>NC_092411.1:106435797-106782463 GCF_040894005.1 Engystomops pustulosus | reverse complement strand
CTGGAACTAATAGTGGGTACTATATATGTGATTGCATCTGCTGGCTCTCCCTGCCGCGCCGGCCACAAGCATCCGGGATATGCAAGTTAAGCTAGTGGAGCTTTTACTACTGGAAGGGGTCTGGAAGGGGTCTGACTGCAGAAGAGATCAGGCACCCACGAGGATCGTATCCCCCAGTAAGTAGCACGGGGGATCAAATCCATGGGAGAAAGACCATTAAACGCCGCGGCCATAACACTCGCGATTGGAACTGGTTCTGATTGCGATTGTTGGAGCGCAGTGTCAACTGTAATACGCAGCTGACAGCCACTGCGTCTAGTACTGGCTCCATTCGATCAACATCCTTGTGAGCGTAGGGTTTAATAAAATTATTATTTTATGGGATTTGTGGCAGTTCTCTATTTTCTTGGTTTTGACATTATTTGCCTAGACTAGTTCTAGTTCCGCCGTACATTTGATTTTAGTTAGTAGGACACATTTATCTTCGATTCCACATGTGTTAAAACGAAATTTATCATTTAAAATTACCTAAAATTTGCAAAATATTTTGGTGCAAAAAACTCCGGATGAAACCATACTTAAAGGGTTATTCTCATCTGGGCATTCACATTCAGTTTCATTATTCTGCCATATATAAACATTTCTTCAATTAGATGTTATTAAACATTTTTTACCTGTGTGAAGATAATTTCTCATAAATGTAATCATATGGTCCCTTAGAAACATGACTATGTTCTTGGATACAGCCACCTCTGCTGGAGTGATTGCACAAAAGGTTTTTGTGTATGAAATGTCCGGGAGTAACTGCATGTCCCACAGCCATCCTGTGGTAATGATCGCTGAAGCCAGGTGGTCAGGCAGGACTCAATAGCGCATGTCTAGCCACTGCTGCTAAAATGTGAGGTGGTCGTATTCGCGGAAGCTGTCTCGTTTCTAAGGGACAGCATGGCTACATTTATGAGAAATTATCTTCACACGGGAACATTTTTATAATAACATCCAATTGTTATTATACAGTAGTATGGCAGTATATGATAGGATGAATCAGACTACCTAGGGTTAGAGTACCCTAGGGAGTCTGAAAAATAGTAAAAGTAAAAGTAAAAAAAAGCTTAAAAAAATGATAATAAAAAACCCTAAAAATTCAAATCACCCTCCTTTCCCTAGAACTGATATAAATATAAATAAACAGTAAAAATCATAAACACATTAGGTATCGCCGCGTCCGAAAATGTCCGATCTATCAAAATATATTAACGTTTTTTCACTGCGTTTAAGCCCGTAACTGAAAATATTGTCCAAAGTCGAAAATGGCATTTTTTTTTTGCCATTTTGAAAAATATAAAAAATGTTTAAAAAGTGATCAAAAGGTTTTTGATCACATCCTCGAAATCATTCACGTTGTACTACAACCAATGATTAAAGCAATTTCCAAAAGTTTTTTAAACATAAATGGCCAGGATGCTTGGGTATGATAGAATTTGATCCTATCATAAAACCTAATGATCCTATGATAGGGGAATTCTATCAACACTCATAAGAGAGGTCAGCAAAAGGTGATGTCTTGTATAACGGAGGTCACATCTAGAAACCCCCATCTTGCTAAACTCATCAAAGAACTATGTGGCATAATTCATATTTTGGCCACATACTTTCCCCTTATAATTACATCAAGGTCTCTGCTGTTACTATATCAAAGACCACCAAATGGCACCTAGCAACAGGGATCAATTCATTTCCAAATTATTACTACTGTTTTAGGCCACATTACAAGATATTAAAATATAAATGATTTTAATGTCATAAAACACTGTGCCTGCTCACTGCTGTTAGCAGTGGGTGTTTGCAGTAATGTGCAGCAAACACTAGGTCTGTATGAACAGGGCTCAGCCTGCTCACTCACTCCTAAACTCTCAGCCCCCACCTTTTCTGACACAGAGGGAGGAGTTTTACAGGAGCACAAAGGTGGGGGCTCAGAGCTTAGGAGTGAGCAGCACAGACAAGTGCTTTTTCTTTTAAAATTTAACCAAACTGAAACAAACCTGGGGCTCAGAACAACACACAATTATATTGTAATGCAAATGCACAGAAAAGGCAGAAATACTTATTTGCAATCTAGCTGTAATGGGGTTCTGCAATGTCTTTAGTGAAAATGAGGTCCCTGGTGGCAGGTACCCTTGAAAAGCCATTTTGCATTCTAACAATTCCATAAACTCAGAAGAGATGTTGCCTTACAAGTGGTGTCAGCTAGAATCTCTAGCTGGAAGGGCAGAGAGTTGAGGACAGTCCAATGTGACCTGGCACATGAAAGCATGTGAAGTATGTTCTCATTTTAGTAACAAGAATTTACCATTAGAAGAGTTTTGTGGCCAGAGCCTCTGTTTGAGCACACTGAGTCTGAAGAAGTTAAGGATCTGCATAATGAGAAGGGATACCTTGAGGAGGGGTATCGTGAGACTAAAACCAAGGTAGTCTAGTGTATCTTGGTGACATTTTGAGAAGGTCCCATCTTAGGTTATAACTTAATCACTAAAGTTGTCATATTCCCTTAGGTAGCAGCAATTTTTTTCATGTCATAACTATTCATCCCTGAACACTAAACATATATAAACAAACTATAAAAGTCGAATATAATTGGTTCTGTTAAGTGCGGCTTTTACTATGCTCCATGAGCTCATATCTAGCTTTAAATTATAGCAGGAATGTTGCACTGTTTGTGCAAACTTTCCTCTCCCTTGATCTCAATGTCTCTAATGTATTGTAAACTGTGGCACTTTTTTATCTTGTTGAGATGTCACTGGTACAATAAAAGCACCATGAACAATGTTGTACTTTACTTTCGTGGTGTTGACAACACAGTAGCACATTCTAATGCATGACATTGAATAAATGAAGAATAAGGTTAGCAGGCAACGCACAAATACTCAAATATATAAAAGTTCTTTTATTATAAGGGTCAAATAGCTTCCTTTTCAATCTCATTATAAATATTCTCGGCTGCTTATACATCACCAACCAGTTTTTTCTCAGCTAATAAAAGAATTGCATATTATCTTGAAAATAGTTTTTTTAATTCATTTCTTTTAAAATGTTCAGTAATAAACCGCTGAATAGTCTCTAGTGGTAGTGTGAAGTTAGCTTTATGCATATAACAGGTGAAATCAATGTTGTACAAGTAAATTCATCTCAAAAAGGTGCTGTTGACATAAAATTCTCACCTGATGTCGAAAACAACCCATCCAATCCACACTGGCAAAGATATCAAGTCATCTTCACCAACAAAGGTTTTTATATCATAAAGCATATAATATAAATTGCAGAAACCATGTTTCGTTTATGGAGCTGGTTAAGGTGTCATTCTTTGTGGGACGGGATCATGTTTTCAGTGATGCCATTTGGATGACTCTACAACCTTTTGATCACTTTTTTTTCTGGGTGGCAAAAGGGTGAAAAACATTTGGGGCACTGGAATAGCTAACATGTTTGATTTTTTTTGTTTATTTTTATATGCAATTTAGGGAAAGGGGGGATGTTTTAAAAAATCATTTAAAAAATAGAATTTTTTTTTTGTTATTGTTGTCATAGGCGGTTGCATCCCTTCTTTAGGCATGCCACATAGAGATGGGTGGACCTGTAGCATGCATTAGATTTCTCATTACTCTTTCGAAAGAGAGGCATGTAAACGCCTGCTGACTTTTGTCCGCTCCTTGGTATTGATTGTGCACTTGAGTAATCCGAAAGAGTGAGGACCTTTAATTATCATATCCTTTTAAGGTGTCATATCCAATGCTTTCAGACACGTTCTAAAATATGGATAATCTTAATATACTAAGCTGCAGGATATTTAACATCACTGTAAAGGCTACAGGGCTTGTAAATATAATCAGTCATTAAAGAAATGAATAATTCAAACTAAAGAAGGAAAGGCTTCACTCACAAGAGTGACAGTCGATTTGCTTTGTCGGAAACAATAGTAAGTAGAATTTTGACTGCAGCATTGATCTAACTAGAGAGTAAGAATCAGTACAAGAAATAACCAGAATAATTTAGATTTAAATAAAAAAATGTAAAAAAAAGCTTTAAGTTTTAGCATCCAACAGATAATAAAGCTCCTGGAAAGTAACTTCTGTTTTTCCACAATTACACACAACTGTAGCAGAGTATATGAAAATGACAGTATTATTTTGCCATATATTTTTATAACTGAAGTACTCACGATAATGACAAGTTGCTCCCATGTATCCTGTGTCTGAGCAATTACAGTAAAAATCACTCCATGTTTGCGAGCATATTCCTCCGTGCTCGCAATAATTTGGAAAACATCTGAAAAACAACATTTCTGTATTAGCAATTTATAAGATGAAAATCCATGCAACAATCTTAGCTCCATATGAAAAACTGAAAGCATATTTTATTAGTATAATTTCAAGTAAAATTGAAATGTAAAATAAAAAAGCACTGGCAGCAGCTCATTAAGAAGAACAAAAGTGATAGCATATTTCATAACCACAGCTGTAAATGTCATTCTCAGCTATACTGTGGATCATAATTTAATACTCTAATATAACACACAATAATGACCCATGTGGAAAGAATTTGTCTGCTATAAGACATGATTACATCTGATCAATCATAGATCATAATTGACTGAATAAAACCATTATAACCAATATATTTAGTAGTTGCTCCTTGACACCTCAGCCAGAATTGCATTTTGCAGAAACCTAATTAAAAGTTTTGTTCTCCACTAACTAGATTATTTTGAAGCTGGGACATTTAGATATTTTATTAGAATTGTGAAATAGACCAGTGATATTTCAGCCAATTAAACAGTGTTGTATAACAGGTCAATTCAGACAAAGAAAATAAATAACTAGGAAAACATTGCCATATAACTATTAATAATTATAACTAGAGATGAGCGAACATGCTCGTCCGAGCTTGATGCTCGGTCGAGCATTAGGGTACTCGAAACTGCTCGTTACTCGGACGAATACTTCGCCCGCTCGAGAAAATGGCAGCTCCCGCCGTTTTGCTTTTTGGCGGCCAGAAACAGAGCCAATCACAAGCCAGGAGACTCTGCACTCCACCCAGCATGACGTGGTACCCTTACACGTCGATAGCAGTGGTTGGCTGGCCAGATCAGGTGACCCTGGGATAGACTAGCCGCTGGCCGCGCTGCTCGGATCATTCTGTCTCTGGATGCCGCTAGGGAGAGAGCTGCTGCTGGTCAGGGAAAGCGTTAGGGTGTTCTATTAGCTTACTGTTAGGCAGGAGTGATTCTCAAAGAACCCAACAGCCCTTCTTAGGGCTACAATAACGTTCTACTTTTTTTATTTTAATTTGCATCTTTTACCATTTTGTGAGGAATTAGCAGGGGGACTTGCTACCGTTGTGTTTAGCTCTTAGTGGCACACATATCCATAGCAAAGACCGAAGTGGGAAAATTCAGTAGGGGTTGGATTTCTATTAGGCAATAACTCAGTGTCATCTCATCTGGCATAGTAGTGTGCTTCCTTTGATACTTGGCTAGAAAATAGCCATAGGAGAATACAAACAGCTTCTTGAAGCCTACAGTAGCGTTCTATATATTTGATTTCTGGTTGATCTGCTGGTGGCTGTAGTTTCTGCAGTGCATGTACTTGCCAATTCTGAGCAATTTGTAGTGAGACTTGCGACCGCTGTGTTCTGCGCTTAGTGGCGCACATATCCATAGCAAAGGCCGAAGTGGCAAAATTCAGTAGGGGTTGGATTTCTATTAGGCAATAACTCAGTGTCATCTCATCTGGCATAGTACTGTGCTTCCTTTGATACTTGGCTAGAAAATAGCCATAGGAGAATACAAACAGCTTCTTGAAGCCTACAGTAGCGTTCTATATATTTGATTTCTGGTTGATCTGCTGGTGGCTGTAGTTTCTGCAGTGCATGTACTTGCCAATTCTGAGCAATTTGTAGTGAGACTTGCGACCGCTGTGTTCTGCGCTTAGTGGCGCACATATCCATAGCAAAGGCCGAAGTGGCAAAATTCAGTAGGGGTTGGATTTCTATTAGGCAATAACTCAGTGTCATCTCATCTGGCATAGTAGTGTGCTTCCTTTGATACTTGGCTAGAAAATAGCCATAGGAGAATACAAACAGCTTCTTGAAGCCTACAGTAGCGTTCTATATATTTGATTTCTGGTTGATCTGCTGGTGGCTGTAGTTTCTGCAGTGCATGTACTTGCCAATTCTGAGCAATTTGTAGTGAGACTTGCGACCGCTGTGTTCTGCGCTTAGTGGCGCACATATCCATAGCAAAGGCCGAAGTGGCAAAATTCAGTAGGGGTTGGATTTCTATTAGGCAATAACTCAGTGTCATCTCATCTGGCATAGTAGTGTGCTTTGATACTTGGCTAGAAAATAGCCATAGCAATAGGATAGCATTGTTTGGTTTTAAAAACTCAAAAAAAAACAAAAAACACAAAAAAAAAAAAAAACACAAAAAAAAACAAAAAAAAGTAAAAAAAAAAATAAAGTTATAACTCTCATTTTAAAAATGTTTAACCCGAGGGCTAGGGGTAGAGGGCGGGGACGTGGGCGTCCAACTACTGCAGGGGTCAGAGGCCGTGGTCCTGGGCGGGGTGAGACACCACCTGCTGATGAGGGAGCAGGGGAACGCCGCAGAGCTACACTCCCTAGGTTCATGTCTGAAGTTACTGGGACTCGTGGTAGAGCACTGTTGAGGCCAGAACAGTGCGAACAGGTGATGTCGTGGATTGCTGACAATGCTTCGAGCAATTTGTCCACCACCAGTCAGTCTTCCACGCAGTCCACCCATGTCACCGAAATCGCCACTCCTCCAGCTCCTGCACCTCAGCCTCCTCCCCCCCAGTCTGCCCCCTCCCAGGAAAATTTGGCATTTGAACCGGCATACTCTGAGGAACTGTTTTCTGGACCCTTCCCACAGTCACAAACCACTTGTCCGGTTGCTGCTGAGCAATTTTCCGATGCCCAGGTTTTCCACCAGTCACAGTCTGTGGGTGATGATGACCTTCTTGACGTAGTGGAAGTGTGTAAAGAGGTGTCCGACGATGAGGAGACACGGTTGTCAGACAGTGGGGAAGTTGTTGTCAGGGCAGGAAGTCCGAGGGGGGAGCAGACTGAGGGATCGGAGGATGATGAGGTGACAGACCCAAGCTGGGTTGAGAGGCCGGGTGAACACAGTGCTTCTGAGACGGAGGAGAGTCCTCGACCTGAACAGGTTGGAAGAGGCAGTGGTGGGGCCAGACGGAGAGGCAGGGCCAGAGCTGGTGCATCAGCGCCACTGTCAACTAGTGAAGCTCCCGTGGTGAGGGCTCTTGCGGCGAGGGCTAGATCTTCAGAAGTGTGGAGGTTCTTTAAGGAAACACCGGATGACCGACGGACTGTGGTGTGCAACATTTGCCAAACCAGGCTCAGCAGGGGTTCCACCACTACTAGCTTAACTACCACCAGTATGCGCAGGCATATGAATGCTAAGCACCCCACTCAGTGGCAACAAGCCCGTTCACCTCCGGCCGTGCACACCACTGCTCCTTCCCCTGTGTCAGCTGCTAGTCAGCCCCCTGCCCAGGACCCTGGCACAAAAACCCCATCGTCGCCTCCACGATCCTCCACAGCATCCACCAGCGTTCAGCTCTCCATACCCCAGACGCTGGAGCGGAAACGCAAATATAGTGCAACCCACCCGCACGCCCAAGCCCTTAATGTGCACATCTCCAGATTGCTTAGCCTGGAGATGCTGCCCTATAGGCTAGTAGAGACCGAGGCCTTTCGCAACCTCATGGCGGCGGCCGCCCCTCGGTATTCGGTCCCCAGCCGCCACTACTTTTCCCGATGTGCCGTCCCAGCCCTGCACCAGCACGTGTCAGACAACATCATCCGTGCCCTGACCAACGCCGTTTCTGACAAGGTCCACCTGACCACGGACACGTGGACGAGTGCTGCCGGGCAGGGCCACTATATATCGCTGACGGCACATTGGGTTAACTTGGTGGAGGCTGGGACCGAGTCTGACCCTGGGGCTGCTCATATACTGCCGACGCCGAGGATTGCGGGGCCTACCTCGGTCCAGGTGTTTCAGGCCTACTATGCCTCCTCCTCCTCCCACCCCTCCTCCACCTCCTCCTCCGAACTACCATCCGTGGGCACGGCGCCATCAGTCGGTAGCTCTAGGCACAGCAGCAGTGCCGTCGCTAAGCGACAGCAGGCGGTGCTCAAACTGCTGAGCCTAGGCGACAAAAGGCACACCGCCCAAGAGCTATTACAGGGCATCACGGCGCAGACTGATCTGTGGCTGGCACCGCTGAACCTCAAGCCGGGAATGGTTGTGTGTGACAACGGCCGTAACCTGGTGGCGGCTCTGCAACTCGGCAGACTGACACATGTGCCATGCCTGGCCCATGTGTTAAATCTGATAGTGCAGCGTTTCCTCAAGACATACCCCAATCTGTCTGATTTGCTCACGAAGGTGCGCCGCATCTGTGCGCATTTCAGGAAGTCCAGCCCAGATGCTGCCACTCTCAGGGCAGCGCAGCGCCGCCTCCAACTGCCCGCTCACCGACTGTTGTGCGACGTGCCCACGAGGTGGAATTCAACACTGACCATGTTATCCAGAGTTTACCAGCAGCGCAGAGCGATTGTAGACTGCCAGATGTCAACTTCCACCAGAACTGGTAGTCAGGTCAGTCAGCTTCCTCAAGTCTACAATGAGGAGTGGACGTGGATGTCTGATATCTGTCAGGTGCTGAGTAACTTTGAGGAGTCAACACAGATGGTCAGTGGCGATGCCGCCATCATCAGCCTCACCATCCCGCTGCTTGGCCTGTTGAAAAACTCTCTGGTCAGCATGAAGTCGGAAGCTTTGCGCTCGTCACAAGAGACGGGGGAAGAATATTCCCTTGTTGATAGCCAAAGCACCCTGAGGTCTGTTTCTCAGCGCATATCGGAGGAGGTGGAGGTGGAGGAGGATGAGGAGGAAGAGGAGGAGAATGTTGGCGAGACACAAGAGGGGACCATTGTTGAGTCCTTCACTGTTCAGCGTGTATGGGCAGAAGAAGAGGAGTTGGAGGAGTTGGAGGAGGAGGAAATGGACAGTCAGGCCAGTGAGGGGAGTGAATTCTTACGCGTTGGTACTCTGGCGCATATGGCAGATTTCATGCTAGGCTGCCTATCCCGTGACCCTCGCGTTCAAAGAATTTATTCCAGCACCGATTACTGGGTGTTCACTCTCCTGGACCCACGGTACAAGCAAAATCTTCCCACTCTCATCCCTGGAGAGGAAAGGAGTGTGAGAATGCATGAATACCAGCAGGCCCTGGTGCACAAGCTGAAACAGTATTTCCCTTCTGACAGCGCTAGCGGCAGAGTGCGTAGTTCTGCGGGACAAGTAGCGAGGGAGAGTAGGCGAGCAGGCAGCTTGTCCAGCACTGGCAAGGGTACGCTTTACAAGGCTTTTGCCAGCTTTATGTCACCCCAGCAAGACACTGTCACCTGTCCCCAGTCTCGGCAGAGTAGGGCTGATCTTTACAGAAAGATGGTGAGGGAGTACGTAGCTGACCATACCATCGTCCTAAATGATCACACAGCTCCCTACAACTACTGGGTTTCAAAGCTGGACATGTGGCACGAACTGGCGCTGTACGCCTTGGAGGTTCTTGCCTGCCCTGCCGCTAGCGTCTTGTCCGAGCGGGTTTTCAGTGCAGCTGGTGGCATCATCACCGATAAGCGTACACGCCTGTCGACTGACAGCGCTGACAGGCTGACGCTTATTAAAATGAATAAAGGC
The DNA here is from genome assembly GCF_040894005.1 of Engystomops pustulosus. NCBI lineage: Eukaryota > Metazoa > Chordata > Amphibia > Anura > Leptodactylidae > Engystomops > Engystomops pustulosus. Next base: position 106,772,658 of record NC_092411.1, on the reverse strand, counting down.
TGGATTTCTCAGAATTTCCAATCTCCACCAGGTGAAGGAAGCTCAACCTGAATAATTGATCCACTCCTCCTCCTCCTCCTCATTTTCCTCCTTCTCCTCCTCTTTGTACACTAAAGCAGAGGAAACTGGCTATTTTTTGACAGGGCCCACTGGCTCTTGCTATAGTACTTCATGCATTTAATTTTTCTGGAGGGCCACCTACCCGGTCCTCTGTTTGAAACAATTTTTGTGAGTGCCACATACAGGCACTCAATCTATTCCATTTTTCTGGAGGGCCACCTACCCGGTCCTCTGTTTTAAAAAATTTTTGGGACTGCCACATACAGGCACTCAATCTATTCCATTTTACTGCAGGGCCACCTACCTGCTCCTCTGGTTTGAACAATTTTTGGGACTGCCACATACAGGCACTCAATCTATTCCATTTTACTGGAGGGCCACCTACCTGCTCCTCTGGTTTGAAACATTTTTGGGACTGCCACATACAGGCACTCAATCTATTCCATTTTACTGCAGGGCCACCTACCTGCTCCTCTGGTTTGAACAATTTTTGGGACTGCCACATACAGGCACTCAATCTATTCCATTTTACTGCAGGGCCACCTACCTGCTCCTCTGGTTTGAAACATTTTTGGGACTGCCACATACAGGCACTCAATCTATCCCATTTTACTGGAGGGCCACCTACCTGCTCCTCTGGTTTGAAAAATGTTTGGGACTGCCACATACAGGCACTATCCAAATTAAATTGTCTCCATAGCAGCCTCCACACGTTGTCTCCATTGCTACCTCCAAAAGTCGTCCATATAGCTGCCTCCATACATCGTCCCTTTATCAAACGAGGTGTGTCAGGCAGAAATTTGGGTTGTTTTCATGGATTCCACATCAAAGTTGTTAACTTTGTCGCCACCCTGCTGTGTTATCCACAAAATATACTGGCAAACTTTTACCATTTAGGGATATTATTTCAGCGCTTCTTGCGCATCTGTTTACATTCCCCTCACCCGGCATATCCTAAACTTATAAGAACGCTACTACACTTGATCTTATACAAAAGGTTCTTAGAAGTGCTATTTGGGGAGTAGCCTAGAGACAGGGGCTTGGATTGGCGAAAGCTCGCCTGGCAGCGGAACGCCAGCTCCATGCGCATCATGCGCTTCTTGCGCATCTGTTTACATTCCCCTCACCCGCCATATCCCAAACTTATGAGAACGCTACTACACTTAACTTGGTGCAGGCTGGGACCGAGTCTGACCCTGGGGCTGGTCATATACTGCCGACGCAGAGAATTGCGGGGCCTACCTCGGTCCAGGTCTCAAAGGCCTACTATACCTCCTCCCACCCCTCCTCCACCTCCTCCTCCTCCGAATTACCATCCGTGGGCATGGCGCCATCAGTCGGTAGCTCTAGGCACAGCAGCAGTGCCGTCGCTAAGCGACAGCAGGCGGTGCTGAAACTGCTGAGCCTAGGCGATAAAAGGCACACCGCCCAAGAGCTATTACAGGGCCTTCCACATCAAAGTTGTTAACTTTGTCGCCACCCTGCTGTGTAATCCCCAAAATATACTTGCAAACTTTTACCATTTAGGGATATTATTTCAGCGCTTCTTGCGCATCTGTTTACATTCCCCTCACCCGGCATATCCTAAACTTATAAGAACGCTACTACACTTGATCTTATACAAAAGGTTCTTAGAAGTGCTGTTTGGGGAGTAGCCTATAGACAGGGGCTTGGATTGGCGAAAGCTCGCCTGGCAGCGGAGCGCCAGCTCCATGCCAAGATCCAACTAACATAGTTTTAACTGCAGCACCTTTAATCTACTACTAGTTCACTGCCTCCATACATCGTCCCCTTATCAAACGAGCTGTGTCAGGCAGAATTTTGGGTTGTTTTCATGGCTTCCATGTTAACTTTGTCGCCACCCTGCTGTGTAATCCACAAAATATACTGGCAAACTTTTATCATGTACCGATATTATTTGAGCGCTTCTTGCTCACCTCCTTTGGTTCCTCTCTGCCACCCATTGGTTTGAAGCCTGAGTCCATTTAGGGTATGTCGCCATGACACTCTCTAGCCTGCTGCCGCTGCCTCTGCATGCCGTCCCCTATAGTGTCAGGGTCAATTATTGGATGTTTTAGATGCTATCTAGCTTCATTCTGTCACTCTGTCATGGCCATGCTGTTGCCCATAATTTTGGCATAATGGTGCGATTATGCAGCCTCAGAGGCATCCATGCATGCTGCCCCTGCTGTTTCCTGTCCATTTCCGTGGTGTTTCCGAGTATTACATTGGTATCGCTTCATAGACGATATTGTCTTGCTTTGGCAAGGGACGCATCAGGAATGTCTTGACTTTGTAACAGAACTGAACACTAACCCATACAACATCTATCTGGTCCCACAGATTTCCGAAACAACGGTTGACTTTCTGGATCTCAAACTGTCAATACGAAATTCCCGTATCGATACGACGTTATACAGAAAAAAGACGGCCACCAATAACCTACTGCATTACACAAGTTTTCACCCTAGACACCAAAAAAATGGTATTCCAACGGGTCAATACTTAAGGCTACGTAGAAATTGCAGCAATGAGGAGGAATTTAAACGTAATGCCCTAGAACTCACAACTAGACTGAAAGCAAGGGGCTATCCGAAGAAAATTATATCAAAAGCATACATGAGGGCGAAGAACTCGAAGAGAGAAGACATCCTGAAACCAAAAATCAAGACCTCAGAAAACAAGGTCAGACTTGTGACAACTTATAACAATCAGTGGCGAGACGTTTATCAGGTGTTAGGAAAAAATTGGAATATCCTCCTGAGCGAATCCAGATTGGAAACCTACATTGATACTCAACCAAGGATCACATCCAGAAGGGCACGAAACCTCAAAGACATCTTGGTAAAAAGTCACTTCAAACGTCCCACTACTACAACAGGAGGGACCAGAATAAGAGGGACATATGCCTGCGGAAATTGCAATATTTGCCAATACATGGTCTCAACAGATTATCTCCAGGATCCATTTGATGGTAAGAAATATCCACTTAGACATTATATCAACTGTCGTACAAAGGATGTGGTCTATGCCATTATTTGTTCCTGTCCCAAAATATATATAGGACAGACCTCACAGGAACTTCGAAAGAGGATACAAAAGCATCTATCCACGATCTCCATGGCAAAACGGGATTTCAACAGAGACAGAAGTCTTACCTCAGTGGCTTCGCACTTCCACTGTCATCATGGGGGTAAGTGCAGAGGAATCAAGGTGGTGGGTTTGGAAAAAATTTTTACCAACATAAGAGGGGGGGACAAAACCCCACTATTACTACAAAAAGAAACCAAATGGATCTTCCAAACACAATCTATGGCACCTAGAGGTCTCAATGAAGAATTTCTTTTTACTGGGTTTTATAAAAAATAAGAAACAAAAAATTATTTCTACTTTGGGACATGTGACATACATCTGTGTATATTGGCATTGTTTTATTAATACACTAGTGTGTCAACATGAACATTTACAATTTGGACATAATAGCACATACTCTCACACAAATAAAAATTCACAAACACTTTAATTCATGGAAATTAATCACTCTTGGATTGGTTTTGTTTTTAATCACATTTTTTTTTCTCTTTTTTCCTTTGATACATATTTTCTTTTTAGGCACTGCAATATCTCCATTCGAACTCCAAACACATCAGCACAGATTCAAACATGAAATGCACTAAGAAATGTCACAGTCATCATATCAATTTGAAGAAACCGAACAATCACCAAGCACTTTAGACCAAGGCCAGCACAAGTCACTTTATGCATATCACTGTTATTAACTATTGTCTTTCTCTTATTTGTCCAAAAAAAATATATATATTTAATGATTTGCTCATAATTATATATGTACTTTATACCAGCAGAGATATACATACACATATGTTTTTATCCCTCTCATATGTCTATAATGCGTATTGATATGTCACATATAAGGTCTCTTTGCAAACCCAGCTGTTTTACTTAATATCCCATCTTACTCAGGACAAACCCCAGGTCCGGATAATGCACTTGTCACTTTTTATGCCAAACTCTTCTTCCCTTTGCATGTTAATCTGAGCATCGATGTTAGCCCTACTCGCTGAGCCACGATCGCGGCACAACTCTCGCGAGATCTGTGTGGCCCGCGCGTGCGCAGTTCCCCCGCAATGGAGGTGGAGGTGCGGGGGTAGCTGCGCATGCGCGGGACCGCGCGGACGACGTGGGAGGTTCGCGGCAGCGGCAACAGTGATTACAGGTGCATACTAATGAAACACTGCCATAGGCTGATCAGCTGAATGACTTTTGTATATATACCTTCACACTAGCAACACCTCATTACCCCTGAGGAAGCCACGGACGTGGCGATACGCGTGGGGCTCTAGCCCACTCTACCCCCTGTTGCAGGCCAGCAATTAGGTAATAGGAGCACATACCAGTGCTATTATGACTCTGTGGATATCGGGCTCATTTCAGCCTTTATGTATTACCCGCATGTATCTTTTTCAATAGCACTGCTGCTTATACATGATCCATGAGCACTTTTTTGGCTGTTGCAACCTTATTGTTATGGGGATATTGTGGAGGGGTACATTTTTGGTGTTATCATAACCAAACCCTGATGTAGCATGTTATGTGTACATGCCTTTTTTAAGTGTTTTTATGGTGTTTTTGTTTAATAAAAATTGTATATTTTTGAGCTACATTTTGGCTTATATGTGGACATTTGTTACACACCACTCTGTTTTTGTGCAAATCATTCTGTCACTCTGTCATGGCCATGCTGTTGCCCATAATTTTGGCATAATGGTGCGATTATGCAGCCTCAGAGGCATCCATGCATGCTGCCCCTGCTGTTTCCTGTCCATTTCCGTGGTGTTTCCATCCTTTTCTGAGGTTCCCAGGTGTTTGGCCAAGCTTCCCTGTGCAGAGCCTTGGTCCCCTTGAAAAATGCTCGAGTCTCCCATTGACTTCAATGGGGTTCGTTATTCGAGACGAGCACTCGAGCATCGGGAAAAGTTCGTCTCGAATAACGAGTACCCGAGCATTTTAGTGTTCGCTCATCTCTAATTATAACCCATGTCCAGTCCAATTTAATTGCATAATATGATAAAAAAAGAATTACCAAGACTTATTCAGATATAGCTTTTGTTATAATAAACATTCATTAAAATCATTTGCTATTTTTAAAATACAGCCCAATGTAAAGACATATATACATAGGAGGGAGGAGCTGTATAGGTGCACAAAGGTGGGGGCCAAGATCTGAGGAGTATGTAACACAGAGAAGTCACATGTTGGTTTTAAAAATGCATCCAAACCATAGTCACACCCCTGTGACTACATCATAATGTGCGCTGACTGGCAGAGCGCATCGCCACTTCTCTGCCGGCTTTTACAGCAGAGAGAAGAAAGAAGAGGAGCTGCGGTAAGCATTGGGAACCACTGAAAGGTGAGTATGTAAGTTTATTTTTTTTATAGACTACTGTATAAGCCTTGGTGGGCTTTTTCAGCACATTTTTTTGAGCTGAAAAACTCGGGTTATACACAAGTATATACGGTACATACAATATATACAAACAGTTGTAAAAATAAAAAGGGAATCAAAACGGATAACCTTACTAATGGAATACCTCCAGTTATACACGTTATACACGCCCAGAAGAAGTTCTGGGCAGCCTATCCATGTGAAATTAATTCCCCAAAACACTAACAAAAGGAGCCCCCTGGACAAATTTAAATCCAGTGGGTTTTTGCTCCCACCTCCCTGACTGTGATGTAACTGAAAGGGAGAGATTCACATTACTCCATGCCTTTGGGGAGGTACTTTTGTAGATGATTTTGATGAAAACACCATAACTTCTGATCAGAAAATGTCACAACCATGCCATTGCCTTCAGTCATCAGGGTATCTAGTTACTTCTCACCCCATACCAAACTTGGGGTAGTTAGGCTTAAAATCAAGGGTGTTCCATGATGAGACCAGGTTTCCAAATAGCTAACTTCTTGAATTTTAAAAGGCAGCTACATCAAATCCCCTTAAGGGACACCTGTCACCAGGTCTCTGTCACTATTTCTGTTACCTCTACCTGTTGGAGCAGCTCACAAGGATTCCATCCCAGTCTTTATCTAGTCAATTCATATATTAATCATTGTAAAATCCTCTTTTCTTTATTATGTAAATAAGGCTGGTCATATGTTCAGAAGCAGAGATGTCATCCCTGCCCCCCCCCTGCTCATTTCTGTGTGTAATGTATAGTAAAGCATTACTAGTGTCTGTGCTTTATCTGCTGACATGCTCTCCCTCGTAATACACATGTGAGAAACAGACATCACCTACACATGTACCTGACATGTTCTGCTATAACATGGCTGCCTGGAGCAGTTGTATCTCTCTTATACACACACACAGGCTGCAGGGGGCATGGTCGCCAGCACTAGGAAGCACATGGAGAAGCCATTACACCATTATACCTCACATCATTATATAGCCTGTCAGTCAAGCACTGGGGGTGTGGCTGTGCCTCCCACTCATGAATAAGCTGAACAGCTTGAATATGATAATGACTCATTAGACATCTCACAGGTCATTTGCATACAGCTTTAGGACCTCATTGCTTAAGTTTAGAGGCATGTAGAGGGACAATGAAGAGATAGAGGCAGTGCTTTCTAAGGGCAGTTTATGAAACTATATTTAGTTTAGGAGGTTAATTTGCCTGAAGGGTTCTCTTTATCCCTATCCTGTAAATGGGGGATCACAACCATGAGTTAAGTTCAAGTTATTAATAAAAATATGAGTTTCCATTGTCTCTGGTTATCATTTCTGGCTGGAAAGAAGCACACAAAACATTCCCATCCTTTGATCCCTTGCCCAGAAAATGTGCAATGCATACTCTCCATACACACAAATTTCCCTACAGTCTTTTGACAAACATGGACCACCTGGGGTTGCTGGGTGCCACACAAGCATTCCATGCTGGTAGATCCTTTCTTGGCTCAGGGGTGTTCCGTGAGGTGAATTTATGGCTCGCTATCACTAAATTGTAATTAAAGTACAACTACTTATGGCTATTTTACTTATTTTTACCACAGTTATAAGTATAAGTTATAAATTAAGTACTTACAAAATTTAAATGTCAGGATGGATAAAACTACTCGTTAACCCCTGCACAATCATTGTATCAGTTTTTACAGGGAGGTGGGAATTAGGGTACTTCTTCACTAGCTTTCTCTGGAGGAGCATCAGAAGAAATTTGAAGGACATCAGGTGCTGCACTGTGTCTGCAGGTGCTCCAATATGTTATTACATTCATACATCATTGCTAGCAGCTGGCATTTGAAAAGTTCTGATCCCGGGTTTTCAACCCATTATACACCCCAGTTAAATGTGAACCAGAGTATCTTACTGGCTGCACAGGGAGGGAGTTACCTCTATCACCCATGGTACCCTGCTACTGCAATCACAGGGTGATGTCACATGACAGCCAGGTATCTTTTGAGAGATCCCAGGGTTACCTGCATAAACTTCCTATAAAGCCATGCCTAGTAGATACAAGTAACAGATATTATAATACACTGCACTTCAACTGTATTATACAATAGCTCAAGTGATCTCATATGAGTGTCTGCTTGTAGAATAAAGTAATTATATAATGTAAAAACATACTGTTTTAAAAAGAAGTAAATGCACAAACATTTTGGTACTTCCACACCTGTGACAATCCAGGCTAGAAAATGAATAAAGGAAAGAAATTATTAAAATAAAGGAAAACAATGCTTGGATCAACATAATCCATAGACATAATCCATCACATAAAGAATTATATTAAAAGCAATCAAAAAGCCATATGAAACCCAGGATTTTTGCAAATGAAAACTATAGGTTTATGCAAAATATTAGCCCCTATACAGGTGCATTGACAAAAAACCCGAGAGAAATAGCTAGGTCATTAATGTGCAAAAGAGGAGCTGTAGTAAGTGGTTAAATTCCTTTTCTTTTATAGAACAACCAGTTTGAATTGTTATTATATACGGGTATTGTGTTCCGAGCCACATTCCAAAGGTGCACATCAAGATGGATGAATGGTTCCTTCTTTAATCAATATACACATTTTTACTCAATACAGCACTTGTTCTTTCTTTACCAAATGAGATCAATATTTTTAATTATTATTTTAACTCTTAACCTATCACTGTTTTAACTTAAGAAAGAACATAAATGTGTATCATTTCTTAATATCAAGATATGTAAAATGAAATTAGGTTCCAATTTCAGATATGTGCAGATCTATAATAGATGTAGTGCTGTCATAAATGTTATATATTTTACAGCTCACATATTTCAGTTTATCTGACTAGTTATTTGCTGGTGTGATGTCAACACTGGACTGACCCTCCCTCAATATAGAGAGCTTGTATTGGATATTAGATGTAATTTTGTGGAACCTACTAATTTCAGCAGTTACAGACAAGCATTTACTATTTATAGAGGTCTCATGACTTTTCTCAAAAACAAGTGTTGAGGGGAGAAGGAGATTGGGTTTCCAAAAGCTCCAAAATGTTGTCCTCAGAGGTGTCTCCCATTTATGGTTGTGGCAAATATATACGGTTAGCTTTGGTCTGTATTGCATTTCTGATTGCAGTCTTTTAACATACTTCCAAGGTAGTAAAAGAGGCGTGGTTTTCATTGTCCTATCCAGGAAAACCTATCTGCATATTTCCCAGAATGCCCTAGTGGAGCATCAATGCCTGCAATTCTTCACACGCCTGCAAGGTGATCTCAATTGGCAAAGTCTCCGCAAGGAGAACTCTTACTCCCTGATTACAGGCTTTCTAAATGTTTACAGTAAAGAGACTTCAGGCTAAATAATGGCCACTTTTCTATTTAAAAGATGAATGAAGCTTAAATTTACTTATACATATCCCCTCTTCTCCCCTATAATACTGTACTGATTTTCCCTCTATAATATTGTACAACATAACAGATCAAGGAAACACTATAATTTACAGTTAATTATGTATAATTTTATAGACAGTACAATTATCTATGAAAAACACACTCATTGTAATATTCCATGGCAGATTATACATAACTTCAGCTACAGAATCAAAACAGATACCGGTAGTACTTGCATTAAAGGCCTTGTTCTTTTTATTTCATTGAAATAGAGGACTGTAAATTATATTTTTCTGTTAAAAGAATAAATCTGTTTTATTGGTCCTTTGCAATACAATTAAGAAGAGATTTCAAGGACAAACCATTTTTCCTAAGGGCTGAACTAAGTTAAAACAGATTTCTCTAGGTTGAAAAGTTGTTTTAGGGATCTAATAAAAGTCAAGGGAGATTTAGTGTAAACATAGGATGAAAAGAAAAAGCAATTTTCAACTCACTTTAAGGTCATAAGGATATTATTGATGTGTTAAGCTGAAAAAAACTATACTGAGAAGAGTATGAAAACTAAACTTGTATAGCGCAGAAGTGTCAAGCACAATTTGAAGGTAGACAGACAAAATAACATTCAATTCATCCAAATGTAAAGCATATGGTATTCACCAATTTTCAGGAATTATTTAGTAATACATTCTCTGGCATACTCATCCTGTTGCTGCTCTATGGTGTACAATTATGGCATGGATATCGACAATGCACCTTGGAGCCAATGCCAATTCTTTTTTTTACGTATTAAATTTTATTCAGTTTTCAAAAGTATTACCAGTATTTGAGAACAATACCAGGACAAAAGGGAAGAGCTCATGCCAATTCAGCTCATCAAGGTGTCAGCTGTAACTCAGAGAGAGCTCAGATTGCGAGTGATCCGCAGTCAACATAACCACAGCATGTGGTCATCGTAACCACATCATTTAAATGCCTGCAACAAGATTTCCTGCTCTATAAGTGCCCCCTCAAGCGTTTTAAGTGGGTCGATTGTTTGCTATGACAACCCTGGGGTCTCATCTAGCACCCCAGGGCTGTCCATAGTAAATGCCTGTAAGGTTCTGTCACAGAGAGAACCTTACAGGCACTGTGTCGGCCTATGCAATTGCATAGTTATAATACACGCAAAACATATGTGTTGCAGGGTTTTATAATGAACAAGTAATCAAATGATTGCTTGGTAAGATCCCATAGTAAGTCAAATGAAAAAGTAAAAAAAAAATGTTTTTAAATGGAAAATAAACAAAATAAATTTTAAAAATCACCAAAGCCCAATACAAATAACATTTACATATAGCAAAAAAGAGTGAAAATCACAATACAAACCCCACATATAATGTATCCACCTGGCTGTAATGACCGATACAATAAAACAAAATTATAATTAATTAACCCACAAGGTGAACATCATTTTTTCTTTTTTAAAACACAACAAAAATGTTGACTTGTCCCACATAAAATGTAAAAAAAGTGACAAGAACTTTATTAATATAGTTCTGCAAAGTACAACATGTCCCACAAAATTAGGCTCTCAACCAGCACCATAGACCAAAAATAAAAGTGTTATGCCACTTGGAAAATGGCGATGCAAAAATGATACATTTTTCCCCACATTGGGGGTCATTTACTAAGGACCCGAATGGCGTTTTTCCGCCGGGTTACCCGAATATTACCGTTTTTTGCCGATTTTCCCTGAATTGCCCCTGGTTTTTGGCGAACGCAATCGGATTATGGTGCATCGGCGCTGGCATGTACACGATGGAAATTGGGGGCGTGGCCACCATTTTCACTAAAAAAGTGTCGCTTGACATGCGCTTACCTGCACCCAGCAACGGATCATGAACTCCAGTGAACTCCGACGGACTACAGCGCAGCAGCGACACCTGGTGGACATCGGGCGCACTACCATAGTAGATCGCCAAAAGAACCGAATCCTCCGCAGAGAACGCGCCGCTGGATCGCGACAGGACCAGGTAAGTAAATCTACCCCATTATGTTTTATTCCACAAAATTAGTCAAACATAAGTACAAATATTGAAATTTGGTATCGCTGTGATCATACTGACCCGTTGTATAAAAATAAATGCTATTCAGGGTATGTGGTGAATACCAATAAAAAAAAGGTAAAAAATGAATTATAGAGTTGATGTTTTACTACAACTCCCCGCAAAAAAAGTTAATACATTTTCATTTATAGGACATAGCAAGCCCCAAACAGTATAATTGAAAAATGCAAGTAATCCTGCAAAAAGTAAGCAATCACAAGAAACATTTTATAGCTCACAAAAATGTGCCCACAAACCAACTAAAAGCCACTAAATTCTGTAAGCCAAAAATGTCCATTGGGTGTCTCCGTACTTGGGAGAATTTGCATGAAAAATTTTAAGATGCACTTTCTCTTTTTTATCTTTTATGAAAATGTTTTAGAGCTAAATGAATATATTACTGACAAAATACGACCATTCTTAATGCTACCTCCATATTGCTTTAGTACTATGACGATTTTGAAGGGTTAGCAATCAATCTAAAATCTTTCTGTAAAATGAAGGGTTTTGAAATGGAGTGATATATAGAGGGTTTTCAATATTATATATTTCAAACTTATTAAAAACAAACATGATCCCCAAAAGAGTCAATTCTGAAATCACCTTGAAAATATAGAATTGATTGATTTTTTTGACTTGTAAGCCATGTGACATCAAAATAAAATATCCAGACATTTTTAAAATTATGAAAACATAAAGTAGACACCATCCATGGCATGCTTTACAGGCGGCCCCCTACTTAAGAACACTCAACTTATAGACGACTCCTTGTTACAAACGAACCTCTGGATTTTGGTAATTTACTGTACTTTAGTCCTAGGCTACAATAAACATCTATAACAGTTATAAATGATGTCTGCAATGAAGCTTTAGTGTTAATCCTGGTTCTTATGACAACCCAACATTTTTAAAATACAATTGTGACAGAGACCCAAAAAATTCAACTTAAGAACAAACCTACAGACCCTATCTTGTATGTAACCCGGGGACTGCCTGTATTGAGAAACTGACTTTTAAATAGTTTAAAATAGTTTATATGTAAATTCAAAAATGAATGTATAATCAAATCAATTAATTAAATAATTTGTTTAGTAAGTTACTGTGATGCTTTTGGGGTAAAATATATGTTTTTCCCTTCAGCTACATAATCTTTGCTGTCTGGCTGTGGAGTCCATACCTGATGAAAAATGCAATAAGCACAAGTATTTACCAATGCTATTTCCCCATCTGACATATTTGATTTACGAGAGAAAGGTCTACATTCCAAGTTAACATTTGATGACGCCACCGGTAGGGTGTGAAGACTTATATGCCAACATGCTAGCTATTAATCAAACTGCTCGGCCCCTCCTAAATGTGACACCAAAACCCATTCTCTGTAATGAGCTTTTTTTTCATTTCACTGACATTTAAGCTTATATTATTTCATCAATGTTTTTAAAGAAACATATCAAGAAAAGCTAGATGATTTATAAATTCCAGATTATTCAACAAACTGTATATCCTAATATGCAGGGGTTTACTGTTCATTAGTTGAGCAAAGAGAGTAATTCTAAATATGTTACATGATACAACACCCAAATACATGCAAATAAATGAATTGGGAGCACATGAAAAAATCTCAATACCATCATTATCGGTACCTTCTGATTTCTATTATTGCTATATGTGTACTTTAAAGGGGTTGTTCACCATCCAGCAAATTATTGCTATGGTTTGTGTAATAAAAAGTTATATCATCTTCCAATATACTTTCTCTATCAATTATTCTTGTTTTTCTAGATCTCTGCCTGCTGTCATGAAACAGGAAGCTTCAGTGTTAACTTCCTACAGATAAACACCAGTCCCTTGCCATGTGATGTAACACAGGTGTCACAAAAATTTGTCTGGAACTACAATTATAAAATATACAGTTCAGACTTACATACAAATTCAACTTAAGAACAAGCTTAAAGAACCTATCTTGTACGTAACCTGGGGATTGCCTGCATAAAGTATATTGAAAAATAGTATAACTTTTCTTTACACAAACAATATCCACTATTTGCTGAGGACAACCCCTTTAAAGTCAAGGAGGAGGGTGAGCAGACCTGTATTGTGTGTATTACAAGTCCGGGGTTCAGGTCTGGCTCAAACCCCCAGCCGGTAATGCCCATGTTTGGTACTGGCACCAACTGCAAGTGTTAACTGCTTAAATGCTGCCATTTACATACTGGGGGCGTGGTGCAGCACCATTTTGTGGAGGATTGGTGCTGTCCAATGATGTCATGGGGAGTGCCTTTCCTACCCAAAATGGTGGTTTCTATTTAAATGTCACTGGTGACTTTTGCTGGTGGCATTACAACAGTTAACACTTGGGTTTGTGTAATAAAACCCAAGGGCGTGGTACCCTGTATCAAACAGGATTTTTAAGTTCGGGTCTGGTCAAACTTTGTCAGACCCAAACTTAAGTACGTAAGCTCATACCTAGACAATGGGGTATTATGAGTTATATATCTACTTGGCCTGCTACTATCATTTAACCATACTTTTATTAAAACCTTCTTCGATGACGCCAGGTATCATACAAGCTTCCCAAAAGATGACCTGTAGCCCACATTACTTTAATTCTACATGCTTTCTTGCTTACTGTCTATTTATTTACTGCATCTATTTACCATATATACTCAAGTATAAGCTGAAGGGAGAAGATGAGCCACAAGGTTCATTTTTTGTGATGAAACAACCGTGGCAGTTTATTTTCTCCCTGTAGCTCTGGCTTCCAGGCAGTGCAGGCAGAGGCCACACTAGGAGGTAATCAGGTGGCAATATGCCGGGATGCTAGAGCTTTTGGGAGAAGATGAGCCACAAGGAGAAGAGGATACTAGGGGTGAGCACCAGGTGTAAGTACTAAGTTATTATATTTAAGGGGGGCTCTGCTACTGGACAGGGGGTTCTGCTGCAGGACAGTTCATTAAAGAGTAGTTTCTGCATTTCCTACCCTAGCCTTATACTTGATATATCTCAATATGTTTTACCGTTTTTTTGTAAAGTCTATATCAACTGAGAGCATTATCATTTTTCACTACTTTGTTGCATAGTCACAATATTGTCATTGTAGCTCTTAGGAAAAATGTTAATTTTAACAATTTGAATCAGTAATTTGGACATAATTGACGCATGAAATGTTATAACTAAAAAGCAATTCAGCCCATGTTACCAGTCACTATTCCACTACTGTTTTTGTCAGCTACATGTCTGACAACCAGGGCAAGTGGTCCAAAGACACCATAAAAAGTCCTTATGTTTAAAATTAATATGTGAATTTAACAAGGACATAGTGGAGTTTGAGAAATTTTCCTGCCATTATGAAACTCACTGCATCATAAACTCTTCAGGATATGTGAAGTTTCCCTGCAAATGTCCAATTAAAGTTCTATCTCCATGTCTAAATCTGCTTCCTTCCTTCAGCTACTAAAACAACTCAGTAAGAAAAATGCCATCTGGTCTTGAGAATATAAACACCAGGCCTCAATTCAAATGCTGAAGGAGATTTTACAGCAGCAGCAAAAGCCTTCTACCCCAGATACAACAAGCATCTGATCAGAATCCTTAATGTGTTTTACTTAGTTATACTTTTGCATAAAATGACTCCATCATAAAATTTTACAGTAACAGGTTTTACAAGATTAATTATTTAACTGGACTTAACCAGATAGTAGCACCCAGCAATACAATTCAAATGTACTGTATAGCACAAGTGTAATATATTCAAGGACAAGCAAAGTATAGACAACATTTGAATGTTCCACAATAGTGTAGACAATTATGAAAAAAATATATAGGAATATAATGAAGTCCAAGAAAAGGATGGGGCAATGATATATTCTAGCTCTGTCAGGAGACCCTTGGTGATTGCTACCTTACTCCTCCCTTATCCCTTCTCCATGCATTGCATTGGCCTAGATTTGCCAGGGTAGTCAGAAACAGTGATCGGAGTAGGGTAGGAGGAATGTAATAATAGAAATGGTATATATAAATCAAGTTTGGTGTTATCTGAGTTGAGGCAGCTATGCATTGGTGGACATCAGTTTGCCTCTTATAAGGATTGCATTGTGTGTTCAGATTCCTCTCTATCATAAAACTGTTAACCTTTTTTCTGAATCAGACCTGAAAGGCTAGCCTTTCTTCTCATCCACCCTTCTTGGAGACTTTACTGGTTGCCTTTCATTGAACCACTGTGTGTAGGTACTAACCACCATAGAACTGTTTTATAGATGATCTTTGTTTTGTTTGGACATTAAAATTTGGACTGTATCTCCATCAATTTCTCCTTATTCTAATATGACCTCCCTTACAGGAGTCGTCTGCAGGTTGATAAACATGGCTGCTTTCTATCAATAATTGTACAACAGCTGATCATTGCTTGTACCATAATTACATAAATGTAGCATAGAATTGAAAGAGATCTTAGCTACAATATGCTAAACAGTACATCATCGAGCTCTGCTAAAAATTATATAGATGATAAATGTAGCAGGTCTAGGAGTTTGACCTTTTATACTTGCAAACCTAGAATCTGTTTATGAATACTGGAATAGTAGAATTTGTAGTTCAGTAAATACAGCATTTGGCCTGAACAGTACAGTAACACTTGAGTCACAACATTCATCAATGTGCCCTTATATGTTATCTGTGGCACTAGGGGTAAAGGTCAACAGGTCAGATTACACAATATAATAATAACTTCATCTCTACAACATATTTTTTAAACACTAAAAGTGGAGATGAAAAGAGAGGTAAAGGCGCTGGGTGCAAAATGAGAATAGCCAGCTATGCATCAGAATAATCACTATAATATAGTATTCAGAATAATTGCTGTATAGATGCTTCCTGCACCCTTCCTGCCATATCGTCTGTATTTCTGCTATGAGTTGCTTGCTAAAAGGCTGTATAGCCAGCCTCGTGTGTTCTTTGATTTGTATATTTATGTGGAAATGTCAGAATAGTGAAGAATCTGTGTCACAGTGTCACATAACTAGCAATTGCAGCGAAAAGTAAACAAAACATAATAACGTGAATCTTCTATCAAATCCTTGGTTTTACATATGACTACCTAAAAGTAGAGACATTTCGAATTATGTGACAGCTAAAGCACAACAAACATATTTTGGTATATTAGTTTTCCTAACACATGCTAGCAAGCGCATCCATCACTAGAAGGATGTCTCATCCGACATCAATTATTTTCAGAAATGAATTTCATTTGATCCCCAGTAATACAGATGCAAATAGAGTAACACTTTCCTCCATTAACAGCTTTCTAAATCTATTTAGAGCTAATGGTGCTGGAACATTGTAATAACCAGGATGAATTACAGGTATGTTGATTTCGCTTCAGAAGCCCTATGTTTGTTATCCTTTTCATATGTAGTGATCCACAGGCAGACAGATGGTATGCTACACAATTAAGGTAGCATGTGATTTTAATAGAAAGTATATTTGATTGCGACAGTTACTATAATAGTGTAGATTAACATCTGTCACATTAACTATTGCTACAATTTGATATCCATATGTTTCCTTCATTATTGTTTTCTGGTGGGACATCAATGCAAGGTGCTGTACATGACATGCACTCACATATACACATTCAAATAAAATTTAGTAAGAAAGGCATTTTATCCTTACCTGTCAATGATACCGCATAAATCAATCTGCAGCTCACTGAAATTACCAATCATGCTTTGCTGTACTTGAATAAGGTCAACCACTTTTGCGTCAATGGAAATTAATTTCATGCATCCAAGGAACGAGCTAACTGGTTTTACACATTCATGGGGAACACTGTAATTGGAACAACCTAAATAAGGGAAAATAAAGCTATATTGAAATATAGTGTATATACATGTATACACAATTAAAATGCATAGAGGAGATCTTTACACACATGGTACATACTGAATGGTTACTGGTAGAATTATCCCAGTTTATATGGCCCATAGAATATGAGTTTATTTTAAACTCTTTGTAATACTTTGTAGTGCTTTGTAATGCTTTGTAACCCTGTAATGCTTTCTATTGATTGAAGCTCATTTTAAAACAACTACCATCAAAATAAAGCATGGAAAAATCAAGGACACTTCCTCACAGATCCAGACACTGTGACTGTGAAATCTTCTTATGTTTGTCATCCATGACTTCCTTCCTTCTAAAATAAGATTAATATTATAATATTATCCTAATGAGCCTGAGGGGCTCTGGCGGGTGTTTCTATAGCCTCTCAGTGCTGCAGCTTTACAGGCTGTTACAATGAGCAGAATATGTCTACCCTCCCCTACTCTCTTCATCCTTCCTCCCACCCACCAGAGCCCTTAAGGTTCATTTGCATAATTGTTAAAGTTGATTATAGAAGGAGATTATGAGTCACAGTGTCTGGATCTATGAGTAAGAGTCATTGGTTTATCATGATTGATTTTAATGGTAGATTTTCTTTAAAAGAAACATTATTATATAGTCTTGTCCCATTTTCCATCAGTTTTGTCAATCACCTGCTAGGGTCAATGGCTACAATATGCTTTAGACATTCTAAATACTTTGAAGTTCTCATCATGATGGCCATCATAATGATTGAAGTCATCATAAGTGTGAGTTTTACAGGCAATACAGGAATTGGGTGGTTCAGGTATAGATGAATCCTTGAATATTGCATTGTTAAAAGGTACAATTTATTCAAGGATTATACAAACTTTAACTGCTATATCCAGTATCAAAAATTTAGCTTGAGGGTGGGATCATTAATAAAACAATATAGAAAAACAGAGAATCAGGGTGTAAAGTAGCAATGGCAATGGAGTACAGCACTATTATGAAAGCTTACAAATACACTCACTGGGGGGACACTTATCATGTGCAACTTAATCTTTAGTTTTTCATTCATTCCTGTGGTTTTTTTTGTTTTTTATGTGTCTTTTAATTAAAAAAATAATAGTTAATTGATACGCAATGACTAATCTGTATATAAACTGCACAGGGGAATAAGCCATGTACGGGTTTGTAGGCAATAATAGAAAATAATGAAGCCAAACTACTACATACGTCAATTTACAAGACCCTTTGTGGGATATACAGGTCAAAGGAAAAAAGCATTGACCGCTGTATCTGGACTTGCAGTCATACCCATGTGAAAGGAATCAGACACGATCACTTGCTTACAGGTAACTACATACACTTACTGTTTGCTTTATACCATTCTCCCTACAGGACAATTAATTTTAGTCCAATTTGTTAGGATTGTGGTGTTGCTTTTGCTTTACAGCTATTGGTGTACAGTATAGGTGTCCATTGCTGTTCCAAAGGGTGTTTTTTATACACTTTAAGGTTAGCGCAGGTATAAATATATATTTTTATGAAGCCAAACTTGCTTCCACAGGAGTAAATTAAATACCGTATATCATGTGTACACATCAGAAATCAATTAAGATTGTGCAAATACCAAAAAAATTTTTCCTTATTATGTATATATCACAATTTGGGAAGAGGAAGAAATGTTCAGACCTCTATTATGTTGCCAATGTTGAATAATAGGCTGGTGTTATAAATTTCATCCCACGTCCCGCAAAATGATAACATATCAAACCTCCAAAATAGTAGTTTTCTGTTGAAGAAACTTGAAATGGCAGGCTTATAGATAAACTTGTAGATCCATCATTATCTATGATAAGATTGACACGATTTCTTTTAGCAACAAGGGAAACATAATGCCATTGTCCATTATTAAGTGCATAACCTGTTAAATCAGCATAAAATAAGCATCAGAATTTTAACATAATGGTACAGGGAAATACATCACTTTTAAATTGTCATTAATGTAGTACAAACAAATAGTAATACTTCTTATTAGAGAATAGTACTACACTATACTTTACTATACTTCTACTCTAATCATCTCCTTAAGGCTACATGCACACAATGTATGCCCGCCATACTGTAGTACGACGAGCTTACATCGGCGCTGTGGAGAGTAGCTATGGATGAGCGTAGCTCACCCCCACCCCTTTCCATAGGAATATATAGCGCTCAGTGCCGTATTCCGTAGAAAGATAGGACATGTCCTATCTTTCTATGGGCTACGGAGCAGTACGGTGCCGCATGTGTGCCGTGAGCCCATAGAAGTGTATGGGGGACGTATACCTAAGTTGAGATTTTGCGTATTTATTAGCCAATATTGTTTGACAACTCGTTTCAACGCCAACCCGGCGTCTTCATCAAGTCAAATTGCTGGAGCTGGAGAATATAATATATAATGAAATTATATATATATATATATATATATATATATATATATATATATATATATATATATGTATTGCAAAAAATTAGTTTTGCGAAAAGACCAGTGAACCCCTTGTCCCCTTCATCAGCCACTGTGCCCCTCCACGTCCACATGGCATGGAGTTGGTGTATTTTTACACAGTGCAAGAATTTGCTATTGATTCGCTGCTTCTATGCCAGAAAACTGTCGTAGAAGCAGTAATAAATCTCCCCAATAAAGCATGTAAGATTTATAAGGGACACATCTGTAGTGTAAACAAGAAGCTTATTATAATATTTTTCAATACAATTATTAAACAGTGCAGCATGGATGGTATCTTAGATTCTCAGTCATACCTGTGACTGTGTCCAGATACAATTTTCCATTTTTGAAAAGGCTCATTTTAAGCTTTCCATCAAAAATATACACAACAAACTGGAAAGGAGCAGAGCTTAGTTTAGTAGCACACAAAAAGCCTTCCTTGTTCCAAGTCCGGAAATAAAAAGAGATTGCAACTTCTTCTTGCAAAGATAATCCCAGCAAAACCAAATAACTTTGCGCATTTAGAAATGTCACTGGAACCACCGGAGGCTCTTGACAGGAAAATGAAACATTTCCCTAGAAAACAGAAATGGCATTAAATACATTCTTGTCTGTATGAGTCACACATAATATAAAATGTATTTAAATGGAAATGTCTGTAAAACAATAACTGATAAGGTATCAGCAACACAAGTATAAGGGGGTTATTTATCATTAGGCAGGTTCCTTGCGATCGTTCTATTACAGCCTTTGGAGCCCTGCTTTCCATCAGATTTATTAAAGTGGAATAGGTCTTTTAATAAAGCTCTCAGCAGTGTCTGCCATTTTTTTAAAATTATTGCAAAATAATTGCAAAAGAGTAAAAAAACATGCAGCAGCACATACACCAGGAGGGGAGTTTAGTGACTACATTATTTGTTTTGCTATTTTTACAAAGAAAATCATGAATCATAAATCTGTCTTTACACCGCGTTGCACCAGCAGTGGTTCTATGTTTAAAGGGGTTGTCCACTTTAAGCACATTGCAGCAAATAATTAATATTGTTTACGTAATGAAAGATTATTGAATTTCCCAATATACTGGGGGAAATATTAATATTATCATAAGTCTCTAAGAGCAAAACTTTTTATAGGAAGCTCCTATGTTTAGTTCCTTTGGATACACACTGGTCCTGTGCGCCTGTGAAAAATCTCACAACCAAGGACAAGCTGACATTTTGGAAAACATGAAGAAATTAAAATTTTATAACTTTTCACAATTGTTTGGTGGAATGTGCTAAACCCCTTAACAACCTGGCCCTTTTTTTCACTTCCATTTTTCACTTTCCACATAAAGAGCTGTGTTATGGCTTATTTATTGCGGAACAAATTGCACTTCGTAGTGACGTTATTTAATATTCCATGCCCTGTACTGGGAAGCAGGAAAGAAATTCCAAATGCAGTGAAAATGGTGAAAAAACGCATTTACGACATTTTCTTGTGGGCTTGAATTTTACAGCTTTCACTGTGTGCCACAAATGACAGGTCTACTTTATTCTTTGGGTCGATATGATTACAGTGATACCAAATTTGTATAGGTTTTATAATGTTTTCATACATTTACAAAAATTAAAACCTCCTGTGCAAATTTTTTTTTTCATTTTGCCATCTTCTGGTGCCAATAACTTTTTTATACTTTGGTGTACAGAGCTGTGGGTGTTGTTATTTTCTGCGACTTTTGATGGCATTTTCATTGCTATAATTTTTAGGACTGTGAAATCTTTTTCAAAATGGCAAAAAAGTAGCATTTTCGACTTTGGGCGCTATTTTCCGCTAAGGGGTAAAAGGCAGTGAAAAACCGTTTAACCGGAATTTTAGGACGCAGCAATATCTAATGTGTTTATGATTTTTACTGTTTATTAATATTTATATCAGTTCTAGGGAAAGGGCGGTACTTTAACCCTAGGTTGTCTGCTCTATCCTATCATAGTTTAAAGGAGTGAACATGTGGCGCCTGATGCTAGAGATGATGGGAAGATTGATGGTGTTCAGATGAACTGGTGGAATAGGTTATTAGTAAATCTGGCGGGCTGCAGTGTCTCCCGTGACCTGCAGTGGGACACTCGCGGTGTAAGGAAGAATAGAAAAGTAGGTGCAAAAAACACAGGTATATAGGTGCACGCTGCCCCTAGAGCTAAAATGTAACAGTAAAGTCCAAGATGGCTTTATTTTTATGGACAACGCGTTTCTAGGATGAATTGTCCCCTTCCTCAGGTCCAAAAGGCAACATACACTAAAAAACAAAGAAAGGCGTTACTTAACTGTTACATTTTAGCTCTAGGGACAGCGCGCACCTATATACCTGTGTTTTTTGCACCTACTTTTCTATTCTATCCTATCATATACTGCCAAAGCACATTGTAATGAATAAGTTACCCGAGGCTACCATGGTGACGGATCGCTGCTCCCCGATGGCACCCATGTGCTGCCATCTTTTTGAAGCCGCCGGCACCATTGCTGTTCGCGATCGTCGGGAAAACACCCGCAATATGCAGCAAAGACTTACCGGCTATGGAAAGGGCTCCGTTCGCGAGCCCTCTCCTTGCACCGGGACCCGGCTTGCGCCGTACTAGTACAGCGCAAGTCGGGAAGGGGTTAAAGTGGACAACCTACCAATCCACTATTTCAATTTCCGATTTTTTTTGCCACTTTTTACACCAAAAAGTCAAGAAATTCATATGATAAATGTCTTTTTTTAATATTCACATTACACTATTAGTTGTGGAATTATACTTTCTATAGTTTTAAACATTTTGATGATTTATCTATATTGGTTACTTAATTCGAAAAAATAGATGTGCCAGTATTAACAAGGCCACCAATTTTCACACATTATTAATAGTACTAGTTTTCTTACATGTATATCAGAAAAATGTTTTTGCTTACATGATATCTATATATAGATATGCTAAGACAGGTAGGTAGAAAGATGTAGATAGATAAGCAAAGGTAGAGAGATATGTTAGCTGTATACTGTAGATAGATATGTAGATTACATAAATATGTACATTATACAGACAGGTAGATAGTCAAAGTAATGGGAAGCACACTATGGTTTAAAATGAAAAAAAAAAAGGTTCTTTATTTACCCTGTAACCCTCAAATTAAGCCTTTCTCAAGCAAATGACAGTGTAACAAATATATAATAGTGTATAAATACATCAAACAGATAATGTAACATATACATTTGTATGGGAGAATATAACCAGTTAAAGAGATATTACAAGTGTATCCAATTAACAATCTGCATGAATACAACATCAACTGTTATTGAGGGCGCGTTTACACATGGTATGTCCGCCTGGATGAAGCCAGGTGGACATGCATCCAGCGTCATGGAGAGAAGGAGGGTTGACCCCTCCTCTCTCCATAGAGATAAACGCCACTTGGTGCCGTAACATGGCGAAATCTAGGACATTTCCTATCTTTTCCCTGTGTATCGTGTGGCACACTGCCCCCACTATAGGAGGCCTATGTAAGACTGCAAGCTTGTGGCCGTATATACGTCCCCCTGACAGTCGTGTGAATTCAGCCTTACTCCTCCTGTGTCTCTTCTACCTTCTTGTACATTGTAAGCTCTTGCAAACAGGGCCATCACTCCAACTGTTTTGTACAACTATATAAATACTCTATAATGTTTATTTGTAAAGTGCTGTGGAATATGAATGTGCTATAGAAATAAAGATGTATTATTTAATTCCTACATACAGTATATCTGGTACTATAAGTTCATCATGAAGAGACCACTGTAATATTAGTAAATTAAAAATACAGAAGTTCTGTGCATACTCTAAAGCCATACTGAATCCATCAGCCATACATTAAATATATCCAATCAATGTGCATGTCCTGGACATGACAAGAGAGAAATACAAGCTTTGCACAAAGTGCGTTCTTTCTAAGTGTCTTCAGTCTGTCCGGTGCACAGCTAAACTGATTGTAGGCACCATATAAGAAGAGGACAACAAAACCACAACTTCTTCAGGACACTATAACATCAGCCATTATCTAATAACTCTTTATATCTTTGTCCGTGAGTGGAAACCAGGCCCTCAGATCAAAGTGTACAATGACCATGTGGTTGTCTATGATCCCATCTCCAGGACATGTGCAGTAGGTATACAGGGACATTGAAAGTTTTTCCTAGGATTAATTTATGTATAGGCGCTGGATCTAGTAGGATTTTAGAGCATGCACAGAAGTTTATCAATTTTCATTATGCACATATTACATTGCTCTCTTCATGATGAATTGATTTTATGAGATATTTGAAGGTGTTATGATTCATGTTTGCATGCATATGGATTGTTACATTTGTAATATATGATCTGGTCACATAATTCAACACAAATGTGTTTGTTACATGATTCGATTGCTTAACGTTGCAATTTAAAACAACTATGCATGCCAAATGATCTGTTTTCTCCACTATTTACCAAGTATGAGATTTTATTACAGTGTCATTTGCTTAAGATAGACTTAATGAAAAGAAAGAAAACATTGTGCATCTGGGTAAACAATGAACTTTTTTTTAATTTTCCTTGGAATATTGCATTTGTATGCCATTTTCCAATGTGCATAGATAGATTTAGAAAAAAAGATTGAAAATATTGCAACATGGTAATAAATATAGTAATGCTAATCATCACAAATAAGTTTCTTTATTACCTCAATGTGGATCTGAGGTTTATATCTTTTCGCCAAATCGGAAATGTTTAAACCGTTATAGTAAAGATTCTCAATACATCCATGGAAGTTCTTCCGCAGCCATGATGCTGATTTTCCTTGTGATGCGATCCCTCCAAAACTAAGCTTAGAAGAAAATAAAATCAATATAGCCATTAAGCCAGCTTCTATAGTGTAGTAGAAAGTGGTGCTGTTACATTCTTAATTGAGCATTTAATTACAGCAATTTCTGCCAGGTTTTCCTGGCTTTCTTAATGTATTTTCCTTTTTTCTTTTCTCCATAATTCTATTCAAGTTTTATACGCATTTGGTTTGAAAAAAATAATTTCTTAGCATTTAATTTGTTCCTATTGATAGTTAAATGTTGCTTTATTTCCATTAGTCACTTACAGACCTGCAGCCTATTTGAATATTAGGAGGTTGAAAGCTTGTTATATATGACAATAGAACAACAGATGGGAGTTTTACAAGTTGCCATAACTTACAAATATGCCAGAATCTGTACACCCCTTACAGGTCCCAGCCATATGCCGGCAAAGATTCCTGTTGCTTACCTTAAATGTATCCATAGAGGTATTTTTCATTGGGCTAGATTGGTTGATGAATATCAGAAAATTTTATAGGTGCAGAATACACTAGACTATAT
This sequence comes from Engystomops pustulosus, assembly GCF_040894005.1. NCBI lineage: Eukaryota > Metazoa > Chordata > Amphibia > Anura > Leptodactylidae > Engystomops > Engystomops pustulosus. Next base: position 106,747,936 of record NC_092411.1, on the reverse strand, counting down.
GCATAACACATTTGTTAATAGTTCTGCACCGCTTTTTTTATGTTAATTGAAGTTTCCTATCGATTAGCTAATCATTCAGAGATTCCTGTCCATAAAATAGCCACAGATGAAAGGCCATGTGATCCTAACTACCAATGAACAATTGCCCAGCCAGGACCTTATCATAGTATTCATGAATATAAGATCAACGTTCTGGACGGACGATTTTTCATGGACAGATAGAGATCACATGATTCTCCGTCTGCAGAAATTTTATATTCAGCAATAAATGGCTGATGAGCCATGCTTTATAATCATATTACAAAAGCAGATCAACTAAATATAGTGTGGAACAGCAGAATCTAACAACAAGGCATGGTGTGGGTCCATGGCACTGGATCTATGTGCACTTCCTTACAAGCCTTATTCAATTGAACACCATGTGTATAAGCACTTGTTGTAATTTAGGACACAAAAACACAACAACAGAAACAATAGACAACGGTATGCTTAATAGAACTAGAGAACAATGAAAGATGGGGCCCTGTATCAGGTCGATGTATATGAATAAGTATACATAAATGGAAGGGGTTTTATATCGCACTCATGGTTATAATCATAGTTATATAAAACATTTTGAAAGTATATTGAAAATGTTTTGATTTTTTTGCAGGAAACAAGTAATATTCTTTCTAGAGGAGGAATCTGTTGGGCATATAATAAACTATACCCTGTGGGCATATTTTATTCCAGAAGTCCTTTTACATTACATCAGTCTGTTTTTTGAGCATTTCATGATCATGCCTAATGTATTATTCAAGGCTTCTGTTTAAATTAGGTAAAGATACAGTAGCACTAATCTCATGTGAGGATACATAATCAATTTGAGCCTGTATAGAAAGCTGCCAGCATGCATTGAGTTTCTTGGAAACACAGCATGTATGCTCCTGCTACTCCATAACATGGACATTTTCATTAATAAATGTAGGCAGAGGTTCCTGGAAGACACACTTATCCAACTCATGGAAACACAACTATGTACAAAGTAATTATGTTGAAAGATCTCAACAAATTTCTAGACACTATTTGTATCTTCTTGACCATAGCAACTATATAAGCTGTTGTATCTTTAGGTGTTACATTCAAGTAAATGGTACAATGACCCTATATTAAAACTTAACTAATAAAAACACCTCTCATCTAAATTTTTACGTATTTCAAATTATGCCAGGACCTAAAATATCCACAAAATGATGGCAGTAACCTTGATTTTTCTTAACTTTGTATCTCTTTCTAGCCTTTGAAAGGTAAACTATGACAAAGGCTTTCACCTGAAAACTGAGCAATGATTGGCCACTGAAAATGGGATGTGGAAGTTATGCCGATCACATTTTGTGTCCTCTGTCTAAATTATCATTATTTATCTGTGTTTCGCTACGCGTCATCATTTGTTCTTCCTTCACTAAATCTAATCCAATTCATTGAAGTTTTGATTATGAAAGGTGAAGAAGAAAATAAATACATGAATTACATCCTTGGGTGTAGTCGAATTTGCTTTGGGAAGGTGCCCTGTCACACTTCTAGTAGTGATGTCCTTGAATAAGTATACATTAAATCCAACTGAAATTGTCAACATTTAGGCCTTTGATTTATTTCCCTATTACAGGTTTTGATGAATATAATGTGCATACAAATGAAACCAATGTCATCTCATTTTGTCATGTATGCAAATATTGAAATTACATTGTATGAAAATCCTAATTCTTTGTTTTAGTCCATCATCTCTAGTTATTATTCACAAAATACACACCTCATAATCAATGTCCAAATAGGAAATGTCTCCTTTCATGAAGAAATGATGCAGGTGTCTGTCAACAGTGAAATTGACTTGTCTTCCAAAACGCTCTATGACAACTGAATGCCAGTGCTGGTCGTCTAGCAAGCTTCCCAAGAATACATTAACATGAGGATTAGAGGCATGGAATTGCAAATTTCCTTTAAGGAAGCAAATACAAATAAAATATGCATGTATTATTTGTCTAGCAGCACATGATGAGCACAAGAAAATTTCATCTTGCCCTAAATTAACCAGAGAAATATTAGTTTAGTTTATCATAAGTAGAGATGTGGCTGCATATTAGTTGTTCCCCGCTTGTACTGTATGAGCTCTGTAGTTAGCTTTCATTGTCAAAGTATTAACCTTAAATAATTATTAAAGTGGTATTGGATTTAGCATATAATCCTGTGATGTCACATTATGCTTCACAGCGTCTCTAAGATCCAACAGAGTAACTTGTCATCTCTAGTGTCTGTGGCTTAACTAAAATTAACAGGGCAGATGATAATAGAGGTATGTGTTCAGTTCTTTTATATTTTGTTTATCCATCTATCATAATGCACAAGGTTTTGTACTGACAATAACATAAGGGCACCTTTCAAAGGTGAGCAACAAAGGTAATACACAGAATTGGTGGACTGCAACACCTCAATGCATGCAGGTAAAAAAATTTTTGGAAATGATCTATTAATTGCAGAAGTAAATATAACAAGGTGCATCATCTACATCAAGTGATAGGACAGTTTCTTGACCTCATTTGTAGTCTAAAATATTTTAAGAAATATAATAAAATTCTCCAGAATTTTTTTACTTATACAGGCGGTCCCCTACTTAAGAACACCTGACTTACAGATGACCCCTGGGTACAAACGGACCTCTGGTTCTTATGACAACCCAACATTTTTGTCATAGAGACCAAAAAAAATTCTGGTTGGGGTTACAATGATAAAATATACAGTTCCGACTTACATACAAATTCAACTTAAGAACAAACCTACGGAACCTATCTGTACGTAACCCGTACTGCCTGTACAGTAAAACATATCTAAAAACAACTTTCCAAACACATTTCTTGTTCTGCTTTATTTTCCAAACTACTAAGACAATTATCATACTATGACACAACAGCTTACCAAGATGAATACTTAAACAAAGTCTTCCTTTAATAAGTTCCAGTGTAATACGATCTCCATTTTGTCCTTCTCCGTGCAGTAACACACCATCGCTGTGCATTGTTTTAAACTTAAGTGAAATCAAATCTTTTGTTGTGGTCATTGACTTTTCATAAAATCGATACATTATGGAGCTTCTACCGTCAAGGTAAATAACATCTGAACCTAAAAATTAAGAAATTAGAAATTTATTCCAATTTACATTAAATACTTTACTGAGTTCAGACTTCATTTCCCAAAGTTTTACATGCAATATCCTCATGTTGTGCATGGTGCAGGTGCAGTATATTATTATTGTCTTGATTGAATGTACCGTATATACTCGAGTATAAGCCGACCCAAGTATAAGCCGAGGCCCCTAATTTTACCACAAAAACCTGGTAAAACCTATATATTTTTTACTCGAGTATAAGCTGAGTTTGGGTTTTCAGCACATTTTTTTGTGCTGAAAAACTAGGCTTATACTCGAGTATATAAGGTATTTTTAATAAGGTACTATATTGTGTGACCGGAGCTCTATAACTTCTTAGTATTTCATCCTTATTTCAGATTCATGTGAGATTCTTATTCCACACATAGGATTCCTTGGTATATTTACAGACCAATCCGACCAAAAACGCTTCAGATGAAAATAAGGCACCGGAAGAAGCTGCAAGGCGAAACCCAATATACCAAGGAATCCTATGTGTGGAATAAGAAACTCACATGAATCTGAAATAAGGATGAAAGACTAAGAAGTTATAGAGCTCCAGTCACACAATACAGTGCATTTTTAACCCTTCGGGTGATACTTGGATCCCACTGGGACCGTTGATGTAGCTCTATTTTACAGATAAGGTGCTGCATTTTTATAATAATTTTTTTGAGCGTTACTATTTTTAATAAGATTTGCGTAAAAGTTTAAGAAAAATACATTTAGAAAACACTAAAATTTAGACTTGTCACCCTGTAAACAAACTTGACTTTGTGAATAGACTTAAGAAAAGAGAAATAAAACAGCTATAAATGGTCCTTCATTGATATTCATAATTTAGCAAACAAACAACACTCACATTTTTGCTTTTGATTTGTTGATTATTCTAGATATGTGGCAGATACTGTATATGATTGGGCTGGTATCTTAACAGCTATTTAAAAGGGTTGTCCAGAGGTTAAAAATCATGAATGTTTTCTTCCAAAAACAATACCACATTGGGTATTAAAGCTGGAGATAAATAGAGCATAGTTACAATACCACAGCCATGTGTTTTAATCTCTGGATAACCCCTTTAACTTTATTTTTCACATCAGATTAATTATAGGTTCTTATACAGCTTGATAAATGTGCTTTCATTTTGGTGGAAAGAGGGTGAATTATCATTTTTTTCTTTTTTTTTTTGCAACTTCTTTTGGAACATTGCACTATTTGCGCATTTTGTGGACTTTGTAAAATGTGCACTGAAGTCCAACGGACATTAGTTTATCATCGTTAAGACACATTTATCTTCTAATCCAAATGACATTTATGTTTCCAAATTGTTTAAAATTTGCAACATTTTTTGGTGCAAAAACTCCAGATTAAACTATACTTAAGGAAAACGTAGAAAATGGAAAGAAGGGACTTGAGGCATTTGTGAAACATTTTTGAGACATATGTACCAAATGTCGCAAAAAAAATCTGAAAAAAAACCTTTTAACACAAGGAATAAATTAATAAAGTAGCTAATGGAAAAAAGACAGGCAAAACTAAGATAAACTAATAAAAACTAACAAAGATAAATGACTTCCAAAGTGTTATTTTCTAGAGCAGAATTGCAACTTTACATATATCCCAAATTGGTGGAAACCAGAATGAGCAGGAAGTCACAAAGGGTGTGTTAGTCATGCAAGTCACTGTGTGACTCAGACCTTGTCTCTGGAATGTCCATTGTTCGCCCCTCCTTCTGGCTGACATCATCCTCTACACTGCTCTGCTGAAGGGAGGGGAAAATAACGGAGATGCCGGAGATATGGGCTGAGTCACACAGTGACCTGCATTAATAACATCTGTCCCTTGTGACTTAATTTGACTCATTCTGGCAGGATGTGAAGGAAAGCTTACCAAATTGATTTTATGGGGATAGTGAGTATGCGTTTATTACATAAAGGCAGTGTGGGCAATAGCTAGCATAGATCTATGGGAACCTGTCATCTGGTTTATTAGTGAAAAATCTGGTGACAAGTTCCCTTTAAGAGAAGATCACACAAATTATAACTTTCAGTGGAAGAATAATGGTCATCACCTGAGTTCTTCCCTATATATATTTTTTCCATGTAAAACATTCATAACTAACACATAAAGAGTTAGATAAACTTGAAAGTTTTTACAGTATCCCAAAAGACTTTTTACTTTCAGGAAACAGCATTTTCTAATGGAGGAAGATGAAAGTGGAATAAAGGGAGTTTAATAGTTTTTTTTCAGCAAAAAATCTATATTTGTGTTTTACACTCCATTACTGAAAGGATTTGGATTTACTGTAAGGCCGGAATATTACAGTAAGTGGGAGGGTCAGAGTCTGATTGATCTGTGACTTGCATTGTTTGTGAATGACATGACAACTTTTAATGTAAACTTGATTTGATGTATTGATTGAACAGGCAATGACATTTAAGAAGACATGTTTTAGAACATTAAAAGCACTTACAGTAAAGGCTTCTATAAAAGCTATGAAAAGTCTTTTAGTGGAAAATATGAATTTTTTTGTGCAATTTACTATATAAACTGTTCAGTTGGTATTAAATAGTTGCTGTCCAAATAGAATATATACCAGTTATGGTTTATGCATAAGAAAAATCACATTGTGTCTCTTCCAAGGACAGTTTGAAATTAAGACCCATAGTTTAATTATGTTAAAGTTTTACTCTAATTGCTACAATGACAGTGTAACATTATATTGCTGATCATGTATTTCCATGATTCATAAAGTGAAACGCCAGGCAAACGTTCATAATTAGTAAAATTTAAGATTTTACAGTCATGTTATATAAAGTAGAGACATTCTTTTTTTCAATAAAAAACTTGGCTAGAACTACATTTCCTAATTTTCTGTCCCAAATTTAAACTTTGCAAATAATATAGACAATGCCAAGAGCCTTTCACTTTCTTTCTAATGATGTCTGTGGTTATTTGCCCAACAATAAGAGCAAATAACATTTTGTGGGCCATCTCTGGTGCTTATGGAAGTAGGTGCAAGCATTAAAGTGGTATTATTGAATATATTAAATTCAACCAAAGAAGAAAATAGATTGGAGTTTTAGGAAGCAATGTAAGGGAAAACAATTCTATGCAATCATATAACAACCAATGTTATTTTTCTTTAAAGTCATGTAGGCCCTTATAAAAGAAGATACCATCAAAACCCATCATGATAAACCAGGGACACTTACTCATGAATCCAGGTACTCTGTGGTAATCTTCCTATATTCTTTATCCATGGCTTTTTTCTTCTAAAAAGGACTTTTCAAATTATGCTAATGAAAATGGTTGGGGCGGTAACACAGACCCTCAGTGTTGCAGCTTCACAGGCTGTTACAAAGAGCAGAACTTGTCTCACCTTGTGCTCTCCCTTCTTGCTTTGCCTGTGTAATCAAGCAGCAGCAGGAAGTGCTACGGAGAGGAGATCTGCTCTCTTCATTTTTACAGCCTATCAAGCTACTGGGAAACACCCACCACAGTCCCTCAGGCTCATAAGTATAATTATAAAAGTTGATTTAAGAAGAACAGAGGCCATGGATAACAAATATAAAAAGAGTACCACAGCCACAGTGCCTGGAGCTATGAGTAAGTGCCCCTGGTTTATCATGTTTGATTTTAATGGTAGATTTCCTTTAAATCCCTTTGCAGTCTCTATTGTGACCAGATCCAGCTATTCCTAAAATATTGTGGTAAAGAAACCATGTCACTTTGGGAAATGAAACCTTTTCTTCAGTTAGAGGGAGAGCTCCTTTGTCTTTGTCGTGATTCAAACTGAAACAACTTTGCACCATTTTTGTTAACATGTCATTTATATATTTAACTCTTTAATCATAGGACAGGGTGCACGGTCTGAGCCCTCTCCATAGCCAGCAAGTCTTTGCTGCATATCGCCAGCAGCTTCAAAAAGGTCGCCGCCATCTTTTTGAAGATCGTCACTCCCCGTGACGTCATTGGGGAGCAGCAATTGGTTGCAATGACAGCCTCAGGTTTTCTGATGACCCGAGGCAGTCTCGTTTTAACCCATTGATTACAATGTGTGATTTTCACATTGCATTGAATGAGGAGGAAAATCCCCATATACAGGAGGTCCCCTACTTAAGAACACTCGACTTACATACGACCCCTAGTTACAAACGGACCTCTGGATATTGGTAATTTATTGTATTTAGTCCTAGGCTACAATAAACAGCTGTAACAGTTATCAAATGTGTCTGTAATTAAGCTTTATTGTTAATCCTGATTCTTATGATAACCCAACATTTTTTAAATCCAATTGTCACAGAGACCAAAAAAGTTCTGCCTGGGATTACAATGATAAAATATACAGTTCCGACTTACATACAAATTCAACTTAAGAACAAACCTACAGACCCTATCTTGTATGTAACCCGGGGACTGCCTGTACTGCCATGCTGTTGTATGGCAGTATATGGTAGGATCAATCAAACAACCTAGGGTTAAAGTACCCTAGGGGGATCTGAAAAATAGTAAGAGTAAAAATAAATAAAGTAAAAAAAAAAATTTAAAAAACCTCCCTTTCCCTAGAACTGATATAAATATAAATAAACAGTACAAATCATAAACACATTAGGTATTCCTGTATCCAAAAATGCCTGAGCTATTAAAATATAATAACTGTTAACTGTGTTTAACCTCATAATGGAAAATAGTGCACAAAGTAAAAATGGCTCTTTTTGAAAAATATAAAAAATGTAATAAAAAGTTATCAAAAAGTCATACAGTCCTAAAAAACAGTAGCATTGGAAACATCATCAAAAGTCGCAAAAAATGACACCACCCACATCTTCGTACACCAAAGTATGAAAACGCTTTAAATTTTTGTAAATGTATGAAATTATTATAAAACATATACAAATTTGGTATCCCTGTGATGATACCGACCCAAAAAAGTAAAGAAGCCATGTCATTTGGGGTGCACAGTGATAGCCATAAAATCCAAGCCAACAAGAAAACGGCACAAATGCATTTTTTCACCAAGTTCCCTGCATTTGGTATTTTTTTTTCAGCTTCCCAGTACACAACATGTAATATTGAATACCATCACTATGAAGTGCAATTTGTTACGCAGCAAATGAGCCGTCACAGAGCTCTTTACGTATAGAAAAAAAAGGTATAGATTTTTGATGGCGGGGAGTGAAAAATGAAATTGAAAAAACAAAAATGGCCAGGCCTTTAAAGGGTTAAATAAATTAATCATTTCACACAGAACCGATCACTTCTTCTGGTGTACAGTGTCATCGAAAAGAAAAAGGTAACATGTGTGTTTTGGCCACAGGACCACAGGAAGAAGGTGTGTTCCAAAGGGTTTGTCTCATATGGTATGTTGATGCATAAACCATACCACTGATGTTCAACCATCTTTGGGGAGTATTCCATAACCCAGTGATGGCCAACCTATGACACGCGTGTCAGCACTGACACACGTAGCCATTTTCAGTGACACACGGCTGCCGGAGAAAAATTGCTGTAGTGCAGTTTCCTGGGGTCGGTCAGGCCGTCGGTCGGTGATGTGGTCTGCAGCGAGCGGCTGCATCTCAGTCAGAGAGATCACAGCTGCTGCTCCTAACCTCCAGTCCGCGCAATGACTCCAGAGTGGAGCAGTCCCAGCTTGCAAAGAGGAAACCTATGCTCTGCCTCCCCGGGAACATCTACACAGGAGCTGAAGCGGCCTGAAGAGGAGTAACGGAGGTCCGGGGTGTCATTGGAGCCTGTGACAGTTAGGTAAGTTAATTTTTTGAGTTGAGCTCTGCTGGGCTGGGCTGTGATGTACACTCTTTGGGGGGCACTTCTCAGGACACAAATGTCCTTAAAACTAGCTGTTGCTGGGCTGCCACAGGTTCGCCATCACTAGAAGAATTCCCCCTCACCCTCACTTATCTTAGTTCATGGCACCCCACACAAGTTAAATAACAGTAAGACCGACAAAAGAAACCAAATGACCAATTAACAAAGAAGTCACTAAGCAGGTAAGTTAAATAACTATACATATTTGTTATTTAAACTCTAAATATCACAAAATAAGGTTTTTTTTTCTAAAGGTGACACACCACCCGGTTTTTTGGCGATTTTGACACACCAAGTTCAAAAGGTTGCCCATCACTGCCATAACCTATACAGGGCCCTGTGAATTATTCTTACTGGAAGGTCACACTAGAAGGAATCCCTAAATGCTGATTTAGGATATTTCAAATTTTCGTATGTCTTGTAATGTTAATTGTGTCTTTTGGCATTATCAGTAATCTGCAGGTAGTGGGTTTTGAAATCATTCTGAATTGAAGTCTTTAGTGTTTCTTATCTTTGAATTCTTATGATCGTCTGTGCATTTTGTTTCTTGGAAATTCTTCCAGACTTTCTTAAATTGATTAAGGCCGCAATACATATAGGGGTCATTTATCCTGTTTTCCCTTCCATTGGAGTTTTTTCACGGCTTTGCAGTCTAATGGCTGTTTTAAGCCTGTTTTGCAGGGTTTTTTGGAATGTTATACCTTAATTCTCCATGTAACCATTGTGTGTTGTTGCACCCTATTTGTCATTATATTGTGCCTCTTGTGTTTGCACTTTATTTAACATTGATTCGCACCTTTATGGCTGCAAATAATTGTGCAATAACACACCAGTCCTGACCATGCTTAGGAAAATTACACATTTTTAAAAAAATTTAAAAAACCCCTGCATTTTAAAAAGAGCCACAACAACAAAGACAAATGAGGTACAAAAATAGACTCAGAACAGATGCACAAAGTGCTTAGAGAAGGGGAAAATAAGATAAATGACCCCCATAGAGTAACTACACATAATGACAATTAATAAAAATTATATCTTTCCTGCAATCAACTATAAATGTCCTGCATTGACTATCCAAAAAGTTGCTGTGTTTTTTGATATATAGCTAAATTCACATCTTGTTTCAATAGTTGCTGAGTCTAATTCTTTGTCTTGTCTCATTTGTGCTTTACATTGTTACAGTGCTTGGCTGTACAAGCCAACCACAAAGCTGTCAACTGGAGTTGTCAGAACTCTCTGAATGGGTTCTGACAGCAGGTTTCTGAGCTTGTGAAACATACCCCCGACTCCTCTGCTTCAGACTGTGATTGACAGCTTACTTATGGCTGAGCTATTTGGCTGAGTATTATATCATGTTTTTGAACTGGTGGTGTGTCACAGGTATTAGTTGGAGTGATTAATGGCCGAAATGGTCAGCTGCTGGGGTGGTATTCAGGTACTCTAAATATAATCATTCCTCCCTCCTTTTGGTGCTGGTTATATTGGTCTACTGACACTTGTTTCACTACTTACTCTATTGCTATTGCTGTGTTCTTGCTACTTCCGTTCTATTCTTTGCCTCACAATTCTGTACCTCATGGCCATCTTAGTTATGACATGTTAATCCTGATTATGCTTATATCTGTCTATCTATCACTCTTTGTTTATTCTTAGCACATACTCACAATAAGAAAAGTCAACCAGTTGCTTGTGGGTTAGCACAGGGCCAATAAAGTAGGCAGGGACACAAGTTAGTTAAATATACAACCAATGTTCAACTCCCCTTTCACAACGAAAAACACTAAGCCTCAGGCCAAAGAAAAGAAAAACAGTACTTTTCAATTGAGGATCCCATGCACCACTCCCCCTGTTCCGAAATAGAAGACTATTTTCTTGCATATAATGCAAATGTTTACTATGTTAACTGAAAGAAAATAGTTTTATGAACATTTGTTTTATATAAATAGTTGTTTGCTTTTGAATAAGAAGATATATACATTTTTACCAGACTTTTAAATTGTTTATAAAATTAACATAATTGTGTATTTAAACGCGTCAAGCACCATGCCCCAGAAGCCTAAAGAGGCGAAACCTGAGGACGGCCAAGGTGCTTTGGACCGTGCACATGTTAAACGATGTTTGTGAGTATCTTTATAATAATTACTTGTCTCCTTAAACCTTGGTGATCGCACGATTGACTTATCTCCCGTTCGGCAGGATCTACGGCTTTTTTTCTCCATCTAAAAACGAAATATTATAAAATGGATTAATTCCGACGGTGTTTACTATGACTGAGAGGGACTGCCAATCTTGAAGCACTAAGGGTCTTCCAACAGGGTGGAGCGGTGCATGTGATCCTCAAAGGAAAGTACTGTTTTTCTTTTCTTTGGCCTGAGGTTTACTGTTTTTAGTTGTGTCGGAGTTAAGCATTGGAATAATATTTAACTATGTGTATCCAGTATTTATGAGAGAACGTGCTTTTCACCAATTGCTCCTCTCAAGAATACTTTTCTCTCAAGGAAACACATCTATTAGTAGGGCCAGAGGTTAGTTCAGGGCCTGCACTTGTTCCTTGTCATGACAACATTAGGTAAACTAAAAATATATATTCCTAATTCCTTAATCAGCATATGCATATTATATTAAAAAATGAAAAAGTAAAAATTTGTAAAACGTATGATGTTTTGCATTTATGTTCTATTGCTATTGTAATTTGACTGTAAATGGGACATTTGAAAATGTAGTTTTCTATAGAATTCACAAAATGAAATTTATTTAATGCTAAGGTCTAAAACTGATGTACTTTATAGAATGAGAGATGATGTTCAGATAAGCTAAGTTATTAGCAGATCAATTTGAAAATGTTATAAGGTGAAAAGGGGGAGCAGTATAATCCTAAATTGATCAGCCTGACATTCCATCATGAAGTTAATGTTAAAGATAAGGGAATTAGTTCACTAGCGCTTATATTCTGCTATCAGAAATTATCTTTCTATTTCAGTTGTACAATTTCCTTTTAAATATTCCTGCAAAGTTTGGCATAGAGTGAAAGAGCAATGCTGAAATAGCTGGAGTGGTAAAGTTTCCTTGTTAAAAAAAAAAAATTAAAGAGCACATTAACCCTTTATTGACCAAATTCTATTTTAGGGACTTTGCATGTCATATGATAAACCTGACTTATCATTTCTTAGGCTGGTCAAAAGAATGATATAAAGAGTATTTTTAACTCCTTAATGCTGAGGCTCTTTTTCATTTTTGTGTTTCCATTACTTACTCCCCACCTTTAACCCCTTAAGGACGCAGCCATTTTACAGCTTAAGGCTCAGCCCGATTTTTTGGATTCTGACTTGCTTCGCTTTATATGGTTATAACTTTTGAACACTGTTACTTATCAAAACGATTCTGAGATTGTTTTTTCCCCACATGTTGTACTTCATTTTAGTGGTAAATTTTGGCAGATAAGTTTTGCGTTTATTTACAAAAAAAAGAAAATATGATAAATTTTTTGAAAAATTTGCCATTTTCGAAATTCTAAATCATTGCGTTTTCAGGCAGATAGATTTACCAGCTAAATAAGTTGCTGAATAACATTTCCCATTTGTCTACTTTACATTTTCATAATTTCTGAAATGTCTGGATAATTTATTTTGATGTCACGCGGCTTACAAATAGAATATCGCTTTTCCGGATTTTCAGAATTGACTATTTTGGGGATAAATACAGTTTTGAATGAAATTTTACATATTTAGCATCAAAACCCCCTATATAATCTACCCATTTTCAAATCTGCACCCCTCAAGCTATCAGAAACAGCTTTTACGAAGATTGTTAACCCCTTGAGATCTTCATAGTAATTGAATCAAAATGGAGGTGAAATTTAGAATGGTCATATTGTTCCCTTATACGTTCATTTAGCACTAAAATTTACACATTTCCAAAATATAAAAAGAGAAAACCCACCATACAATTTGTTCTGCAATTTCTCCTGAGTACAAAGACCCCCCACATGTGGCTGTGACTTGTTTTATGGGCGCACAGCAAGGCGCAGAAGGGAAGGAGGGCGCTGCAGCTGCCAGGATTTTAGTTTCCTCATTGGCCCCTTTTGAAGGCTATAAAATTTTCGCTTTTTCGTTATTGGGGCCATGTGACGGCATTTTTGTTTTGCGGGATGAGATGCTTTTTCCATTGTTACCATTTTGGGGTTGGTATCACCTATTGTTGAAAATTTAGGAACTTTTTTTGAGGGCAGGAGTAGAAAAGCATCAATTCTGTACTGGATTTTTGACTTTTTTTTTTTGGTGTTCACCGTATAGACTAATAATCATGTTATCTTTATTCTATGGGTTGATACGATTACGGGGATACCAGACATGAATATATTTTCTTACGTTTTACTAAATTTGTCAAACAAAACCCTAATGTGGGGAAAAATCTATAATTTTTGTATTGCCGTCTTCCAAGTGGCATAACTTTGTTACGTTTTTGGCTACGGAGCTGGTTGATGGCTTGTTTTTTGCGGGACATGTTGTACTTTGCACCAGTATCATGTCTGAGTACATATGGTTTTTTGGTCGCATTTTATAGCATTTTTTGTGGGATTGAAAAGGTAAAAATCATAATTTTTGGAGGGTTTATAACAGTTTTTTTTTACGGCGTTTATCGTGGGGGTTCAATAATGATTTACTTTTATTCTACGGGTTGTTACGGACGCGGTGATACTATATATGTGGGGTTTGTGTTATGATTTAGACTTTTTTTTTGAGTTATATGTCTCTTTATATGTTTTGGGGGTTTGGGGCATTTTTAGTGATTTATGACTTTATTTTTTTATTGAATAACTTTTTTTTTTACTTTTTCACTTTTATACCATGGGATATGAACAAGCAATCATCTGATTGCTTCTTCATGATAATATTCTGCAATACTGATGTATTGCAGAGTATTATCAGTGTCAGCCTATGCACTTGCATAGGCTGGCACTTTGCCAGTAAGATGACGTCACAGACGCCATCTTACTGGCAATTCTTGCTAGTAACTCTGGGGTCCAGATCGGACCCCAGAGTTACTATAGCAACGATCGGCGCCCCCCGAAAACGGTTCGGGGGGGCCGATCGTGGGGGAAAGACCCCCCAGATACTTGTTAGATGCCGCGGTCGCGCTGACCGCGGCATCTAACGGGTTAAGCACCCGCGATCGGAGACAACTCCGATCGCGGGTGTTACACTGGGGTGCCGGCTATTAGTTACAGCCGGCACCCCGTATTTCCCGATGCCGGTTCGGCTCTGATCCAGAGCCGAGCCGGCATAAGCGCCGTGGCGGATATATCCGCCACGGAGCGCTAAGTCACTGCGCTCCGTGGCGGATATATCCGCCGCGGAGCGTGAAGGGGTTAAAAACCTATAACTTTTTTATTTTTCTATTGTTAAAACTGTTTCATGGCATGTTTTTTTAATAACACATTGCACTTCAAAGTGATTATATGTAATATTCCATGCCATGTACTGGGAAGCGTGACAAAATTTCAAAATGCAGTAAAAATGGTGAAAAAACACATTTGCGCTGTTTTCCTGTGGGCTTAGATTTTACCAATTTCACTGTGCTCCGCAAATGACATGTCTACTTCATTATTTGGGTTGGTCCAATCATAGGCATACCAAATTTGTATAGGTTTTATAATGTTTTAATACATATACAAAAATTAAAACCTGCTATAGGAAAAAAAAAAATATTTTGCTGGTGCTAATAACTTTTTCATACTTCGGTGTACGGAGCTGTGGGTGGTGTAATTTATTGCAACCTTTGATGTTGTTTTCAATGCTACCACTTTTAGGACTGTACGGCCTTTTGATTGTTTTTTATTGATTGTTTTATATTTTTCAAAATGGCAAAAAGTGGTATTTTTGACTTTGGGCACTATTTTCCGTTACGGGGTTAAAAGCTGTAAAGACCATTTTGGGACGCAGCAATACCTAACATGTTTATGATTTTTATTGTTTATTTATATTTATATGACTTCTAGGGATAAGGGGGTGATTTGAATATTAAGTTTTTTTAATATACTATTTAATATAGTATTGTATTACTTTTATTAATTATTTTTTTACAATTTTTCAGACCGTCAACGGCGTAACCTAAAGTTGAATATTAGATCCCCAATAAATGAATGTATTATGCTGAAATAATATCCTGTGTAGCCTGTTTCTTATTGTACACATCTGTCACCTGTAAACTTGTCCCACAATTTGTATGTAGCCTGTAATGTAATGTGTATGTGAACATGTATTGAATACAAAGTTTGCATTTATGTAGTATGTATAGAAATTATAACGGGTAACATTAAGTAAAAAGCTAAAAAGTCTTGTATACATGTATTGCAATGTATGTGTATAATGTGCCTCTCATAACATTTGTGTGCAACCTTACCTATAACATGTATATCTACCTCTAAGTGAATGTAATATTTGCCTAAGCAAATGTATATCCCCCCCAGGGATCAATAAAGATTTTGTATTCTATCGAAATGGAGAGACTTGCAAGATATTGCAAAGCAAATTAATTAATGAGCCTATTCCATTATTTCCTGTTGGGCTTTAAGGGTTTGGCCACTTCCAGTAAGTAATTGATATTATTTGTGTAATGAAATGTTATACAATTTTTCAATATACTTTCTCTATCAATTCCTCATGGTTTTCTAGATCTCTGCTTGCTGAACTTCTATAGAAAGCTTCTATATTTTCTTATAAGCTTCCAATGAATAGAATCAGTCCATTACTTTCTGAAAGTGGACAACCCCTTTAGCTTTATTAAATGTGATCAGATAGATTATTCTTAAATTAAAAAAGTAAAAGATACTTATCTAGTGATAAAGTGTGGTATGTCAATGTTACTGTGCTATTTAACATATGAAAAAGAAATGAAGTTTAGGTCCTTATTTATTTTCTTTGCAAAATATAAACTACTGTACCCTGACATCAATTACCAAAAAAATTCAATTTAGCTTTATTTTTGCATCTCCTTGAAGTGAATATTTAATCACTGTATCTAATAATGATAATACATATTCATAACATAAACAGAAATTGCAGAATTTGAATAACAAAATGATGTTGCAAAGCTGAAATAATTATTACAAAGATTCAAGGAACACTAACACTTGGATAGGCACGATTTAAACTAAAAACACTTATAGTCCAACTTTATTCCTCATGCAGGATCATCTATTCACTAGGCTTGATAGACTTCTATTGCACATGATTACTAATAACCTGGTACATAAAGGCATGTAGTGGAATGGATGTACCCAGAACTAGCTTGGACAAATCTAACTGAAATTGGGCAGATTTTCCTTTTAACTGGGCCACTTATGGGAAATTGTAAAGTTAACTAATAAAGGCCTAAGTAGACTGTTCTTAACCTAATAGCAGCCGCTCAATGGGGGGCATTTACTAAGGGCTCGATTCGCATTTTCCTGACGTGTTACCCGAATATTTCTCATTTGAGTCGATTTTCCCTCAATTGCCCTGAGTTTTTGGCGCACGCGATCGGATCGGCACCAGCGTGCACGTGACGGAAATTGGGGGGGGGGCGTGGTCGAACAAAAACCTGACAGATTCGGAGAAACCGCCGCATTTAAAAAAAAAGTGTTGCTGGACACACACTTACCTTCACCAGGAATAGGATCATGAACTCCGGTGGACCTCGGCGTACTTCAGTGCAGCAGCGACATCTGGTGAACGTTGGAGGAACTGCCTTAGTGAATCGCCGGAAGACCCGAATCCACCGGAGAGAACACGCCGCTGGATCGCGAATAGACGGGGTAAGTAAATCTGCCCCAATGTTTGTAAATGAAAGGCTCAGCATTTCCTAACTCACTGGTAAGGTCTCTAGCTGTCTCTGAGTGAGAGAAAAGATGCAAAATAGTATAGTATAGAGCACTGTGACATAGTATAATGCACTTATGACAGCAGAATGTACTGCTCTACATAGGTCGTTCAGTGGTAGTGCAGTTCATTATAAAAAAAATATCAAGTGAACTCCTGTCAGTGCCACTTGTTGGGCAAAGTAATAAAAAAGTAAATGGAAAAATAAAGTTTATGTAAACTCACCAACACACAAAAATTGCCTGGCTAAAAAGAATCTTAAAATGACACTACAAATTACAACTACAATTTTGTAGCTTCACAACCGTTCCAACCCAGGCTAAAATATATAATAGTATTTATACCATACAGAAAAAAAACTTGACATTTTTTAAATGATGGCCAAATGGACATTTTTTTTCAACCTTCACATAAAAAAATTTATTAAACGTGATCAAAAAGCTTTATAAACCTCGCATGTGACCAAATAAATACTACAGGTCTTTACCCAAAATATAAGCTCACATTTACAAAGAATTACAAAAGTAATGGCACTTGAAAGGTAATAACAGAGAAGAAGTCCCCCCTACCCCCAAAAAAAGGATTTATTATGCAAATAAAGGCCATTTAAAAAGAAAAACCCCTCAGATTCCACAATAAATGCAGAACATTTTTATTAAAAATATCAGATTTGCCTTTTATTTACTATACTGCACAGAAAGGGTTAATAAAAGTGCAACAGTAGAACATATAAAAACCCCAAATTGTTTTAGTGAAAACTGCATTTAATTCTGACAAAAACATGACCAAATAGAGATACGGTGACTGGCAAATAAAAAGTTACAGCTTGTTGAAATGATGAAAAAACCTGAATTAATACCCTGGGCATTAACATGGAAAATAGGTGCAGATACAAGGGATTAAAGTAACATTAACAAGTGTTTATCTACAAAATACCTTAGGAAATATTGGTGACTATGCTTTTCCTAATTCTGATCTGCAAATTAAAAGTGAGAAACCAAAGAAAAAAACAAAAACAAAAAAAAAATAGCAGAGATTGCTCAGCAGAGTACTTCAAGTCATCAACTCTGATTTCCTGGTATTCTAAACATGCTGTTGCCATTTCAAAATTATCCGAGGATAAAAGGTTAGAAGAGACGATAGAAAATTCACTGGGCTTTAAAAATGTATCAATGGCAGTAACAAACATAACCATTAATTGCTTGATCACGTGCAAAACACTGGAAAGAAGTGGTAAAATATGTGAGATATTGCTTAGCCTTTTGCTACTACATTGACCTTTAGATCTGCCATTTTAAAACTGTTACTAGTCAGATCCTACATAGAATGTTAGTTTTTAATATAATGTTATAAAATAAAACAGAAATTATCTTAAGCAAGCTCTTCTACGTCTTAACTTCAATAACACATACATATAAAAGTTTAGGAAATGTCCACATACAGTTTTATAAAGTTATTTGGCATAATATTTTACAGAAAGTAAATACCTTAAAAAATAAGTATATACATAGTAATGTATATTACTTTTACCATTCTTTTTATTTGTCTACTTTTGTTATTCACCAAACTCAATAGAATAGTAATAAAATATAGCTAAAATAATAATAATAATAATAATAATAAGTAATAATACATTTTATTGTGAACAAAACATATTAATAGCAAATTATAAAGCCCTGCATGCCATATTAATGGCTACAACTAAATGGGTTGGGTTATCTTCAAGATTAAATTGATAAATGCAATTTTTTTTTAAAGTTACCAATATTGAGGCAAGTTCATTTCAGTAGAATGTTCTACGCCAAATAATAAATTTACCACAGCAACACATTCATTACCCACTATTTTCATTTATCATTAGTTTGTCCCTTATTAAAACAGATGCTTGCTATCAGTAACATACCGTTTTTATATGGGTAGCACATGGCCACATTCACAAAAATGGACAGTACGATCAACCATTAACATGGCCGTACTGTGATGTAAATAAATCTAGAAATGTCCTATTTACTCCAGTATTTCCGTTCTATACACCCAACAGATGTCTATGGTGACATTTAAAATATGCGTTTCATACAGCCGAACACCATATGCTGCCGTTTATATGTGTAGTATCCAGGGATTTTGGGTGTTGAGCAAACCAACATTTTCCAAACCAAACATTTTTTATATGGATACAGAACAGATATGTGCACATACAGTTGAAAAACTTAATATACAGCCAAAGGCCCTTTCACACAGTGGGGGTCTATATCCAACTGCAAGTTTGCAGCCAGATATATGTCCCTATATATGGTTATGGTGCCTAGTCGCAATATGTTGCGCTTTCACGTGTGCCACCATAATAATAATAGTCATGCACAGGAAAAAGATAGAGTATGCTCTATATTTTCCTGTGATTACAGCCAGGTGCCTCAATTGCTATGGAGAGTGGCTGTATGTTCGTCTGTTCAACTGCCAAGCGAGCAAACGGCTGTGTGAAAGTAGCCTAATAGAGCATTGAAATACATGCAGATACGCATTAACCCTTTCACGACCCGTGACGTAATAGCACGTCACGGGTCGGCCGCGGGTGCATGGAGAGGGCTCACGCGCTGAGCCCTCTCCATAGCCAGTAAGTCTTTGCTGCATATTGCAGCAAAGGCTTACCGGTAACACCCGCGATCGGTGCTAGCACCGATCGCGTGTGTCTTCACCTCGATCTCCGCCGGCAATGCCGCCGGCGGCTTCAAAAGGATCTTTTCGAGGATCGCCGCTCCCCGTGACGTCATCGGGGAGCTGCGATCCGTCGCCATGGTAACCTCGGGTCTCGCGAAGACCCGAGGCTACTTCGGGTTAACCCATGCATTACAATGTGCTATCAGCACATTGTAATGTGTGAGTAGTAAAATCCCCATATACTGCCATACTGTAGTATGGCAGTATATGATAGGATCGTGCAGACACCCTAGGGTTAAAGTACCCAAGGGAGTCTGAAAAGTACTAAAAATAAAAATAAAAAAAAGTTAAAAAAAAAAAAATTATAATAAAAAACCCTAAAAACTCAAATCACCCCCCTTTCCCTAGAACTGATATAAATAAACAGTAAAAATCACAAACACATTAGGTATCGCCGTGTCCGAAAATGCCCGATCTATCAAAATATGATAACGGTTTTTCACTGCGTTTAATCCCGTAACGGAAAATCGCGCCCAAAGTAGAAAATGGCACTTTTTTTGTCATTTAAAAAAATTAAAAAATTCTATAAAAAGTGATCACAAGGTCGAACAGTCCTAAAATTGATAACATTGTAAACGTCATCAAAATCCGCAAAAAACGACACCACCCACAGCTCAGTCCACCAAAGTATAAAAAAGTTATTAGCGCCAGAAGATGGCAAAATCCCAAAAGAAATTTTTGTACAGGAGGTTTTAATTTTTTTAAATGTATGAAAACATTATAAAACCTATACAAATTTGGTATCCCTGTAATCGGACCCACCCAAAAAATAAAGTAGACATGTAATTTGGGGCGCACAGTGAAATCCGTAAGATCCAAGCCCACAAGAAGGCGGCACAAATGCGTTTTTTTACCAATTTCACTGCATTTGGAATTTTTTTCCCGCTTCCTAGTACATGGCATGGAATATTCAATACCATCTCTATGAATTGCAATTTGTTACGCAGAAAATAAGCCGTCACACAGCTCTGTACATGGAAAAATAAAAAAGTTATGGATTTTTGATCATGGGGAGTAAAAAATGAAAATGAAAAAACAAAAAAGGGCCAGGTCCTGAAAGGGTTAAATACATCACAATGCATACATTTGTGTGGAATGGACCTTAGGTAAATATATCTAAAAATGTAAACGGGTAGTACTTACTGTATGTACAGCCATAAACTTCTACTCTCATTCCAATCCTGCCATTCATATTCCAATCCAATGGGTTAAAACGTAGGTATCTTGCTCGAATGTGGTTCTGAAGCTTGTAGTAAACAACAGTGTCAGCATTTGTATTTCCCATTAATTCCTACAATAAAATACAAATGTATTAATGTATAAACAGTAGTAAAGAACCCTTCTATTGTAATAAAATCCTTATGAGTAAATAAATGAAAGAATATATAGCATATCATTGTATAATATGCAACACTGTAGATTACAATGGGGAAAGGTTAACCCTAATCTACCACATCAGTTAAACTCTACAAAGCACTACCAGTGATTTGTTGAAGTTAAAACAAATGTATTGCCAGAACACACACTTTTATCACAGGTAATAGCCAGCTTATTGTTTGTAAAAAAGACTTTGATCTATATAAAATTTAGGCTAAAGGACTCCTGGGGCAATACCGGAACCTACAAGGCACTGGCTACATGCCCCTCTGCAGCACTTCTGACCTGCCAGCTTTCTGATCCTCCACCTCCATCCTACCGTCTGCTTAAGGAGCTGGCTGACGTTATTAGTAAAGACCAGAGGAGGCAGGGGGAGGGTTTGAAGTGTTGTGAGGGGCAGGAGGGCCTGCAGCCAGAGCTGTAGCCCTAGAGCCTAATTTACATAAAGATAAAGGTATTTTTTACAAGCAATCTGCTGCCGACTATCTTTGATAAAAATATGCCGCTGTTACCGTTTAGAACCTCTACAAAGAACTGCTGGTGCTTTGTAGAGGTTGAATGATGTGGTAAATTTTTCAGGCCCATATTTTAAGTTAAGTTTTCAATGAATTTCCTAATGTAACTTGATATGCAACCAAATGCTCAATAGACTTTGTTATAGGTTTGACAGACTCATGAGTTATCCAAATAGATCAGTAAAGTAGAAATATGAGAGAGCTAAGCTATTTCTGGCTATGTGTGACCACTCTGTGAGGATTGAGGAAGAAGTGGTGGTGAATTTCATCTCTTTGAAGTGAACCAAACTTCAGTTTAATGCATACACATCGATCCAAAAGGAGAGATATGGAGAACAGACCTGTTTACATGACTGCAGTGTTTGTAAAGTGATGGCAGACTACAAGTCACGAACTGCAATGACATTGATAAGAGTTAGGGTACTTTTGTCTATAGTGTAACAATGGCATACATAACAAGTTAATACATTAAGATATAAAATTATATTCAACACCTTTAACTACTTGAAGGTAAAGCACAGGATAACTGGTTGCATAATCTTGTAACACAGCCCGGCCGTAGAGCATTAAATACTGACAAAATAGCTGTACAGTATATAGAATATATTTTCCTAGTAAATGTCTAAGTATCTTTGCTTTCTGAGGCGTTAGTAGAAAACATTATCTAAATCATCTTTAAAATGGGAGACTAGCAGATTCTGCTAAAGTAGAATTTGCATATAGATTAAAAACAATTTAGGCTCTGTAAAAAAATTGTAAATCTGTTATTTATTCACAGAAAAATGTGTCTATTTACCAGCAAATTTAGCAACAGTGCTATATTAAATCAAGCAAGTGACCTAACAATAATGGTCGAACTTTCTTTGTTTTAAAGATACTCATTAAAATAACAAAATTAGATTTCACCAGATTTTGAGATAAATAAGAAAAAGCTTTTAGCGAAAGAAGAAACTCTATGGGGGTCATTTATCTTTAGTCAGGACATTTGTATTTGTCTCTTTTTGCTTTTTCTGGGTTTTGGACTTGTTTCATTTATCTTAGAGTGTGATATATTGCATCTGTGTCTGTTGTCTTTTTGTGCCATTTTTTTTTAAATGTAAAGTTGCAACCCCTTTCTAAAGTTTTTACTATACCTGCTCAGGACTGTAATTGTGCCAAAATTGGACCCTGCACTAAACCAGGACCATGTCTCCGGCTGTCAGGGTCAGAGGCCACAGACTCTAAGCATTTAATTAACGCTTCTGCCTTCTCTTTTGATCACTGGGGCTCTTAGGCCAGCTCCACACTTGCGAGTGTGATGCGATGAACTCGCATCCCACTCGCAACCCATACTGCTTGGATCGCACGGCCCGAACGCTGCAAACTGGGACTGAACTGACATGCTGAGTTCAGTCCCGGTGTGCAGCGTTTGGGCCGTGCAATCTGAGCAGCATGCGTTGTGAGTGTGATGCGAGTTACAATGGAAAACTTTTTTACCTCATGCTGGACATATAAAATAAAAAACACACAAAAACAATATTAACAAATTAACAAATAATAAGAAACATACATTAACATTTACCAATAAAATTAAAAAAAATCCCCTGCTACACTATAAAAAACATTACCATAGTCTCCCGTTTTCCTGAGACTATACATATTATATATCAAAACAACTGTCAGAGGCTGTCAGAGGCAGCCAGAGACTATAAAGAGATGGTAGAAGCATTTTATTAATGCTTCTGCCTCTTCCTGTATTCACTGCATAATTCTGAAGTAGCGCTGTACAGTGAAGAAAGGAGTTGATCCTGCTTCAGTGATCAACTAAGGAATTAATTTACCATGTTCATTTTGAGTTAGGTTGAAAATTACAAAATATATATACTATACATTACAAAACAGCTCTTTTCCACTTTTTACAAATTGAACCCCATATAAAACTAAAAATGATAGCATGCAAAAGAGAGACGTTATGGCCCTGTCTTTTCTAGAGTTCCCACTTTTATGTGAAATATCACCCATTTACCTATAAAATATCTTCCCCAAAGTCAGGCAAATATTACTCTTCTCACATGTGATTCATGTGAGTCAAGTTTAGTGGTTTCAGATGGAGTGTCAATTCAGAAGCCCACATCCTCTGTTTTATAGTACCAATACTAAAATGCTTTTTGCGTCATATAAAAGATAAGAAATGCATCTTTGAGATAACATCAAGTTTATGGTTGTACACAACTGGAAATACATGCATTTAAAACATAGGCAGGAACTGGATCTTTATCTGTAGCTTGCATTTCTAACTATATTTTTATGGCAAAATAAAAAATAAACTAATGACAAAACTAATTTGATTGTTTTCATTTTGTTATGACAAAAGTGTGCCAAAACAGGGTAGATTTTAGCTGAAAAAGTATTATATAAATACTTGTACAGGCAGTCCCCGGGTTACGTACAAGATAGGGTCTGGAGGTTTGTTCTTAAGTTGAATTTGTATGTAAGTCGAAACTGTATATTTTATAATTGTAGTTCCAGACAAAAAAAATTTGGGCCCCAGTGACAATTGGAGTTTAAACATTTTTTGCTGTAATGGGACCAAGGATTATCAATAAAGCTTAATTACAGACACCTTACAACTGATTATTGCAGTCTGGGACTATAGTAAAGCATTCAGAAAGCTTCACAAGAGGTCAGAGTGATCTGTCTGTAACTATGGGTTGTCTGTAAGTCGGGTGTCCTTAAGTAGGGGACCGCCTGTATTTATAAACCTATGCAAGGTTTAGATGTGTGATTCTGGCCTGTTAGTTGTAATTTGAGCTATCAAGCTTTCTTGACAGTTAAACTCCTTTTTTATATTAAAGGTAACTAAAGAATTTTAACAGCTCAACACAGAGTTTAGACAGAAAAACAAGAATAATGCAAGAAGCACACCTAATGTAGGGCGGTAGAACGCACCCAATGAAGAGGTTATAGATGAGTGCCAAAGCTAGAATCCATAATGACGTCAACATTATATAAAAGAAATATATCACTTGAGAAAAATTTGAAACAAGCTTGGGGGAAATGGATAAGGGGAAAGTGGAAAGGGAGACTGCCCCCCTTCCTCCTGGTACCCAAGTCATCACAAGTCCATCAGTCTGCCAACTGTACTGGGAACGTACTTGTCAGCTCTAGATAGCAAAAGGAGGTAACAAAAGAGGACTTATGGAACCATGTTTTCTTAGAGTGTGTGGTCCTCTTTGGATCAGTGGATAAGACGACTCTCCATCCATTGACACATCTCAACCACTTACACAAAGAGCGGGGTTCAAAAAAGTGCCAGCAGGCCTTTTGAGGAGGTGGCACAGTAGTGACTTTTTGTATGTGGCAAAGGAAACCTCATGATGGTGTAACAGGACCAAAGTGGGATCATCCAGCAACTCTCTACCTGTCACCTCACAGATTACATCTAGCACCGACTTCCAACAAGGGGTGAGTTTAGGGCAGCTCAAGAAAACGTGTAGGAGGGTTCCTTCCTCCTTTTCACAACACCAACAATTTGGTGGAACTTCGGGGAACATTTTATGAAGTACATAGTGTAGCCTATACCAACCCATTTTCCATTTCAATTGAGGCTCATCACAGGCTCACAATTTTGTGGGATTTAAATAATCAGTGTTTTTTAATGTATGTTTTAGTTATTTACATAGCTAGTACCTGCATAAAAAGAATTTAATGGATAAAGTATAATTTCCTAAAGAGACACTATATGACACGTTGAACGAGTAAATGAAAATTTTCAGCACACTATTTGTGGTTTGACTAACTTTGTATTAGGAATGTATTCATGCAGAACATTTCTAGAAGTCATTTATATGTGGTTTCTGCTTTGATGGCTATTCTATAATAATATGCTTCTTAATGGCATGTGGGTGGCTTTGTTTATAGCCATTTTGTAAGATCGGAATTGATAATTACTTTAATTTGAATGATCACTCAGACATCTCAGTTTGTCAATTTTCTGCTTAATGCTCGGTTATTTGGCCTGAAGTAAAATTATTAAGTCTGCAGAACAACAGATGAATATATAAGCATTGCAACTTCAAACTCATTCAAATATTTTTTTTACTGTAGAATATTTTTTTTCATTTACTAATTTCATGAAGCTTCCGAAACTTATTTTCAATCTGAGGTTTCCTTTTGTTTCAAGAAAACAAACACTACAAATCTTTACTAAGAAGAAAAGCAAATAACTGAATCTGGGCCCTTTAACCAACCCTTTCAGAGATCTTCAGCATTTCTGTTAGTTAAGTAAATAAAAATGAGTGTGGTTTCTGGTATTTGTGATCCTTTCAAATTTAGAGTTCACATTACATGGACTTTGAGGTTTAGTAGGGAATGGAATGTGACCAAAGTGGGTGTGTGGACCTTGATGCCAAGTCCTGCTGTGGACTTGAGGTTCTAGAGTACTTCCAGAAGAGGGTTTGCAGTGACTCTATGTTAACAAGTTATTAAATTTGTGAATGTCTCTAAAGAAAACCCATAGCTGTCATATCTGCAAGAATGACTTGTGTCCTAAATGCTGACACTTCTACTATCTATTATTCTGGTGATGCATCACTGAGTACAATGTCAGCAAAATTGCAGATCATTTTTTTTGACCAGCAATCAGAAGGGTGGTCAGAAGTGCTACTTAAGTGGACCAAATGATTGGCCCATAGTTTTCTGATACTGTATGCAGAAATTGATTTCTCCAAAAAAGAATATTTCAACCACTAATGGCTTGACTTCCCCCCTCAGTAATACAGTGCACTGCCTAGAAGTATCTGGTGGATAGTGGACTTAAGAATAGATAAAAATAAGTCATAGCTTCTGCACTTCCAGCATATAGAGCATAGTCTTCCCCTTAGCTATACAGTACACTGTCTAAAGGTCTCTGGAACACCACAAGAGATTAAATGGATTTTTATTAGGATGCAATACCAACATATAAGTATTTTGTAGCTCCCCTCCTGTTCCAAAAAACACAGCAGAGCTTATTTGTTTTCTAAAATGATAAAACAAAATAAAATAATCTTTTGTCCGATTACAGTCCAAATCATGCCCCAATATGTTAGGTCTGACGTGGCATAGTTTTGTGTGAAAACCAGCAAAAGAATGTACCGGCTACTCTACTACTCCACCGGCCACGGTACGTCTCTACGCCCTCTCAATGCCATTGTTGCTATCGTAACTACACATTCTTGCACTGTGTAAGAATTGGCGGTAATTCCACAGCAGTTACACCAGAAAACTGGCATAGAAGCAGTCATAAATCTCCTCCCTTAAATACTATGAGTATATGTTTGAGTTGCCCCATAGTTTAGTGTTTGTGGTATGTGGTCTGGTCTTGATTTTGCATTTATTAAGGGGATGGATTTGATTAACCTCTTCACCTGGTAGTCTATGTTATATGTTAAGTGTTAAGGACTCGAGCCACATAGAGAAAACATTTATGGGTCACAAGTTTGAAGAACAAGGCCTTTTCTGGCCTTCAGGACAGAACACTTTTTTCTTTTTTTCATGCTCAAATTTCAGAATCCATAATTTGTTTTACTTTTTTCTGATGTAGCCATATGAGGGCTTGTTTTTGCGGTAAAAAATGTATTTAAAAATGGCTACATTTTTAAGGTAAAATAGCATAATTATAAACATTTATTAACCCTTTCCTGGGTAGAAACAAAATAAAACAGCTATTCTGCTCTACTAAAATGTCGCTTGAGAAGAGAGATCCCCATGCAGGGCATCACAGCCGCTCTCCTTCTGCTAACCAGGGTGACACTTTCACAGTTCCATTCCGATCACTAGCACAAGAATGCTAGATCTAATGCAGAAATTCACCGCTAATTTAGATGAACATTCCCGTCCTGTGTTGTTTAGCTGTTAAAGAATACTAATTCACTTTCCTGTCTTGTCTGTTTTGGTGTTTACAACTAGCGTGTGTGTCTTTAGTTTTACAATATCTGTAGTTTTATCAATAGCTTTTGACAGGTGGAATAGTGACATTTGTCAATGCCATCACAGAAGTAAATTCCAGTGAATGATTATTCTTTGAGACCCCTACCTCTTTTATGGACTTGTTCCAGAAACCAATTCAATACAATATTGTGACATTCTAACAAGACCCAAGACATAACTCACAACACAGAAAGTTACTGGTCAAACAGAGATACATATGATGAACATTAATTGAAAGAACATCACAAAATGAAGATGTTTTGAAAACCTGGTCATCCTGTGACTTACATATTTAAACGTGTCCTGACAAAAGGAAATGAATCAATAGATGAGATGTAACTGAATAAATTATTGCTTCACAGACTCATAAAAAGAGCCTAAACAACATTCAGGTATCCACAATTCATAAAATATACAACTCAAATATAGAAAACTTTTTAAGATCTAATTTAAGTGATGATTTAACAGTGAGTAAAAAATAAACTTAAATCCAGGGATAAAAGTTTACTAATCTGGCTAATTTAATGTGGTGAGAACAATTACGATCATCTTTAATAAAAGGAATACATTATGCATGGCTGGTTACAAAAAATGAAACTTGGATGTTCTAGGCAATGTTAATGTGTATTCTTGCTTTACTATTACCATGGAATGTAGCCAAAACCGAAATGGTTCATCAGCTGCACAGTGCACAATGCTTAATTTTAGCAGTAATCCATATGTCCTTGTGATTTGTTCTTTTTGTCTGAAATATTCCATTGTTTCTCAGCCATTGTTCCTATTCATTTACCCAATTCTGAATTGAAAACTGTTATTTGAATGCATAATGAAACATAATTTTATAACAAAGGGAATAATTGGCTTTGCTCTTAAATTCACCAAACAATTTAGCATTTCAATAAAAAGTAACATTTGAAGTGCATTCTTTTTATCATATAAAAGTACTAGATCTTAACAATGGCACAGTCTATTATAACAGAGCTTAGTGTTTTTTTTGCATTTACATTCTCTTCAAACTCTTCAAAATAAGAGGTTAGTTTTGCATTGTAGTATTTTGGTCATTATTTTGTAGATGTACAAATCTTCACACTTTAGGGCAGTGGTGGCGAACCTATGGCACGGGTGCCAGAGGTGGAACTTGGAGCCCTCTCTGTGGGCACCCAGGCCATCACTCAGCACAAAGGTCACCATTCAGGACTCCTCCTCCTGCAGTCACAGGTAGCCGAGAACGTGCCAGGGAGGAGTGGGCAGAGCAGGATTATCATTGAAGCCCCTTCTCAGGGCCTGCGTTTCATCCTGTTAAGGGGACCTTAGAGGGAAGCTACAATAATAATCCAAATTTCTCCATCTTTCTACTGTCTTCAGGACGCTAATATGTTCGAATCTGTGACACGGCTGGGAGCAATATGTTAATTTACATTGGCATTTTGCACTTTGTAAAAAAATATGTGGCTTTCGATTGTAGTTTGGGCACTCAGTCTCTAAAAGGTTCGCCATCACTGCCTTAGGGTAACTTCACATGCCCCTTAGTAACCACACACATGTCCTCTGTGGGCATGCCTGTGATTGGCAAGGCTGGACACTTGACTCTGCAATACAGGAGCAGGGTCACATGTCCAGACACAGTTACACACAAGAGACAGATAGGTGCTCATAAGAGGGTCATGTCAGACTGGCAGGGACTTCTGAAAAACCAGCAATTACCATTTTTAGGGCACTGAGGAGCATAGAGAAGGATGCTGTTATTAGGGAAACGTAAATCTGAAATAACTGCCCTAATAAGGGCACTCTGAAGGACTGTATTATTATACTCATAGGCTGCTATAGATCAGGGATATACCCCTTTAAGACGCCATTTTGTAGCTTAAGGCTCAGCCCCATTTTTTGTATTCTGACTTGCGTCGCTTTATTTGGTTATCATTTTTGAACAC
Organism: Engystomops pustulosus; assembly: GCF_040894005.1. Lineage (NCBI taxonomy): Eukaryota > Metazoa > Chordata > Amphibia > Anura > Leptodactylidae > Engystomops > Engystomops pustulosus. Next base: position 106,718,580 of record NC_092411.1, on the reverse strand, counting down.
TATTACTTGTCAAAGCGATTATGAGACCGTTTTTTTCCTCATATGTTGTAATGCATTTTAGAGGTAAGTTTTAGCTGATAAGTTTTGCGTTTTATTTATAAAAAAAGGTAATTTAAAAAAAAAAAATTGGTCATTTTCAAAATTCAAAATCATCTCGTTTTCAGGCAGATAGTTTTACCACCTAAATTAGTGGCTAAATAACATTTCCTATATGTCTGCTTTACATTTTCATAATGTTTGGGTAATTTATTTTGATGTCACACGGCTTACAAATTGAATATTGGTTTTTCATATTTTCAGAATTTACTATTTTGGGGATAATTACTGTTTTTAATGACATTTTAAATATATAACATCAAAAACCCCTTATATAACCAACCCATTTTCAAATCTGCACCCCTCAAACTATCAGAAACAGCTTTTCCTTGAGATCGTCATAGTAATAAAATGAAAATGGAGATGAGATTTAGATTGGTCAAATTTTGTCGGTTATACCTTCAGTCAGTCCTAAAATTTACACCTTTTCAAAAGATTAAAAAAGAAAACCCATCGTACAATTTATTACAAAATTTCTCCCGAGTACAGAGACTCTCCAACATTAAGTGTTTTATGGGCGCACAGCAAGGCGCAGAAGGGAAGGAGCGCCCTGTAGTTGCCAGTTTTTTAGTTTCCTCATTGGTGCCCTTTAGTAGGCTATAGAATATTAGCTTTTTCGTTATTGGGGCCATATTATGGCATTTTATTTCAGCTTTTTCCAGTGTTACCATTTTGGGGGTTGGTATCTCCTAGGAGTAGAAAAGCAATTCTGCAATTAATTTTTTACTTTTTTTTTTGGTGTTCATCGCATAACCTAATAATCATGTTATCTTTATTCTATGGGTCAATACAATACTAAATTTGCAAAATAAAATTCTAAGAGGATATTGGCATAACATTTTTATTTTTTGGCTACAGAGCTGGTTGATGGCTTATTTTTATGGGATATGTTGTGCTTTGCAACAGTATAATTCTGGTGTACATATGTTTTTTGATCACATTTTATTGGATTTTTGTGGACAAATAGGTAAAATTCTAAATTTTTGGTGGGTTTCTCAAATGTTTTTTTGTATGGTGATCATCAAGCGGGTTCAATAATGATATTCTTTAAATCTACAGGTCATTACAGACACTGTGATGCTGTACATGTGGAGTTTATGATTTGGACTTTTTTGCATTATATGTTCATGGGGCTTGTGGGAATTTTTAATTAATTTTTTATTGAACAACATTCTTTATTACTTTTTTATTAGTTGCACCATGGAAACTAACAATTGATGGTGTGGTAGAGACCCCTGTCAGGCGAGGTCATTTTTTGCAGGATGTGATGACGTTGACATCGACACCTTTTGTGGGCCTGTATGACCTTTGGATTACTTTTTATTTAAATTTTTATGAATTGCAAAATGACAAGAACTGGTGTTTTTGGGTGATTTTTTTCCGTTAAGGAGTTCACCGCTAGAAATAATCGTTTTTATATATTATTTTTATATAATAGGTAGGGAATTATGAGATGCAGCAATACCTAAAATGTTTCTGATTTTTGTTTATTTTTATATCAGTTCTAGGGATAAGGTGGTGAACTTAAAATGTGTACATTTTTTTTTGCTTAGGGTTAGTCCTAGTGTTTCTGATCGAACCTCCCCTGTACTGCCATGCAACAGTTTAGCAGTATATGGTGTTTTTGTACATGTTCTGTTCCAATGATCCCATTGCATATTGTAACAGATCTACTTAAATCTACATAGATCTATTTAAATTACAAAATTACAAAGTCCTATTTTGCAACTTCTTAGTGCCACAATTGTGGTGTACAAAACTCCATAATTTTCCTTCATTGTTTTAAGATTGCCATGCTGTAGGCAGTTGTTATTCAGATAAATGGAAAACCTAGGAATATTCGGGATGTGCTTCTTTGTTTCAGAAACTGATATATTTATTCACGTGCATGTAAAAATGGACAATGCATTTTGGGTGCACACTGCTCCCTTCATCAGGTCTAAACCATTAGTAAAGTAAATTCAGAATAGATTCAGGAACATGCCTGTAGAACTTATCAAAATATGCAGAAACTGTATTGTGGGAAAATACATATATTACAACATGCAACATACATTGGGGGTCATTTACTAAGGGCCCGATTTGCGTTTTCCCGACGTGTTACCCGAATATTTCTGATTTGCGCCGATTTTCCCTGTATTGCCCTCGGATTTTGGCGCAAGCGATCGGATTGTGGCGCATTGGCACTGGCATGAACGTGACGGAAATCGGGGGGGCGTGGCCGAATGAAAACCCGACGGATTTGGAAAAACCGCTGCATTTAAAAAAAAAAAAGGGTTGCGGAGCTTGCACTTACCTTCACTAGGAATAGGCTGCTGAACTTGAATGCATTCCAGTGAACTTCAGCGCAGCAGCGCCACCTGGTGGACGTCAGAGGAACTGCCTTAATGAATCCCAGCCGGACCCGAATCAACCGCAGAGAACGCACCGCTGGATGACGAATGGACCGGGTAAGTAAATCTGCCCCATTATGTTTCTGCTTCATTAGTAAAATGTGAAAAGAATGTATATACAATAGGACATAATAAGTGACATGAATATATAGTACATATGAGGAAGTGTCACCACTACTACTCATGGTAATATCAGGCTGACAATAAATATATATTCAGGCGTTCCCCTTCTTAAGAACATCAGACTTACAGATGACCCCTAGTTACAACCGGGCCTCTGAACGTTGGTAATTTACTCTACTTTAGCCCCAGACTACACTGATCAGCTGTAATGGTTATCAATTGTGTCTGCAATCAAGTTTTATTGTTTTAAAATACAATTGTCAAAAAGACCAAAAAGATTTTAGCTGGGGTTACAATTATAAAATATACAGTTCCAAGTTATATACAAATTCAATTTAAGAATAAACCCACTTATACTGATTGGCTGGTAGTAGCCAACATGGCCTGAGGCGTGGTCTTTTTTCACAAACAGACAGTATTAGTATAATAAAATCTCTCTGCCTTGATTTGCTCACACAAGCCACGTGACTTCTTCTGGAGGGTGTGGTCCCGCATGCATCTCCTCAGTCGAGTGAGCGCAGTTCTTAAAGCACAGACACGGAATACTACTATAGTGCCGATGGCACAGAGCTGACCCCTTCTTTCTTTCTTTACATTTAAGGGACACATGCTAGATATATACATATATATTTTGTCAGCCTGATATTGCTAAGAATAGTTGTTGAGGTATACATATGCAATATGTACTATATATTCATGCCCCTTGTTATGTCCTTCTTTATATTCTTTTCATTTTTATCATTTTGTCACAGTGTTTGACTAAGACTGACTGAAGCGTCACATATGTTGTATTTTGCTGCAATAACATTTCTGTATATTTTGATAAGCTCTTCATGCATGTGCTTAGCTTTTTTCTGAATTATATGTTTGGGGTAAGGACATTTTCAGAGCACCCTACTCCTTCATAAGTGCATAATAAGCACTACATTATTAGTACTGTAAAAACATGTAGTGAAGTACACAGAATATAGTATCCATAGTCAATATATTGGTCAATAGAAAATCTGTATTACTAACGAGTTTAGAACTGATCATACTGACCAGAATGCTTGCAGCTTCCTAGCAGGAGCAGATTAAGCCTGCCATGGGCCCTGGAGTGTATCAATATTATAGCCCCTACAAGTCTGGAATTCACTTCCTATATATAGTACTAGAAGCAAGCTTCTTGGGAAATAGAGCACGCGTCCCTTCTGTCGGCTTTCAAAGGTCCCCTCCTTTGGATGGCTTTCAAAGGTCCTAAAATGGCTCTTGAGTTCATGTATATTGAGAGAAGGAACAGATATATGAGGATTTTATGGGTGAAGACTATTCTCAGTATATAGTTTGGTGGATGGCCATGGGCCCACTAGAAAGCTTGGGCCCTGTGCTACCGCCCAAATTGCTTATACTATAATCCACCACTGCTTCCTAGCAAATTATGTTTAGTGAGAGAAGGGGAGAAAATATTATCCAAAGCTGAGGTTAGTCTGGCACTATAATATTGGGATAAAATACCAATAGGGTGTGTAATAAGTGTGAGGAGAGTAGTATGGTGGTCCAATCCTCTAAAATGTACTTACATGTAAAATTGCTTTATTGTGTGCTGGTCGCTATAGGTATGTCACAGGATTGTTTATGTAGCCTATTCTTCAGAATTGCTTAAATCTTTCTTACAAAACTCTGCTTGCAGCTTTGTTGACAGCACTTAAAGAGACAGCACCCGCAATTATGTTATTGGTAAGGTAGTTTAGCCTAACACAAACCTGAAATTCTGGCTGCTGCGTCACGTCCAGGTTTGTGGACCCAAAAGAGCAACATTCAGCACAGATAAATACTCGCAACTCCCAAAAGTTTGTCCCAAACCCACAAAGCTCTGCTCAACACAACATGGGCATCTTATCTGTTTTAAAAGGGGGAATTACATATGACAATTTGGTAAAAATCATTATATCATCGGAGTTATGCTTTAAACTTAGGGCTCACCTTCAGGAAAAGTAGATTTGTCAGGCATCATAGCTAAACAGATTACATTTTTTGTTCCATTTTATCTTGTAATAAACCATTTATAGACAATACTTTTACTATTTGTCTACAAGAGTTTTCACAAACAAGGCCCACTGAGTTTCAAAATGAAATGCACTTTCCATTAGTAACATCTTGTGATGTTTTATATTAAATTATCACAACATGGTGTTAATGAGATTGCAATGTCTATATATTGTTTCAGCTCTCCTGGGTCTAGCAATCTTAAGTAACTTGGATAAATGTAGGATCAAATAGGAATGCAGCAGTATGTGGTAGTACAGGGATGCTAATAGAAAGTCTAAACAACAGTTTCATAGATACTCTTCTATACAGTTATGCTATTTTGGTTAAAGGTGATTTGTCAGACCTTTAAAGAAAATTTTTCACCATGGAAAGGCAATGTAATCTGCAAAACGATAAACAGTACCTTATGATACATGCTCCATCTCCCATGAGGCCATTTGAGCTTCTGGCCTCATGGCAGCAGTGTTCAATAAATCAGAGACGACTGTATACTTTAAGTCCTGCTCATTAAGGTCTCTTGTTGTTTTTAGCAGGAGATCAGTAGTTGAACACTGTATTTTTTGTGGTAATAAAGATAGGGAAACATCAAAATTATGAGTAAGAGTTAAAGTAGACACCCCTTCCTTGAAATGAATTGTCCCTAAACCAGGCCAGGATGCTTAGGCCATGAAACTAGTATCCACAGGAACCAGATCCTATCATAAAACCTAATGGTCCGATAATGGGACTCTAGCAAACATTTCAGAGGTTAGGAAAAGGTGATATAATAAGGGTCACATCTGAAAAATAAACATATTACAATACACATCAAAGAAATATTTGGCATAATTCATATTTCAGCCACATGCTTTTTCCTAATAATTCCATCTAGGTCTTTGCTGTTACTGTATCAAAGGCCACTAAATGGCATCACAGCAACAGGGAGCAATTAAATCCCAAAATGTTAACACAATCATGATTTCCAAAATATTAATATCATCATGATTAGTGTGTATATTTGTAGCTAATGGTATACCTGAAGCCTTCCTCGTATCATCACAGAAAGGGTGGCTATGGTAGAGATTTAGAATTCAACTTCGGTGAACGTTTCTTTATAGCAAGTTGTCATTCTTTGGGGATCTTGTTGAATCGATTGATTGAGTATATCTGCTTCCCCAGACTTATAAAGTGATGTATATATATATTTTATCCCTTTTATTTTACCAAACTGTTTATTTTTGCATTATATGTGTATATGTTTGTTTATTTTATGTTATCTTTTGTGTGATAACCCTATTATTTGTAAGCACTCCAGAACTCCAATTTAATAACTCAGAAGAGATGTTACCTAAATTGATTGCTTAATTAATGAGTATAATATTGTATTTGAGCATAGTCTATGCATGCAGTCTTTTACTCTTTGGTTATTTTCTAAATTGTATCATGTAATTACTAGTCATTGGGGCAAATTTACTTACCCGGTCCATTCGCGTTCCAGCGGCGGCTTCTCCGCTCTGGATTCGGGTCCGGCCGGGATTTAATAAGGTAGTTCTTCCGCCGTCCACCAGGTGGCGCTGCTGCGCTGAAAGTAAACTCATCGCGCCGGAATGCACCGAGCTGGACCAGGTGAAGGTAAGCGGTCCTTATGCGACACATTTTCGGTTTTTAAATGCGGCGGTTTTTCCGAATACGTCGGGTTTTCGTTCGGCCACGCCCCCCGATTTCCGTCGCGCGCATGCCAGCGCCGATGCGCCACAATCCGATCGCGTGCGCCAAAATCCCGGGGCAATTTAAGTACAAGCGGCGCAAAACGGAAATATTCGGGTAACACGTCGGGAAAACGCGAATCGGGCCCTTAATAAATGACCCCCATTGTCTTCCCTCCTCCCACTAAAAGTGCAAACCACAAGATCTATCTCTCCGCACAACCCCCCCCCCTTCTGTTTACTGGGATCTTACTGGCAAGGTAATGTATGCACTGCATCTCTTACTCTAGTACTCTAGTATCAAAATACATCTTTCCTCATAAATAGATACCAATGTGATATGATCCCTAGCTTGCTAGTTGCTTCAAAGGTGTTTTCTTTTAGTGATTTATGTTAGTTGATAATGGCTTTGAGATCCAACTTTATCTCTATCTAGTGATTCTTTTTCTCAGACAATTGGTGATGTCTTGTGCCTGATCCAACTGCCTTCAGTACCAAGGTGACTTTATGAGGTAGGTAACTTGTGATCCTATCAAAGAAAAGTCCTGGCCCCTAATGGGGGTTAAAGAGATAAAATCAACAACTTTGACTCGGGTAACAACTTTGAATCAGCCCAATGCCAACGTAGTCTAGTAGCACAGTAGCACGCTGTCATTTACAGAGCCATTAACAAGGTCTAGTTAACATTTTGTTATATTGTAATAAATTGTTTGCATGGAAACTATTTCTTTCTAGAACTTGTACTAATGTAAGTGTGACATGTCTGTAAAGTGACAGAAAATAATACATCAACAATGAAATCAAAGGTGGCAAGTTCTTTTAAATTTAGAAGCCTAAGTGTGAGAATCTGCAGCTTTGCCCTAGATTTAATACTTTTTGCTTGACAGGTAACACAGGCAATATCCCTAATGACCTACATTATAATGGGTTTGTCAGAATTAGCTACTAATAGCATCGTGCAGTGTACATTACAATACTATAGGTCAGTGATGGCGAACCTTTTTGAGCCTGAGTGCCCAAACTTCAACCAAAAGCCACTTATTTATTGGAAAGTGCCAGCACACCAATTTAAGTAATAATGTATTTCTCCTTGTTCATTGACAACTTTCAATCCTTCAGCCTCCCAAGGACACCAACCCAGTTGAAAGGAGGAGGGCAAATTCATCTATCATTGTAGGAAGATTCTGCAGGAAGATTCTTTGAGTTCTGTCTGGTGAACTTTATTCTGGGGTGATGGCCTGGGTGCCCACAGAAAGGCCTCCGAGTGCCGCCTCTGGCACCAGTGCCATAGGTTCGCCACCACTGCTATAGGTGAATAACTAAAACACACCAGTGTGTGAGTTACATTGCCAGTGGTCATCAATATATAGCATTTATTGTTTTTCTTCAGTTTCATAGATACAGTGTATGGGTACATTACAGCTATGGTAAGGCATAAAGGAAACCTGTCCCCTACATTTACCCCACTAAAATAGCAGCCCCCCCCCCCCCCCCCCCGCCCAAGCTAGAATGTCTTTCTAGAATTCCCTTTCTTATATGAAATCTTCCCAGTTTACCTACAAAAATCTTGCATGTGAAAATGATCAGAGAAGTGTCAGGCTCAGAGGCTGAAGGGAGAGTGTCACTATAGATGCCTATATCTTGAGTTTTATAGCAGCTATAACCATGGTTCTGGTAACTGGCTATATCCCCCATTCTATACCTCACAGAACCACAACTATTTGAATGAATTCTCTTATTTAATATGATGCCACAACTTTAATTGTAGCTGCTATACCCAAGATATAGGCGTCTAAATTGACGCTCCATCTCCAGCCTCTCTTCTCTGGTAAAATATGGCAATTTCCTGCTCATTTTCACATGACTTTAGAGGAGATTTTTTATAGGCTATGGTTGAGATTTCACTTAAAAAAAACAACATTCTAGAAAGGACATTTTATACCTTACATGATTCTGATTCTATCTATTCTGTCATCATCCAGCAGGTGTGGCGCATCAGAATGAAGCAGATGCTGCTGCTATGTACTGCGGGCCAGCGTTACCTGTATGGATTAGGATGCCAATTACACTGTCTTTGGGTATCTAACATTGCTATATAGATATATTTGGTTTCCACCTTACGTAGTATGTTGTGGAAGGGGTAACTACCTGTCTGTTTGAGACTTATCTGCTGCTTTTTAATGTTTTTTATAAAATTGTTTATAATAAAGTTTATTTCATTAAATTCTCTCATTGGTCATAATTCTACCCTCTACTGGGATAAAGTAGGTATTATAGTATGGTTTATTAGACCAGGACTTGGTGTTGATAAGAGGACGTAAGAGTCAATCTAGGCCAGTATGGTATACTACATTACACTATAATATAAGTGTTTTCTTCCTGTCTCCTCTACTGTTGTTCAAATTTTGGTGTTAACTATGTATAGCGGGCCTAAAGATTAGGAGAGGGGCCAATGCAGGGGATCAGGGGTGCACCAAGCCTGTCTGCTGCCTGAGGCGAGCCAGAGAGACGCCCCCCCCCCCATTTATGTAATATATAAGGGAATGTCAGGACCAGATCCATCATATTGGTTTGGTGTGAAAATAAATCAATGCAAAATACATACAACGTACCACCATGTAGTATAAAATGCATACAGCATATCACCATGTAGTGCAAGATATATACAGTGTACCACCATGTAGTATAAAATGCATAGAGCGTGCCACCATGTAGTACAAGATATATACAGTGTACCGCCATGTAGTATAAAATGCATACAGCGTACCACCATGTAAAAAAAGATATATACAGTGTACAGCCATGTAGTATAAAATTCATAGAGTACCGTCATGTAGTAGAAAAGAGATACAGCCAGGGCCCCCATGAATGTAGTCCAGACAGGGAACAGCAATATACGCCCCAAGCCAGCAATGACTGTATACAGCTCCCCCCAAGCAAGCAATGACTGTATACAGCTCCCCCCAAGCAAGCAATGACTGTATACAGCTCCCCCAAGCAAGCAATCACTGTATACAGCTACCCCCAAGCAAGCAATCACTGTATACAGCTCCCCCAAGCAAGCAATCACTGTATACAGCTCCCCCAAGCCAGCAATCACTGTATACAGCTCCCCCCAAGCCAGCAATCACTGTATACAGCTCCCTCCAAGCAAGCAAAGACTGTATACAGCTCCCTCCAAGCAAGCAAAGACTGTATACAGCTCCCTCCAAGCAAGCAAAGACTGTAGACAGCTCCCCCAAGCAAGCAATCACTGTACACAGCTCCCCCCAAGCCAGCAATCACTGTATACATATATATCACACACATCACAAATTACACACACATATGTATATATACATATATATATGTATATAAACCTATTGCATGTTATACGTGTATATACAGTATACACGCATTACACCTATATCTACACCCTTTACATGGTAAACCTGCATATACACATGCATGGCACCTATATATACACACCTATTACATGTTATACCACTATATACACACAAATATAATACATTACACCTATATATACAGCTATTACATGTCATCCCTCTATATACACACACAAATTACATATATATATATATATATATATATATATATATATATGTGTATATATATATATATATATATATATATATACAGCTATTACACGTCATACCTCTATATACACATGCATTACACCTATATATACAGCTATTACATGTCCTACATCTATATACACACACACTACACCTATATATATACAGTTTTCACATGTCATACATATATACACACACACACTACACCTATATATATACAGCTATTACATGTCATACATCTATATACACACACACACTACACCTATATATACAGCTATTACATGTCATACATCTATATACACATGCATTACACCTATACATACAGCTATTACATGTCATACATCTATATACACATGCATTACACCTATATATATATACACAGTTTTCACATGTCATACATCTATACACACACACACACACACACTACACCTATATATACAGCTATTACATGTCATACATCTATATACACACACACTACACCTATATATACAGCTATTACATGTCATACATCTATACACACACACTACACCTATATATATATACAGCTATTACATGTCATACATCTATACACACACACTACACCTATATATATACAGCTATTACATGTCATACATCTATATACACACACACTACACCTATATATACAGCTATTACATGTCATTAGAGATGAGCGAACACTAAAATGCTCGGGTACTCGTTATTCGAGACGAACTTTTCCCGATGCTCGAGTGCTCGTCTCGAATAACGAACCCCATTGAAGTCAATGGGAGACTCGAGCATTTTTCAAGGGGACCAAGGCTCTGCACAGGGAAGCTTGGCCAAACACCTGGGAACCTCAGAAAAGGATGGAAACACCACGGAAATGGACAGGAAACAGCAGGGGCAGCATGCATGGATGCCTCTGAGGCTGCATAATCGCACCATTATGCCAAAATTATGGCCAACAGCATGGCCATGACAGAGTGACAGAATGAAGCTAGATAGCATCTAAAACATCCAATAATTGACCCTGACACTATAGGGGACGGCATGCAGAGGCAGCGGCAGCAGCGGCAGGCTAGAGAGTGGCATGGCGACATACCCTAAATGGACTCAGGCTTCAAACCAATGGGTGGCAGAGAGGAACCAAAGGAGGTGAGCAAGAAGCGCTCAAATAATATCGGTACATGATAAAAGTTTGCCAGTATATTTTGTGGATTACACAGCAGGGTGGCGACAAAGTTAACATGGAAGCCATGAAAACAACCCAAAATTCTGCCTGACACAGCTCGTTTGATAAGGGGACCATGTATGGAGGCAGTGAACTAGTAGTAGATTAAAGGTGCTGCAGTTAAAACTATGTTAGTTGGATCTTGGCATGGAGCTGGCGCTCCGCTGCCAGGCGAGCTTTCGCCAATCCAAGCCCCTGTCTATAGGCTACTCCCCAAACAGCACTTCTAAGAACCTTTTGTATAAGATCAAGTGTAGTAGCGTTCTTATAAGTTTAGGATATGGCGGGTGAGGGGAATGTAAACAGATGCGCAAGAAGCGCTGAAATAATATCCCTAAATGGTAAAAGTTTGCAAGTATATTTTGGGGATTACACAGCAGGGTGGCGACAAAGTTAACAACTTTGATGTGGAATGCCCTGTAATAGCTCTTGGGCGGTGTGCCTTTTATCGCCTAGGCTCAGCAGTTTCAGCACCGCCTGCTGTCGCTTAGCGACGGCACTGCTGCTGTGCCTAGAGCTACCGACTGATGGCGCCATGCCCACGGATGGTAATTCGGAGGAGGAGGAGGTGGAGGAGGGGTGGGAGGAGGTATAGTAGGCCTTTGAGACCTGGACCGAGGTAGGCCCCGCAATTCTCTGCGTCGGCAGTATATGACCAGCCCCAGGGTCAGACTCGGTCCCAGCCTGCACCAAGTTAAGTGTAGTAGCGTTCTTATAAGTTTGGGATATGGCGGGTGAGGGGAATGTAAACAGATGCGCAAGAAGCGCATGATGCGCATGGAGCTGGCGTTCCGCTGCCAGGCGAGCTTTCGCCAATCCAAGCCCCTGTCTCTAGGCTACTCCCCAAACAGCACTTCTAAGAACCTTTTGTATAAGATCAAGTGTAGTAGCGTTCTTATAAGTTTAGGATATGCCGGGTGAGGGGAATGTAAACAGATGCGCAAGAAGCGCTGAAATAATATCCCTAAATGGTAAAAGTTTGCCAGTATATTTTGTGGATAACACAGCAGGGTGGCGACAAAGTTAACAACTTTGATGTGGAATCCATGAAAACAACCCAAATTTCTGCCTGACACACCTCGTTTGATAAAGGGACGATGTATGGAGGCAGCTATATGGACGACTTTTGGAGGTAGCAATGGAGACAACGTGTGGAGGCTGCTATGGAGACAATTTAATTTGGATAGTGCCTGTATGTGGCAGTCCCAAACATTTTTCAAACCAGAGGAGCAGGTAGGTGGCCCTCCAGTAAAATGGGATAGATTGAGTGCCTGTATGTGGCAGTCCCAAAAATGTTTCAAACCAGAGGAGCAGGTAGGTGGCCCTCCAGTAAAATGGAATAGATTGAGTGCCTGTATGTGGCAGTCCCAAAAATTGTTCAAACCAGAGGAGCAGGTAGGTGGCCCTGCAGTAAAATGGAATAGATTGAGTGCCTGTATGTGGCAGTCCCAAAAATTGTTCAAACCAGAGGAGCAGGTAGGTGGCCCTGCAGTAAAATGGAATAGATTGAGTGCCTGTATGTGGCAGTCCCAAAAATGTTTCAAACCAGAGGAGCAGGTAGGTGGCCCTCCAGTAAAATGGAATAGATTGAGTGCCTGTATGTGGCAGTCCCAAAAATTGTTCAAACCAGAGGAGCAGGTAGGTGGCCCTGCAGTAAAATGGAATAGATTGAGTGCCTGTATGTGGCAGTCCCAAAAATTGTTCAAACCAGAGGAGCAGGTAGGTGGCCCTGCAGTAAAATGGAATAGATTGAGTGCCTGTATGTGGCAGTCCCAAAAATGTTTCAAACCAGAGGAGCAGGTAGGTGGCCCTCCAGTAAAATGGAATAGATTGAGTGCCTGTATGTGGCAGTCCCAAAAATTGTTCAAACCAGAGGAGCAGGTAGGTGGCCCTGCAGTAAAATGGAATAGATTGAGTGCCTGTATGTGGCAGTCCCAAAAATTGTTCAAACCAGAGGAGCAGGTAGGTGGCCCTGCAGTAAAATGGAATAGATTGAGTGCCTGTATGTGGCAGTCCCAAAAATTGTTCAAACCAGAGGAGCAGGTAGGTGGCCCTGCAGTAAAATGGAATAGATTGAGTGCCTGTATGTGGCAGTCCCAAAAATTGTTCAAACCAGAGGAGCAGGTAGGTGGCCCTGCAGTAAAATGGAATAGATTGAGTGCCTGTATGTGGCAGTCCCAAAAATTGTTCAAACCAGAGGAGCAGGTAGGTGGCCCTGCAGTAAAATGGAATAGATTGAGTGCCTGTATGTGGCAGTCCCAAAAATGTTTCAAACCAGAGGAGCAGGTAGGTGGCCCTCCAGTAAAATGGAATAGATTGAGTGCCTGTATGTGGCAGTCCCAAAAATTGTTCAAACCAGAGGAGCAGGTAGGTGGCCCTGCAGTAAAATGGAATAGATTGAGTGCCTGTATGTGGCAGTCCCAAAAATTGTTCAAACCAGAGGAGCAGGTAGGTGGCCCTGCAGTAAAATGGAATAGATTGAGTGCCTGTATGTGGCAGTCCCAAAAATTGTTCAAACCAGAGGAGCAGGTAGGTGGCCCTGCAGTAAAATGGAATAGATTGAGTGCCTGTATGTGGCAGTCCCAAAAATGTTTCAAACCAGAGGAGCAGGTAGGTGGCCCTCCAGTAAAATGGAATAGATTGAGTGCCTGTATGTGGCAGTCCCAAAAATTGTTCAAACCAGAGGAGCAGGTAGGTGGCCCTGCAGTAAAATGGAATAGATTGAGTGCCTGTATGTGGCAGTCCCAAAAATTGTTCAAACCAGAGGAGCAGGTAGGTGGCCCTGCAGTAAAATGGAATAGATTGAGTGCCTGTATGTGGCAGTCCCAAAAATTGTTCAAACCAGAGGAGCAGGTAGGTGGCCCTGCAGTAAAATGGAATAGATTGAGTGCCTGTATGTGGCAGTCCCAAAAATGTTTCAAACCAGAGGAGCAGGTAGGTGGCCCTCCAGTAAAATGGAATAGATTGAGTGCCTGTATGTGGCAGTCCCAAAAATTGTTCAAACCAGAGGAGCAGGTAGGTGGCCCTGCAGTAAAATGGAATAGATTGAGTGCCTGTATGTGGCAGTCCCAAAAATGTTTCAAACCAGAGGAGCAGGTAGGTGGCCCTCCAGTAAAATGGAATAGATTGAGTGCCTGTATGTGGCAGTCCCAAAAATTTTTTAAAACAGAGGACCGGGTAGGTGGCCCTCCAGAAAAATGGAATAGATTGAGTGCCTGTATGTGGCACTCACAAAAATTGTTTCAAACAGAGGACCGGGTAGGTGGCCCTCCAGAAAAATTAAATGCATGAAGTACTATAGCAAGAGCCAGTGGGCCCTGTCAAAAAATAGCCATTTTCCTCTGCTTTACTGTACAAAGAGGAGGAGAAGGAGGAAAATGAGGAGGAGGAGGAGGAGTGGATCAATTATTCAGGTTGAGCTTCCTTCACCTGGTGGAGATTGGAAATTCTGAGAAATCCAGCCTTTATTCATTTTAATAAGCGTCAGCCTGTCAGCGCTGTCAGTCGACAGGCGTGTACGCTTATCGGTGATGATGCCACCAGCTGCACTGAAAACCCGCTCGGACAAGACGCTAGCGGCAGGGCAGGCAAGAACCTCCAAGGCGTACAGCGCCAGTTCGTGCCACATGTCCAGCTTTGAAACCCAGTAGTTGTAGGGAGCTGTGTGATCATTTAGGACGATGGTATGGTCAGCTACGTACTCCCTCACCATCTTTCTGTAAAGATCAGCCCTACTCTGCCGAGACTGGGGACAGGTGACAGTGTCTTGCTGGGGTGACATAAAGCTGGCAAAAGCCTTGTAAAGCGTACCCTTGCCAGTGCTGGACAAGCTGCCTGCTCGCCTACTCTCCCTCGCTACTTGTCCCGCAGAACTACGCACTCTGCCGCTAGCGCTGTCAGAAGGGAAATACTGTTTCAGCTTGTGCACCAGGGCCTGCTGGTATTCATGCATTCTCACACTCCTTTCCTCTCCAGGGATGAGAGTGGGAAGATTTTGCTTGTACCGTGGGTCCAGGAGAGTGAACACCCAGTAATCGGTGCTGGAATAAATTCTTTGAACGCGAGGGTCACGGGATAGGCAGCCTAGCATGAAATCTGCCATATGCGCCAGAGTACCAACGCGTAAGAATTCACTCCCCTCACTGGCCTGACTGTCCATTTCCTCCTCCTCCAACTCCTCCAACTCCTCTTCTTCTGCCCATACACGCTGAACAGTGAAGGACTCAACAATGGTCCCCTCTTGTGTCTCGCCAACATTCTCCTCCTCTTCCTCCTCATCCTCCTCCACCTCCACCTCCTCCGATATGCGCTGAGAAACAGACCTCAGGGTGCTTTGGCTATCAACAAGGGAATATTCTTCCCCCGTCTCTTGTGACGAGCGCAAAGCTTCCGACTTCATGCTGACCAGAGAGTTTTTCAACAGGCCAAGCAGCGGGATGGTGAGGCTGATGATGGCGGCATCGCCACTGACCATCTGTGTTGACTCCTCAAAGTTACTCAGCACCTGACAGATATCAGACATCCACGTCCACTCCTCATTGTAGACTTGAGGAAGCTGACTGACCTGACTACCAGTTCTGGTGGAAGTTGACATCTGGCAGTCTACAATCGCTCTGCGCTGCTGGTAAACTCTGGATAACATGGTCAGTGTTGAATTCCACCTCGTGGGCACGTCGCACAACAGTCGGTGAGCGGGCAGTTGGAGGCGGCGCTGCGCTGCCCTGAGAGTGGCAGCATCTGGGCTGGACTTCCTGAAATGCGCACAGATGCGGCGCACCTTCGTGAGCAAATCAGACAGATTGGGGTATGTCTTGAGGAAACGCTGCACTATCAGATTTAACACATGGGCCAGGCATGGCACATGTGTCAGTCTGCCGAGTTGCAGAGCCGCCACCAGGTTACGGCCGTTGTCACACACAACCATTCCCGGCTTGAGGTTCAGCGGTGCCAGCCACAGATCAGTCTGCGCCGTGATGCCCTGTAATAGCTCTTGGGCGGTGTGCCTTTTGTCGCCTAGGCTCAGCAGTTTGAGCACCGCCTGCTGTCGCTTAGCGACGGCACTGCTGCTGTGCCTAGAGCTACCGACTGATGGCGCCGTGCCCACGGATGGTAGTTCGGAGGAGGAGGTGGAGGAGGGGTGGGAGGAGGAGGAGGCATAGTAGGCCTGAAACACCTGGACCGAGGTAGGCCCCGCAATCCTCGGCGTCGGCAGTATATGAGCAGCCCCAGGGTCAGACTCGGTCCCAGCCTCCACCAAGTTAACCCAATGTGCCGTCAGCGATATATAGTGGCCCTGCCCGGCAGCACTCGTCCACGTGTCCGTGGTCAGGTGGACCTTGTCAGAAACGGCGTTGGTCAGGGCACGGATGATGTTGTCTGACACGTGCTGGTGCAGGGCTGGGACGGCACATCGGGAAAAGTAGTGGCGGCTGGGGACCGAATACCGAGGGGCGGCCGCCGCCATGAGGTTGCGAAAGGCCTCGGTCTCTACTAGCCTATAGGGCAGCATCTCCAGGCTAAGCAATCTGGAGATGTGCACATTAAGGGCTTGGGCGTGCGGGTGGGTTGCACTATATTTGCGTTTCCGCTCCAGCGTCTGGGGTATGGAGAGCTGAACGCTGGTGGATGCTGTGGAGGATCGTGGAGGCGACGATGGGGTTTTTGTGCCAGGGTCCTGGGCAGGGGGCTGACTAGCAGCTGACACAGGGGAAGGAGCAGTGGTGTGCACGGCCGGAGGTGAACGTTGCCACTGAGTGGGGTGCTTAGCATTCATATGCCTGCGCATACTGGTGGTAGTTAAGCTAGTAGTGGTGGAACCCCTGCTGAGCCTGGTTTGGCAAATGTTGCACACCACAGTCCGTCGGTCATCCGGTGTTTCCTTAAAGAACCTCCACACTTCTGAAGATCTAGCCCTGGCCGCAAGAGCCCTCACCACGGGAGCTTCACTAGTTGACAGTGGCGCTGATGCACCAGCTCTGGCCCTGCCTCTCCGTCTGGCCCCACCACTGCCTCTTCCAACCTGTTCAGGTCGAGGACTCTCCTCCGTCTCAGAAGCACTGTGTTCACCCGGCCTCTCAACCCAGCTTGGGTCTGTCACCTCATCATCCTCCGATCCCTCAGTCTGCTCCCCCCTCGGACTTCCTGCCCTGACAACAACTTCCCCACTGTCTGACAACCGTGTCTCCTCATCGTCGGACACCTCTTTACACACTTCCACTACGTCAAGAAGGTCATCATCACCCACAGACTGTGACTGGTGGAAAACCTGGGCATCGGAAAATTGCTCAGCAGCAACCGGACAAGTGGTTTGTGACTGTGGGAAGGGTCCAGAAAACAGTTCCTCAGAGTATGCCGGTTCAAATGCCAAATTTTCCTGGGAGGGGGCAGACTGGGGGGGAGGAGGCTGAGGTGCAGGAGCTGGAGGAGTGGGGATTTCGGTGACATGGGTGGACTGCGTGGAAGACTGACTGGTGGTGGACAAATTGCTCGAAGCATTGTCAGCAATCCACGACATCACCTGTTCGCACTGTTCTGGCCTCAACAGTGCTCTACCACGAGTCCCAGTAACTTCAGACATGAACCTAGGGAGTGTAGCTCTGCGGCGTTCCCCTGCTCCCTCATCAGCAGGTGGTGTCTCACCCCGCCCAGGACCACGGCCTCTGACCCCTGCAGTAGTTGGACGCCCACGTCCCCGCCCTCGTCCTCTACCCCTAGCCCTCGGGTTAAACATTTTTAAAATGAGAGTTATAACTTTTTTTTTTTTTTTACTTCTTTTTGTTTTTTTTGGTGTTTTTTTGTGTGTTTTTTTTTTTTTTGTGTTTTTTGTTTTTTTTTGAGTTTTTAAAACCAAACAATCCTATCCTATTGCTATGGCTATTTTCTAGCCAAGTATCAAAGGAAGCACACTACTATGCCAGATGAGATGACACTGAGTTATTGCCTAATAGAAATCCAACCCCTACTGAATTTTGCCACTTCGGCCTTTGCTATGGATATGTGCGCCACTAAGCGCAGAACACAGCGGTCGCAAGTCTCACTACAAATTGCTCAGAATTGGCAAGTACATGCACTGCAGAAACTACAGCCACCAGCAGATCAACCAGAAATCAAATATATAGAACGCTACTGTAGGCTTCAAGAAGCTGTTTGTATTCTCCTATGGCTATTTTCTAGCCAAGTATCAAAGGAAGCACACTACTATGCCAGATGAGATGACACTGAGTTATTGCCTAATAGAAATCCAACCCCTACTGAATTTTGCCACTTCGGCCTTTGCTATGGATATGTGCGCCACTAAGCGCAGAACACAGCGGTCGCAAGTCTCACTACAAATTGCTCAGAATTGGCAAGTACATGCACTGCAGAAACTACAGCCACCAGCAGATCAACCAGAAATCAAATATATAGAACGCTACTGTAGGCTTCAAGAAGCTGTTTGTATTCTCCTATGGCTATTTTCTAGCCAAGTATCAAAGGAAGCACACTACTATGCCAGATGAGATGACACTGAGTTATTGCCTAATAGAAATCCAACCCCTACTGAATTTTGCCACTTCGGCCTTTGCTATGGATATGTGCGCCACTAAGCGCAGAACACAGCGGTCGCAAGTCTCACTACAAATTGCTCAGAATTGGCAAGTACATGCACTGCAGAAACTACAGCCACCAGCAGATCAACCAGAAATCAAATATATAGAACGCTACTGTAGGCTTCAAGAAGCTGTTTGTATTCTCCTATGGCTATTTTCTAGCCAAGTATCAAAGGAAGCACACTACTATGCCAGATGAGATGACACTGAGTTATTGCCTAATAGAAATCCAACCCCTACTGAATTTTGCCACTTCGGTCTTTGCTATGGATATGTGTGCCACTAAGAGCTAAACACAACGGTAGCAAGTCCCCCTGCTAATTCCTCACAAAATGGTAAAAGATGCAAATTAAAATAAAAAAAGTAGAACGTTATTGTAGCCCTAAGAAGGGCTGTTGGGTTCTTTGAGAATCACTCCTGCCTAACAGTAAGCTAATAGAACACCCTAACGCTTTCCCTGACCAGCAGCAGCTCTCTCCCTAGCGGCATCCAGAGACAGAATGATCCGAGCAGCGCGGCCAGCGGCTAGTCTATCCCAGGGTCACCTGATCTGGCCAGCCAACCACTGCTATCGACGTGTAAGGGTACCACGTCATGCTGGGTGGAGTGCAGAGTCTCCTGGCTTGTGATTGGCTCTGTTTCTGGCCGCCAAAAAGCAAAACGGCGGGAGCTGCCATTTTCTCGAGCGGGCGAAGTATTCGTCCGAGTAACGAGCAGTTTCGAGTACCCTAATGCTCGACCGAGCATCAAGCTCGGACGAGCATGTTCGCTCATCTCTACATGTCATACATCTATACACACACACTACACCTATATATATACAGCTATTACATGTCATACATCTATACACACACACTACACCTATATATATACAGCTATTACATGTCATACATCTATGTACACACACACACACTACACCTATATATATACAGTTTTCACATGTCATACATCTATACACACACTACACCTATATATACAGCTATTACATGTCATACATCTATATACACACACTACACCTATATATACAGCTATTACATGTCATACATCTATACACACACACACACACTACACCTATATATATACAGCTATTACATGTCATACATCTATATACACACACACTACACCTATATATATATACAGCTATTACATGTCATACATCTATACACACACACACTACACCTATATATATACAGTTTTCACATGTCATACTTCTATACACACACTACACCTATATATATATATATATATATATATATATATATATATATATATACAGTTTTCACATGTCATACATCTATACACACACACACTACACCTATATATACAGCTATTACATGTCATACATCTATACACACACACTACACCTATATATATATATACAGCTATTACATGTCATACATCTATACACACACACTACACCTATATATATATACAGCTATTACATGTCATACATCTATACACACACACACTACACCTATATATATACAGCTATTACATGTCATACATCTATACACACACATACTACACCTATATATATATACAGCTATTACATGTCATACATCTATACACACACACACACTACACCTATATATATACAGCTATTACATGTCATACATCTATATACACACACTACACCTATATATATACAGCTATTACATGTCATACATCTATACACACACACTACACCTATATATATACAGCTATTACATGTTATACCTCTATATACACACACACACACACACACTACACCTATATATATACAGTTTTCACATGTCATACATCTATACACACACTACACCTATATATATATATATATATATATATATATATATATATATACACAGTTTTCACATGTCATACATCTATACACACACACACTACACCTATATATATTCAGCTATTACATGTTATACCTCTATATACACACACATGACATGTTTTACACACATATACACATGACAAAACACATATAAACAGGGAACACACACACACACATATATATACATGACAAGACACACATATACACATTACACTTACCTGTTATCCAGCAGCAGGTGCAGGTCAGGCAGGGGATACATCATGGCAGTGGATGGAGCCGTCACCTCTGTGCAGTAGGCCCGGGCTGGTGGGCGGGGCTTCTCCTGTCAGCTCTGCCGGGGCTGCACCTCCAGGGAGACCAGCCACAGGTTTGAATGTGGCGCTCCCGCTCCTCCTCCTCGCTCTTCCTCCCCCTCGCTCCTCCAGGCTGCCTCTGCACTAGTGACACAGGAAGCGCTAGTAAGCGCTTCCTGTGTCACAGCAGCGCCGCACAGGACGTCCTGCGCGGTGCTGTAAGCAATAGTACTTGCATCTAAATGATGCAAGTACTATTGTAAGTAGTAGCGGAGCAGCCTGGCAGCCTTCAAAATGGCGCCCCCTCCACCAGCGAAAGTCTCAACTCGCCTCATGGCAGGTGCGCCGCTGCAGGGGATGTGTACTCCTGGCTCCTGGACTGCATTAGGAGGGCCACGGCTTTCTAGCTTAGGCCTCTGATAATGGCCACCTGTCAGGAAATGACTCTTTCAGTTTATAGCATCTCAGTGCTTGCAGCACAATGGCGTGATAAAGGTGCCAGTGCTGAACGGAATACTTCATAAGAAGTCAACTTGCAATAAAAAAGTACAGAGGGTTTACTAAGATTAGTGCAGAATGGAGCCCCTGACTACGAAGGGTGACAGCAAGAGGGCATTCACTTAGAAGATGTAATGGGGCATTTATTAATAATGGGGTAGAAATTGGGTACTTGCTAAGACTGGGGCCAAAAAAGGGAGCACTCACTAAGGCTTTATGCACACAGCCTGGCTAACATTAGAATATGAGCACAGCTCACACTGCTAATGTAAAAAGAAAAAAATTGGCAACGCTGCAATACAGGAAGGAATAGGACCTGCTCTATAATTTACATTGCAGTCTGTCTGTTTGTTCCAGTCAATGAGTAGCGGTGCATGCACCATCCCTCAACATACCATGAAAGTGCCCATTGGGGTCGTGAGTTAGCCGCAGTTTGTGTGGCAAGCTCCTGGCTGATGCATACCTGTGTATGAGGCTTAAGAATTAAGGGACCCTTACAATGGGGGTAAAAATGGGAATCTTTACTAAAATTAGGGTATATTTACTAGAAATGTAGGATTAAACATAAAAGGACAATAAGAGGGCACTTACTACAACAGGGGGCATATAAAATGGAGGTGATATTTAAGGGGGAATCATCCTGAATCATAGTGGGACAATTAAACTAATTTGGAACAAAGAGGATTAAATTAAATAAATATTTAATAATATTAAATAATATTTTTTGTCTTTTGAGTTAATGTTGATGGTCACGGTTAGGGGTAAGGGGCCCACTGTAAAAAATGCACTATAATATCACAAAGTAAAATTTACCAAAGTCAAGTTTAGCTGAAAGTGTTTACTTGAGTAACAGAACCTTTTAAGCATATCAACATTTCAATATACTAACTGCATCTTTTTAGTGAATAAAACAGCTTCATATTCATTTAAATACTTCCTAGTGTATACTTTATGATCTTACCTAAATGAAGGGAACATTAGCTATCACTTTTATTTTATTCCACTCTTCACACAAAGCAATTTAAAATATAAGTCTGAAGATTTTACACATATTTCACCAATATGATTGTAAAATGTATAAGTGCAGTCTGCTTTTTCACTGGGAAGCATACGCATTGAATTGTTGATGTACTGATGTAGTTATTGAAATGTATTTGTTTATTATTAAGAAAACCTACCCAAATGCCTTCCTCTTGATGGTATTGCTTCCAGTTCCTCCCAGTGTCACTGTACAGCAGCAGATAGCTTGTCACCCAATCTGAGCTCCCATATTTGCCTTGTGTGGCAATAGCTGTAATTTCAGTCCTCTGTCCTAGGTCAATCTGAAGCCATTGGTACTTATTAGATACACGAGGAGACCACCCTCCAGCTCCTGCAGAAAATTAATACATAAAATTCAGGAAATTTCCTACAATAGTTATGCAAGAATACTTATGCAAGAAATAGGAGAATACAATAAAAACAAAATATCATAACAGTTACTAACTCCAAAATTCATAAGGAGATGTATTAGATGATTAAAGTAACTATGTATAACCCAGGTAGGTAGACAGGACACTCATCCATCCTTTTCTCCATTCACCTAAATGGGACTCTAACGTGACTTTTAAGTTGCTCAGACTAATTGTGATAAGACAACTTTCCCTTAACCTGTCAAATGTTTTAATACAAAAAAAACATCTTGGCCCACATATATTAACCCCTTAACGCTGAAGCCACTTTTCACCTTCCTGACACGGCCCATTTTTTCAAATCTGCCCTGTGTCACTATAAGTGGTTATAACTTCGGAACGCTTTAACATATCCAGGTGATTTTAAAATTGTTTTCTCGTGACACATCGTACTTCAGGTTATTTGAAAAATTTTGGTGGTATGTTTTGCATTTATTTATGAGAAAATCAGATATTTGGTGAAAATTTGGAAAAATTTTTGATTTTTGAACTTCAAAATGTTCTACTTTTTCCATACATAGTCATAACCGCAAAAAAAACGTAATAACTAACATTCACTAAATGTCTAATTTATGTGGACATGGTTTTTTATGCATACTCTTATTTTTGTAGGATGTTATGGGCCTTTGAACGTTAGGTGCGATTTTTCACATTTTCATAAAAAACGCAAAATCCTGCTATTGAGGGACCTGCTCAGGTTTCAAATCACTTTGAGAGACCTAAATAAAAGTAAACCCCATAAATTACCCCATTATAGAAACTACACCCCTCAACGTACGTGAAACAACTTTTATGAAGTTTGTTAACCCTTTAATTGTTTTACAGGGGTTAAAACAAAATCGGATGCAATTTTGAAAGTAAATTTTTTTTGGCTAAATTAATATGTTTTTCAAAAAATGTACAACTTCTCAGTGGACAAAATACCAAAACGCTCCACAAAATTTGATACCCAATCTCTTCCGTGTATAATAATACCCCATATGTGGTGGCAACCTGCTGTATGGGCACACGCCAGGGCATCGAAGGGAGCTGCGCCATTCAGAGCAAATTATGCATTGTCAATTTTTATTGGCTATACTTTATTTTTTTGGCAATTTGGACATATAAGGGCTTATTTTCTGTGACATGAGATGCACTTTACAAATACTTCATTTTAGTGGGTCATTAGCTTATTGATGAGATTTTATTAACTCTTGAATGTATGGGTGAAAAGAAAATGGTCAATTTTGGTTTACTTTCTTTTCGTATTTTTTGGGGGTCGTACACCGTACACTAAAAATACTATATTATCTTTATTCTATAGGTCACTACGATTATGGTGATACCTCATTTATATAGTTTTTCATTTATTTTTACAATTTTACTGGATAAAAACTAATATAGAGGAAATCTCATTTGTTTTTGCATCGCCATCTTTTCGGAGACGTAACTTTAATATTATTTGGTTGACAGAGCTAGTTTAGGGCTTATTTTTTACGTGTTGAGTTGTTCTTTTCAGTGGTACCATTTTTGCGCACATAACTTTTTTTGATCACTTTTTAGAACATTTTTGTGAAGAGATTTAATGAAAAATGTACATTTTTGGCGTGTTTTTCGGGTTTTGTTTTTACGGCGTTCAACGAGCGGGTCCAATATTGTTTCTGAGTTATTGTATGGATTGTTACGGACGCGGCGATACCAAATATGTGGGTTTTTTTTCACTTTATTGCATGTGTATAGGAATATTTGTGTTTAGGGGACTCTAACTTTATTTAATTAATTATTTTTATTAAAAAATTATTTTATGTAATGTTTTTAACATTTTTACAGGTTAGCTTGAACAAGTGATCCACTGTTCAAGCTCTTCTTCACATTACACAGTGTAATACAGATGTATTACACTGTGTAATGTAACACACTGAGCATGCTGCACATGCTCAGTGTGTTACAGCCGGGTCCTGTCAGAAGGCAGGACCCGGCTACAGGAAGGAGGAACGCGCAGCCCCGGGCACCGGCAGCCCCGGGGCTGCGATCGGAGCAGCGGACCCCCCGGTAATCGCCGCGGGTGGGTCCGATTCTTCTGAAATGCCCCTTGCAAGAGGCATTTCAGAAGAATCGGACCCCCCCGCGGCGATTACCGGGGGGCCCGCTGCTCCGATCGCAGCCCCGGGGCTGCCGGTGCCCGGGGCTGCGCGTTCCTCCTTCCTGTAGCCGTCCTGTTGAATTCTCCGATCGCGGGTGTTAGAGGCAGGTGTCGGCTATAATATATAGCTGACACCTGCATCTTCTGGCGCCGGCTCCGTTCAGGAGCCGGTGCCAGAAGCATGACGTAATAGTACTGCATTTTGCGGGAACGCACTTCCCGCGATGCAGTACTATTACGTCAAATGTCGGGAAGGGGTTAAAGTGTTTTAACCAACGGGACACATTTACTTACCTGAACGCTGGAGTTCACTGAAAGTTCAATGAAAGTGCAGCACACACTTGGTAAATAAGCCCCAACATCTTTACATTCCAATAATTATGCGAAGAAAAATGTTTTCTCTAAGCTTGAAAATACCCAAATGGTAAATGAATGAGATATGAAACATATTATTCTAAATTTCTAGAGTCACCGTCCCCTTTTACTTAGCATTTGTATTGACAAAAACTTTCTTCTTAGTAAATAGAGAAAACAAGTTTAGAACTAAAAAACTGTAAATAAGTAGAAATATTCAACTTCTGTTCTAATTTTATTTAATGTTTGGCCTTATATGCAATACAGTACGTTTACACTCATCCAAATGGAGGTATATTTGTTGTATAAAGCTGCCAGTCATCTGTCATTGCTTATATGGAAAAAGAAGGTAAAGTGATGCATAGATTTAGTGTATGCAGACAGATTTATGTCAATACAATCAGATGTTATAGGAAAACTAGGCATTCAGGCATTCTGCGGAGGAATGAAACAATCTTTTTTGGCCAGATTCATTTTAAAACAGGACTGTACAATCCATGAAGATATTACCAGGAGACAGATTGAGTTTAAGATATTATTAGGCTTAGTGAGCAATATTCTGAGCTCTTCTGGCAATTACTGCCAGGCAATAAGCTTTATTTTTTGCTTGAAGACTTGTATGCAGTAAATATGACTGTATTAAAGTATTTCTTAAATTCTCTTTGGAATTGTGTTCTAAAATTTAATAACAGTAATTAACCCCTTACCACTGAAGTTTTCACCTTCCCGACTAAGTCATAATCTTAGAATCTGACGTGTCACTTTAATGCTTTAACATATCCATGTGATTTGAAAAATGTTATCTTGTGACAAAATTTACTAATTTTGGTGCAAGCATGACTGTCAGCATCGGAGATCAGTCTCCTGAAAGCACAGCCCTATGTATTAAAATGGCGCGCAGCTGTAAGTAATTAATGGGTAGACGGAACTAAGCAGTCGTGCCCCATAAAAATTCTGACATCAATGAGATGTGCGCCAGAAGCTTACATGGACTGCGCCTGCTTTTGCTCTGACCATTTTTTTCCTGGTCTATTGTGCGCCAAAAATTGCGCCTAAAAATGCTGACAAAATACACATAAATGTGACGGATAATGTGGAAAGTTAGGTCACTCCCAGTTGCGCCAAAAAAAGACAGAGGAGTCGGGATAGTCGGAAACATCTATTCTTTCTTGCGCAAACTCATTATAAATGATCTGCAACAATTATGCGCCAAAAAACGAAAGATCCCAGCATTTTTTAGGTGCAGAGACGATAATACATCTGTCCCATAGTAATTGTACATGGAATTGAAACATCTGGGTGATAAATTCGTTATTTATTTATGAAAAAAAACTGAAATTTGGCAAAAAATTTGACAAATTTTCCAATTTTAAAATTCTAAATTTTCTGCTTTTTAGGCAGATGGTGATAACATCATAAAAACTTAATAACTGACATTTACCTAATGTCTGTTTTATGTTGGCATAGTTTTTTAAGAATCCTCTCATTTTTGTTAGATGTTATAAGGCTTTTTAAGTGACTTACAAAAACCCCATAAATTACCCTATTATATAAACTAAACCCCTGTAAACCCACATGTAAACAACTTGAGAATAGAATAACTAACCTAGGCATATAAGAAGTCACCAGCTTCATTTGTCAGTGATGGGTGAGTATCCTTCTTGCTTTGCATTATAAAGGTTTGGGGAGGCATCTAGAAAACCATAAGGATCCACGTTTTACCTGAATATTGGAACTAGTTGCTGTATTTATTGCAAATGTGACATGCTATGTTTGAACTAGAAGAGGTTCACATAATAACTAATTACATGAGACACAGCCTGCATTGCTCATACTTAAACCTATTACTAATCAGATTGTGTAACTACATGTAATTAATTACAGAATGCCTATGGGAAAGTATAAGAAATAATTGTAAAGTGTATGTTTTCTAAATACTGTCCTTATTGCTTAATCTGAAAAGAGGCTTGCATGAGCTATAATATGGGAACATTTAAGATGAATATAAATACAGATACATGTACTTTCTTCTCCAAACTCCTGGAACCAAGGGTCTATTCTTGACTAACCCGCTATCTCTCAGCTTACTCCCTCCTTGACCCCCTGCAATCTGGTTTCAGCTCTGTGTATTCCACTGAAACTGCTATTTCTAAAGTCTCCAATGATCTCCTCACTGATTGATCCAAAAGTGACTATTTACACTCCATTCTTCTGGATCTGTTGACAGTGTTCGATACTGTGGACAACAAGCTCCTCCTCAGGATGCTCCATTAGCCTAAAGGACACTGTACTCTCTCGGTTTTCTATCTATATCTCTGACTGCACTTTCAGTGTCTCCCTTTCTGGATCTTTCTCTTCTCATCTTCCTCTCAGTGTCAGGGTTCCTCAGGGCTCAGTCCTAGGTTCTCTTCTCCCTATACGCTGCCCTCATTGGACAAACCATCAGCAGATTTGGTTTCCAGTATCATCTCTATGCTGATGATACCCAGCTGTATACTTCTGCATGTAACATCACCCCTGCCATTGTCTGTCGGCTGTCTCAAACATCATGCCTTCTCTCTTCTTGAAATTTAATCTTTCTAAGACTGAACTATCTATTCTGAATAGACAATAGACTGAACTTCTTCTCTTTCCACCATCTACTAACCAACCCAACCATGATTTTTTCCATCTTGGTCTGTGGGATCACTTTAGCACCAAGGCAGCAGGCCTACTGTCTTGGGGTTGTGCTAGACTATGACCTCTCCTTTTCACCAAATTTGACTCTTGGGTATATATTTGAGCCATACTCAAATGGCAAGTGGCAGCTTTTCATACTGATATAAAGATATAACTATTGTTGTTGGTGGGTTAGTAGCTAATTTTTGTGTGTTATGTTTTTTTTCAAAGTAAATGGTGAGATCTAAATAATTTATAGACTGTGGGTTTCAGAGAAGTTTAAAAATAATATGTATAATTATTGTAACCAATTATCTTAAAGGGATGTCAGCAGAAATATACCTAATAAGCCACTACCAGTATTTTGTCAGGCAGCTGAACACGTGCCAGATAATGTTTCTTTCACGGCCCAGGGTGGTGGATTCATCCAGAAAAACAACTTTGAAGTAAGTGTAAATGTCTTCTATAAAGTCAAGGAGGAAGACTTTAACACTGAATCTGAGCTTTCCCTGTCTCAGAATGCCTCCTTCACTGTAATTGATGGTCCTGCACTCAGAGACATCAGTAACCAGATCTCCTGAAGTCTGCTGCATGATGCAAGTCACAGGCGGAGATGTTCAGAGGCAAGGAGAGCTTGACTCTCCACCTCTCTGACTTTATACAACCAGTTTACATTTCACTTCAAAGTTGATTTTCTGGGTGATAGAACTATGCTGGGCTATGAAAGAAACATGATCTGTAAGGCGTGAAGCTGTTAGACCATGTGGTATAATTTGGTATAATACTGGTAGTAGTTTAGGCCAGTTCCCTTTAAACAAGATTTCTTCAGCCCCCTTCTGAACAAACATTTCTTTATTTAGGAATCTCATATATAGGACCAGATCCAATGTGCCAGCTTGCCCCTTAGTGAGTATGACATATAGAGAAATAAATTGGTAAGCACAGTCTGTACTGTAAATTTTATGTAAATAATAAAATGCAGTCATGATGATATTATTCAATGACTGGGGGCTATGATGAAGTTTATATTTATGCATGTATGTATGATTTTTTTCATGAAGATGATGTGGTATGATACATGGATTCAAAATTCATGAAGCAAAGTGTAGTGTTAAATGCTTTTGTGTAGCATGCTACATTTTGTCAGGTCAAACACAAAGGCAAAGGATTGTGCATGTCTATAACATGTAAAGTACAATTCATTTATAGGTGGAAAGGGTTGTATTATATTTAAAATGTGTTACCCAACTCCCTATTGCAGGCATATTCAGGGCAGCAGTAAGGAATATCTGGTAGCCCTGACTGTCACTTAAACATTCTTAAAAAATATAACTAGATTTTCTTGAGTTTTACTCTATTTCATGTATTTTTTCATGGCTTTTTTGTGCATAATATCAGGACCAGAACATAATGGCAAAATGCTTTATTTATTGGTGATAAGATGAATGGGAATCTTTGATGCAGGAGACCCTTAAACCTTAAATGTATATTCTTATCCAATTTCTTACTTACACTGAGAAGATCTTTTGATCTATCTAAAGTAGGACTTCAGAATAAATTAATGACACAGCATAGAGCTAAGTTACCTTGCTTAACCTTGAATCAGGCCTTGCAAATTTCATTCATTAGCTTCATTATATGAACAATCTTGTCAGCTACTTCATGAACTATATTTGATGCCAAATGTGTGGCACTGCTTAGTTTAAATACATTATTTCTACAATTAAACCCTTATCTACATAAACAATTGTTATTGCTCACTGCACTGTCACTGGGAAACATAGCAGTCTATTGGAGCTGTGATATGTTTGCAAATCATGCGACCAGATCATGGTCCCCATAACGGCCTTAATGAGGCCTTAAAGATAGATTTTACAAGCTGTTCAGTTGGTTTGGGAAAACCTACCAGAAAAAGTCCTGTAAGATAGAGTGGGGAAGTAAGAGTTCTCCTAATGAAGACTGTCAATTAAGGTCGCCTTGTAGGTGTGTGGAGATTTATAGCTATTGACACTTCACTATGGGATTCTGGGAATATATGCAAATAGGTTTTCATGGATGGGATAAGGAAAACAACACCTCTTTCAGCTACCTTGCAAGGCAGCTTTCATGACATCAAGCATTACCTTAATTGGCAATCCGTAAGGAGAATGCTTACTTCCAAACCCTAGTCAAAAGCCTCTCACTTAGCCAAACCAATTCCCTATGCTGTGGGGTATCTTTTCCATCTGAAATAGATATATAGGTTTGGTCTTAATCACAATAGCATTAGGCTTCCTCAAGGGCATGCTTGATGTCAAGGAGCTGCCTTATGAGGTACCTAAAAGGGCCTTCTTTTGCTACCTTGAAAGGCAGCCCCCTCAACACCAAGGCAAGGTAGCAAAAGGAGGTATTGCACTTCATTTTACACCTTGGAAAACATATTTTCATATTTTCCAGAATCTCCTAGTGGAAAGGCGGCCTTAATTCATAGTCTTTGTAAGGAGAACTCTTACTTCCCCACTCTGTCAAGTATGCTTGATAAAGATAATAAAAGAATACATAGGAAAAAAATGTTTCATTTATAACCTAACTGTATATAAAAAGTTTTGCAGTAGCAGTTTCTTCTGTCATACCCGCTGTCATTTTATAATAGACTCATCTAGAATGACGCTAGCCAGTACTCTAAACTCTTTGTAGTATGTTCAACAGTTAATGATACAGGTTAATTTAGCCAAATACTATGATATAAAAGCTTGTTTAAAATTGTGCTGTAATCCAGGTAATCTGTTGACATTCTCTATATGTGATCTAGTTTTATAGTTTTATGAATAACTGAGTTTATCTGCGTGTTTTATAATGAAATAGCCCTATCCCGTGACCCACATTAATTCTAGCATGCTGTATTTGTGATTACCATTCTAGATTTCAGATTAGCTATTTATTCTGCCAGCAACTCATATACTGGTGCCCCCGGCCGTCTTGACAGTTCAGGCCCCAGAGGACACTTTTCCTGAACCATAATCATTATTTCAATACATTACAGCATTAGGTTTCATTACATGTGATGAACCTAGATCAGAAAGTGCCAAAGAGCTGGCAAAAATTGAACAGTTTTTACGCCTAATTTCCAGCTCAGAAAGATGTTGTTGTTCATGCAAGTAAAATTACTTCTAAAGCAGAATTACTTGGCATGCAACCATGATAGCAGTGAAAATTACTTTTGCTATTTCAAAAAATATTCAGCAATGCACAGTAAGTCTTCAGTACATGAACAAGTCTCTCCAACAATGGTAATATACAGTGGTTGTAAAATACAGAACTATCAATACCACATACAAAATATCTATTATATATTAATATTCTAGTAAAAGTACAACTGTAAAGTATAAAAACTTTTGCCTTGCTCTGCACTAAGTCAAAAGAAGTAATTCCCATGAGCTATCTGGAGTTTCTAACTTGAAGCTAGCAGTTGCTTTCTCCCTTTTGCTGTCTTTGTTTGGTTTGTTGCCATGGAAATCCATAGCTAGACTTAGTAAAGAAGAGGAGAGTGGGTGGATGCTTTTGAGAGGGGTTACTAATACATGCAGGCTCATGATCAGCCGCTTGTTGACATCATAGTGTGCACCGATGGTGAGGCACACACTATGATGTTGGCAAGCGGCTGACGTAATGGTTTTTGCAACAGGACCGCCCGGGGAGCTGAAGACAGAGACGAAGAAAGAGGAAGACCTGCAGGGGGTGTCAAAAAGGTGAGTACAGAGTTTTTTTTCATAAACTTGAGTATAAGCAGAGTTAGGGTTTTTCAGCAAATTTTTTGTGCTGAAAAACTCGGCTTATACTCAAGTATTTATGGTCATACCAGGAATGGAATGTGGCAGAGCTGTTTGTGTTTGCAAGTTGGAATATAGTAGAAATGTGTATGTATGGAAGTTTGAATGCACAAATAAAGACATAGCTCAGGCTCCCCATCAGTTCTAGTAAATGATATCAGATCATGCACACACAGCATAGTGTATATACATTGCAACCTTTTTATAGCTTCATTATAGCTTTCATAGAGTAAAATGGCAAAAAAAAAATAAATCAGTGATTGAATAAAAAAAACTGTGTTTTGGGGAGGAAGTCCTCACAGAGAAATGGTCCTTTGGAGAGGTTTCATAGTGCGTTAACACGTGGCATTAACACATGACTTTTAAATGCATCTGAACAGCTGCAAAGAGGAAATTTGACTGATTGTTGGACATATTTTAATATATCTTTTTCTTTGTGATGTAGTAGATTACTGTATGATGCAGAGCTCTGCTGCAGTCTCCCCTGCCTTGCTCTGCACTAGATCTATGTACATACAGTAACACTAATTATGTGTCCTGATTGGCTGGGTTTGTGCACATTCACGTGAATGCCCTGAGTGCTATTGACATCATTGCCCATAGTTGATGTGACAACCAGGAAATCTGCACACTCCACAGGTAAAGTGCACATAGTACAGACTGCACTCGTTTTGATAAATGTGGGCCAGTGTATGTTCTTTTATTATTTATCTAACAACTGTGTAGTACTATTTATGTTATTTGTTTTCAGTCAGTTTTATTTGATTTTATCTCTTTATGGCAATAGCATTGTAATATCTTGTGAATCCAACACAGCTATATTTGAATGCACTTGGTATTGTTTTGACACTTTCTAGTGCTATTGTTTGAGAACCTAAAAACAGAAATTGACATAATAAACCACTCAAATAGGACAACACCTTCCAGATGTTTCTTTCATGACCATAATCATCTTCACACACAATGCTATGCATAAAGCTGCGCCTTCCTACCTCTCCTCTCTTATCTGGATCTATCACCAAATCTGTACTCTTCGATCTGCCAGTGATCTTAGACTGATCTAAAACTGGCTGAAGGAACGTATCCAGAGAGTTGGGGTCAATGATTCCTACTCGGAATGGTCACCAGTTAGAAGTGGTGTACCCCAGGGTTCTGTGCTTGGCCCACTACTATTTCATATATTTATTAATGATATAGAGATAGGAAGTAATAGCACGGTGTCTATTTTTACTGATGACACCAACTTGCGTAGTGTAATACAGTCTATGGAGGATGTCCATAGACTGCGTGGTGACTTGGACAAACTGAGTGTTTGGTCATCCACTTGGCTAATGAGGTTCAATGTGGATAAATGTAACGTAATGCATCTGGGTGCCAATAATCCAAAGGCAAAATATGTCCTTGGGGGAGTAAATCTGGGAGAGTCCCTTGCTGAGAAGGACCTGGGGGTCATAGTAAATCAAAGTATATAAAATCATAGTAAATCATAGTATATAAAATAACAGCATCCAATGTCAATCAGCTGCCTCTAAAGACGACAAGAACTTGTCATGTATCAAAAGTGGTATGGACTCTCAAGATGGGGATATAATATTACCACAGCAGAGAGCTTCAAGAAGGGCCTAGATGCCTTTTTACACCTAAATAACATTGATGGTTATGTTATATAGAATTCCCTTCCTCATCCAACCCCTTCCCTTCCTTGGTTGAACTTGATGGACATGTTTCTTTTTTCAACTATGATACTATGATTAATGCTGTGGGAAGTAAGCTTTATTAAGTTCTTTTAGCAAGCTTTTTTTAGTAAGATTTTTTTTTACATAAAGCTCCAAACTCTAACTTTAACAGGGGCAACTATAAACACAATCCTGATGAGGGGAGATTCTAGGTGCTATGGTTAAGAATACACAGCCGTTTGAAGTAAGCTCTTTCCATGATGTCTATACAAGTGCTATCTGCACAGGATATGCAAAATAAGGATGTTTATAACCATAATGCATTCACAAAGATGTTAAAGCTTATTTACAACATCAACTTATCCTCTGGAGAATGTAAAAAGTAGTATCCCTAAAAAATAATGGATACTTTAAAATGACACTGGAACTGTGTTTCTAGGCGCCACAGTTAGGAAGATAGAGCTGTTCGAAGAGCAAAATGGAGGAGTATCTGCAGGGAGACATTGCTTACAGTTTTAGAAGTACATGTACACTAAGGGTTACGGATGATGCTGTATATATGTTTTACATATGTTGATAAAGGTGTGTTCATGGGAAAAATGCCAAAAAGTGTATTTTTCCAACTTTTAGCTACTTGTCTAATTATTCTAACAAAAACATGTTGTTAATAAAACTATACTATAAAATTAAAGGAAATCTACCATCAAAATCAAGCATGGATAAACCAGGGAAAATAGATCCAGGCAATGTGACTCTAGTAATTTTCTGATTTTTGTTAGCCATCCTTGTAAAATACATTTTTTACATTTATGCTAAAGAGCCTGAGGGGCTCCGTTGGGTGTTTCTAGAGCCCCATCACAGATTGTTACAATGAGCAGAACATGTCTCCCCCTTCCCCTTCTCTCTCCCTCCTCCCCCTACCTGTGTAATCTAGCAGCAGCAGGGGGAGGAGAGACCTGTACTTCTCATTGTAACAACAGGTGAAAAGATATCACTGAGGGGCTCTGGAAACACCCACCAGAACCCTTCAGGCTTGTTAGCATAACTTTAAAAGTTGATTTTAGCAGGAAGAAGGTGATGGATAACAGATATAAGAAGATTACCGCAGTCACAGCGCCTGGATCTATGAGTAAGTGTCCCTGGCTTATCATGATGGATTTTGATGATAGATTTTCACGTGTATGTGAAAAAAAAATTTAAATTGTTATGATATGTAAAGCCGTTCCAAACATAATGTCATTTGAATAGAATAGAAATAAATAGAATAGAAATTGAAGAATAGCCTAAAAAGAACTCCAAAACTGGACCTGGATTCAGGTACCAATAAGCCTTGGTTATAAAAAGGGTTGAGCTGAGGAATAATAGTATGTGCCAAAAACCACAACACCAGCAGAGGTCGATGCTTATGGCAAAATGTACCAACTACTATATCTGCCACTTGTGTTTACATACTAAGTACACAGGTTTGTCTAAGATTTTCCAGACCAACCTTTGAGAACCTATTTGTGGTTTTTAGCACATTAGTAAAGCAGAATATAAATTAGCTGCTTTCTTTGCTGTTACATAGTAACTTGCTGTTGTATAAGGAATTTTAAAATTGGCCTGCACTGCCATAGAAATATATAACTAAAGCTTATTTTTCCAAGCAGTTTTCTGATAAGAGCTATTTACAGTGTATAGTATATGCTTAGCTTTGATATCACCAGGAAAATGTTGATTTGCTGCTTTCTGAGTTATTTCCTCTGATCTTGGTGCAAAGCCTTAAAATCTGTCACTCTCTTAGTAGGGTTATATTTCTTTATCAGGCTGTCATCATCACTGCAGCTTTTACTGAATGGTCACTCATTTCTCTGTGCCTGTGACATATGCTTCCCCCCTGCTCCTTATAGTGCAAAGTATTGATTGTAATGTTGGTCTGGGAAGAAGCCAATTGAATGTATCTGGTTACACTCTGCCTTATAATAACCAACATAAAAGGCCCTTACTAGTGGAGAACAAAGCTTCGTAATCTGTTTCCCAAGCAGACAGCCAACTTATCAGCGCGCTATACAATTATTTATTGCCTTCCAACTCTGAAGGCTTTGCCATAAACCTAAAAAGTTTCTGCAAATGATTTTACCGTGCTTCCTCCTAAAATGCTTCCGCTGCTATTCGTAACAGAAGACTCTTAAAAGGAGAAATGACAGAAATAAAATATAACATTGTATGTATAAAGATTAAAAAAGAAGAGCAATCACTTGCATTGGTTTATACTATATAAAAAGGGATTGGTGAGAATTTCTGGAAAACGTTGTCAATATAGAAAAAAATTAACCAATAATATATCATTTTAATAGTTTTCACTATGGAATTGAAATTACTAATCATTTATGGTCCATGTACCCATAGTTTTCATAGAATAACCTGCAATAGACCCTGCAGGAGGTTGTATATTGCCTGAGCAATCAGACCACCTTTGGTTCCCACACCCTATGTGAAAAGTTCAAAAGAGTAAAAAGAGTAAAGAGTAAAAAATAAAAGTTTAAATTATCACCTAGGATGAGGATAAAAATGAACATAATGAGAAACATATGAGTCATCCCTAGTGAAGTGAACCTTGTGAAAACTAAATAAGGCCAAATATCATAGTCTCCATTTTTCACAAATCCACTAGCCATAAAGAATTGAAAAAAAGTGATCGATAGGTCAAACATTTTGCACAATGGTATTAAACCCTGTGAAAAACAGTTTTTTGTCTATTAAACTGAACTAGGAATTTTTTGCAGTTTCCAAGTACATTGCAAGTTATATTAAATGGTTTTACTAGGCAGTTTAATTTGCAACTCATACATGTCTGTAAAAATAAATAGAAAATAAAACACTATGGTATTTGGAAGGAAAGAAATAAAAAACAGAACCATAAAAACAGACAAAGGTTTTATTGGCAAGGGGTTAAAATAAAATCTGCTATATACATGGTATATTTAAGGCTTTTGCCTAAAGTTCACTAACCTTTAAAAAAATATTAAAGGGGTATTCCCATTTTGGCAAATTAATGTTATTGTTTGTATGATAAAAAGTTATATAATTTTCCAATATACTTTCTGTATCAGTTGCTCACAGTTCTAAATATCTCTGCACGCTGTCCTTCTATAGAAAGCTTCTATGTTTACTTCTAGGGAACCGAAATCTGACCATGGTCACACAGGTGCACAGATCGTTAGTATCATAGAGAATAATCAGGAAATAAACAGAGAAGCTTTCTATTGAATGACAGCAAGCAGAGATCTAGAAAACGGTCAAAGAATTGATACAGAAAGTATTGTATAAATACAGTGAAAAATTAACTATTCATTATACAAACAATAACATTTATTTAGCTGAAATGAGAATTTCCCTTTAACACAATTTTTTAAAAATTTAATTCTTAGCAGCATTTTTCTATACATGCTCAAAATTATACACACACATGTGTATATATATATAGTAGTAGTATATAGTGTATATATATATATATATATATATATATATATATATATATAGTCCTTGTTTAGATACTAATTACATTTTCTTACCATACTTATCATCATCTAAGCATAGTCATGAAAGGTAGACCTACAGTATTCTTTAGGTGTCTATAATCCAAATCTCATGAGGTACATGGTCAACGTCAACTACATTTCCTGGTGAAACCACGGTTCCCATGAAGAAATCATACAGAATCATAATGTTTTTTGATACTTCAAGCTTCCTAAGTACCCTGGTTATACTGTACAGTTCTTAGATGATGCTTTGTATACTTCTCCCCACAATGCTGCACTATATATTTTAGCATTTTAAGTCTCATCATGTATATTTCTTTTGCCATATTGTTTTTTCTGATATCTGATTTCTCATTGCATGAGCACAGTTCATTATTTATTTGTGGAATACGTTAAGCTTTGGCCCTATGCTATTTATTTTCGAAGCTCATTAAATAACAATTACGCTGATATCAGAATCTAACATCTGAGTTGATCATCAGTTTAAAATAAAAATCCAATATTTCATTGAAGCTTTATTTATGAATAATACATTACTTATTCTAAGAAAACACCGGCTGGTATCTCACACTGAGACCACCTAATAGACAAACAACATTCTCAATGAAAACTAGATTATCTATGCCAGCCGATGATTGTCAGACAAATAAAACCATTTGATCTATACTGTGTGCACAGTTGATTCATCCAAAAATCATGAACATGGCTGATATTAGGAATTCTATACCTACTAAACCCAGCATGCTTGGGGCTATCATCAGACTATCCTTTCACATTTCTTTGAGTAGTTAGTAAAATGAAATGTATTATGCCATAAATCCATTTTTGTTGAGAACCTCCCACATTCCACCAGAAGAGGAAATTACTGTATTTTCCGGACTATAAGGCGCACCGGATTATAAGGCGCACACGATTATAAGGATTAATGACCAGCAAGTGGCAGCCCTGTGTACAGTTCAAGGCAGCTGTTGTCTGTAAGTATGGTTCATATATAAGGCACACTGCACTATAAGGCACATCTTTGATTTCTGAGAAAATCAAAGGATGTTTTGTGCACCTTATAGTCCAAAACATATGGTATTATTAGAAAAATTATACAGATTGCTGTCAGTTGTAAAAAGAAACCTGACTGTATACTTATACTAAGGGCTTTGTGCCAGTTTTCTGTGTGACTTTGCATGTTCTTTAAGGTGTAAACTGCTTGCACAGGTAATTAAAAAGTGTCTGCACTAGGCACATGTGACTCAAATTAAGGGGCGTTCCGGTGCTCAGTCGGACCATGCGCCTGATTTAACATGCACAACAAAAAAGTTGGTGAACTCTGTCGGCCCAGTGCAGGGAAGCGCAAGATTCATGATTTCTGGTGCACATTCTTAATGAATCTGGTGAACCCAACATTATACAGGAGCAGAGCACTTTTAGTGCAGTTTCCTACATTCTTAGTAAATGTGCCCCATTGTCTCTATGTGGACTCCCAACTTGTGTTTTGCCCATACTTCCTCAGGGGGTACCAAAAATATATGATTCTCTGCTTAACCCCTAGGCGCACCACGACGTTATACTACGTCCCCGGGGCTAGATGCTTAGCGCACCGGGACGTAGTATAACGTCTAGCTTCTGGGACCGGCTCACGAACGGAGCCGGTACCAGAAGCAGCGGCTGTCAGCTGCCGGCTCCGATCGCGGGTGTTAACCCCTTACACGCATGACCGCGGCGTGTAAGAGTGTTCCTGCTGTGGATCGGATCCCCCGTGCCGCTTACCGGGGGATCCGATCCTCTTCCGGGCAGCTCCGAGGACTGGCATGTGCCCCGGAGCTGCCCGGTCTCCATGGCAGCCAGACCCCTTCCGGGTCTGACTGCAAACTGTCTGAGCATGCGCAAGCTTGCTCAGACAGTTTACACTGCTCTACAATAAAATAGTATTGTAGAGCAGTGTATTGAACTTAAACCAGTGATCAGAGCATCACTGGTTTAAGTTCAAGTATGTATAAGTAAAAAAAAATGCAAAAACAGTTAACACTACACATTATAATAAATAAAAAATAAATACATAAAATATAAGCCCCTAAAATGTCACTTTCCCATAAAAAACTTAATAAAGTATAAAAAACATAAAAACACAAAAAAAACCTGCATATTTGGTATTGCCGCGTCCGTAACAATCTGCATAATAAAACAGAATTGTTACTGGACCCGCACGGTAAACGCTGGAGGAAAAAAACGCAAAAAACGTTCCGAAAAAAGATAATTTTTAATTAATACCCTATAAAAAATGCTCTAAAAAGTGATTTTAAAAATTTTATGCACTCTAAAATAAGCCCACTAAAAAGAACAACTGTTCTCGCAAAAAATAAGCCCCTAACCAGATTTGTCAGCCAAAAAATAAAAAAGTTATGCATATGAAAAGATGGTGATGCTAAAATGAATAAGATTTTCTCCAAATTAGTTTTTATTCAGTACAATTGAATAAAATACACAAAACCCCCACATATTTGGTATCCCTGCGTCCGTAACAATCTGTATAATAAAACAGAATTGTTATTAGATCCGCAAAGTGAACCCCGTAAAAAACAACCTAAAAAAACTCTCTCTGAAAAAGATGATTTTTTATTAATGCCCTTTAAAAATGCTCTAAAAAAGTGATTTTAAAAAGTTACGCAATCTAAAATAAGACCACTAAAAAGAGCTATCATTCTTGCAAAAAATAAGCCCTTAAACAGATTTGTGAGGTGAAAAATAAAAAAGTTATACATATGAAAGACGGTGATGCTAAAATTAACAACAATTTTGCCAAATTACTTTTTATTCAGTAAAAATGGTAAAAAATAAAAAATATATATAAATGAAGTATTTTCATAATTGTGGCGACCCATAGAATAAAAATAATATACTATTTTTATGGTATGGTTAACGGCCAAATAAAAAACACATAAAAATTTTCCTAAAAATTGATGATTTTCATTTCCTCCACCAACAAAGAGTTAATTAAATCTCACCAATTAGCTGTAGATGCCCCAAAATTACATACCAGAAAAGTGCATCTCATGTGGCAAAAGAAATAAGCCCCTATAGGTCCTCATTAAAAAAAAGAAAAAAATTATAGCCTGTACAATGTGACATAGCAAATCTGATTTGGATGGCGCCTCCTTCCCTTCTATGCCCGGCCGTGCGCCCATACAGAAGTTACCACCACATATAGAGTATCCGTGTACTCGGGAGAAATTGGGTATCAAACTTTGTGGAGCCTTTTTTAATTTAATCCATTTTAAATGTTTAATTTTCCACCCAAAATGAGTGTATTGTGAAAAAATATTACAATTTGCAGACTGCACCTCCATTTTGTTTTAACCCCTATAAAACACGTAAAGGGTTAACAAACTTCTTAAAAGTAGTTTTTCATACGTTGAGGGGTGTAGTTTCCACAATGGGGTAATTTACGAGTCTTGCTATTATTCAGGCCTCTCAGTGTCAATTAGAAGTTGATCAGGTCCATCTAAGTACGGGTTTTGGCGATTTTACAAAAAATGTGAAAAATGGCACCCAAATTCTGAGCCTCATAACATTCTAGTAAAATATGTGGAATCTTAAAAAACCATGCCAACATAAAGCAGACATTTGGGAAATGTAAGTTATGAATTTATTTGGGTGCTATGACTGTCTGCATCAAAAGTAGAGAATTTAGAACGTTGAAAATAAAGAATTTTTCAAAATTTTTGCCAAATTTTGTTTTTTTTCATAACTAAACGCAAAAGATTTCATCCAAATTTTTAAACTAATTTGAAGTACAATGTGTCACGAGAAAACAATCTCAAAATCCCCTGGATATCTCATAGCGTTCCAAAGCTATAACCACTTATAGTGACACAGGTCAGATTTGAAAAATGGGACCGCGTCCTTAAGGCCAAAATAGGCTGTGTCCCCTAGGGGTTAAATCAATAATAACAAAAACATTGCAACTCCTTTATTTCTTTGGTAGTATAATTATGTTTTTGGATTAGTTCTATCATTTTAATGGTGGAAGGTTTCATACCTGGTCCTGTATCGTAGCACAATGGAGATAAGGTATTTGAATAAATTCTAAACATGTAAGCTGTGCTAGAAGGACTTAAGCCTATCACAGCCTATCACAAGGCTACAATTGATTTAATGAAATGCTGAGGTTGCTAAGAAGAAATCAAACACTGAAGTTTTTTTTAATAAATCAAACTCAATATGGGTAAGACACTTGTCTATGATACATATATCTCCCGCTAGTATGTATACCAAATTACTGTGTTATGTGATACAATCTTGGATATGAGACTGTTAACTTGGGAGATTTTTTTGGATAGTTGGCTGATATACCCATTTTGTTGTATATGTGACCATAGTATTGGATTCTCTGATTACATCAATTGTGCCTCTCTTATTTTTTTATCTAAGCATTAACTATATACAGCTCCCCCAGTAATACTATATGCATCTCTCCAACATTACCTTTATATGGTCCCACAACATTAACTAACTAACTATATACAGTCCCAATTTTCTAACTATATACACTCCCCCCATAATAACAATTTACAATCTCCCTATAATAACTATATACAGTCCTAGGTAAAATAATAAATGTGTACTCACCTTCCTCTGTTCCACTGATGCGCGTCGACCTCATCTTCTTCCCTCATGGTGTCCCTTGGAGGTGTACCAAGATGGCAGAGCTCTTACGGCAGGCGGCGCAGTGACATCACAAGCATGTTAAACCTCTGATCGTCTATGGCAGAGCAGTGAACTTATTGGGGCAGATTTACTTACCCGGTCCGTTCGCGATCCAGATGCGCTTTCTCCACCCGAGGTGGATTCGGGTCCATCCGGGATTCATCAAGGTAGTTCCTCCACCATCCACCAGGTGGCGCTGCTGCGCTGAAAAGCATCCGAATGCCCTGAAATTCACCGAGCCGGACCAAGCGAAGGTAAGCGCGTCCCAAGCGACACTTTTATTGTTTTAAATGCGGCGGTTTTTCCGAATCCGTCGGGTTTTCGCTCGGCCACGCCCCCCGATTTCCGTCGCGTGCATGTCGGCGCCGATGCGCCACAATCCGATCGCGTGCGCCAAAATCCCGGGGCAATACAGGGAAAATCGGCGCAAATCGGAAATATTCGGGTAACACGTCGGGAAAACGCGAATCGGGCCCTTAGTAAATGACCCCCATTGTTCCCTCGCTCTGCAATAGGCTGAAGTTGGGGCATGCCGCATGTCTGCTGGGTATGGCCCGGACCCAAATACCTTATAGGTGATTCAGGTTGCAATGCGGCCGTCATAATTAAATTAAAATAAAACAATGTTTTTTAATATTTAAAAGATTTAATTTCCCTTTAGAAATAGTTTTGTGTTGCAGTCAGCCTTCACTTGTCTCAAAGAACTTAAATGTAGCTATGCAAAAGGGAACAAAGCATTATGTCATTTATTGTGATGCTTTTATCTGTCTTACAGAGCATGAGAATGTTAGGCACAGTATTACATAAATATACACTTAAAGTTGTTCTGCATAACATTATTCTATAATTCACATCTTGACAGTAAAACAACATTTTATTATGCAAATATTTATTTTTGTTATGACTACACTTTTTTAAGAAATGTAATAATATAAAATATGTTTTAATTAATTGCTTTATACTTTGTTCATTTTTTTATTCATTTTTCCATTTCTGCAAATACTGGCTTTACCTGTATGCCTATTTTCTTTTAACTATTTCTTGCATGGTAGCATGGTCATTTATGAGTCTTATGGCTCTTGATTATGTATTTGCTAGTGCTATGTAAAGAAATGCAAAATGAAAAGAGTAGGGGAAAGAAAGTCGCACTAGTGATGAGTGGACCCAATGAAATTCCAGTTTAGCTATGGTCAGCCAGAGGTGAACTTGAAAATTCTGTTCTGAGCTGGGCACTTCTGGGAGCCATGATCGTCCCCAAAATGATGAAGCACACTATGGTCAGCCAGAGGTGAACTTGAAAATTCTGTTCTGATCTGGGCACTTCTGGGAGCCATGATCGTCCCCAAATGTACACTTGCCACATTGATTGAGAGAGATAACACATGCAATTGGTGCCAGCAACGTGCAGGTGTTATTGACAGTGGAAATTAAAAGTATAAAATAAAATAATGTTTTACAAACTAGTCCAGGGGATTACAATTCTATGGATTTCTATAAATTTATCAATGTTCCAATATAATAAGTATGAACCGCAGGGAATATTATTGGATATACAAAACATTTTGGGTGGTTAGAGGAATAAAATCATTATAATTTTTTATCAAATGTATATTGCTTAAGTGGGAATGAATAAGAAATGTCAGATGCATATAAGGTGAATAGTGTAAAACCCATTGTTGCCAAAATAAAACTATTTTGTGAAAATGATTTTGTTTATCAGATACAGCGTTTTTAAAAGTTTTTATGTACTGTAGATATTTATGAGTTAGTTTTATGTATGAATATTGATAATAATTAATATATAAGGATAATGGGGCATATTTATCATATGATAGCCTCGCTGCTGCAGAATCCGGCAGGGTGCTGTGCAGCGTTTATTTCTACGACAGGGCCCGCCTGGCATAGAAATAAGCACAGACAGCGACTTTTCACATGTGAAAAGTCACTGGCTGCAGCAAGTGCACTGGTGCAAGGACAGTAACGTCCTGCACCAGCCCACTCCCGGCGTGAAGGTGGCGGATTGGGCTAAATAATCACAAGTGCTAGCAATTAGCTAGTATTTGTGATTTATTTATTGGCCTGATGAATATGCCCCAATATGTAGGAAGTGCACTTAAGGGATGCCCTGGAACAAGCCTAGTTTGAAGGTTAAACCCTGGGCCGGGAGAGGATGCAGAACGTGTGTGATGTGGATTTTATAATTAAGGCCTTTTATTGGATTTTTTTGTAATTGGAATGAATAAAATTGTTGGAATTTCTATCAAACATTATTGCGCTATGTGCCTTCATTATCTTTGATAGTGGCTACTCAGTAAATGAGACGCATTACAAGGAGGATCTTTCTAAGTTAGAAAACGCAGCACTATTACTAAATCTGCATGGTTATTTATCCACTCCGATGCCTGTGAGTTTGTGATAATTACTTGACCGCTACTTCACCTGGAAGAAAGTATAGAAGTCCCATGGTCTGTGGCCTTGGAGTTATATAATAAAGTAATTGGCAGTGGGTTAAGCTGACTTGGACCCAATCCCAAACTTCTAAATGAAGTT
This sequence comes from Engystomops pustulosus, assembly GCF_040894005.1. Taxonomy (NCBI): domain Eukaryota; kingdom Metazoa; phylum Chordata; class Amphibia; order Anura; family Leptodactylidae; genus Engystomops; species Engystomops pustulosus. The sequence goes on along the minus strand of NC_092411.1, from coordinate 106,674,432 downwards.
TGGGGTTGGGTTTGGGTTCATGAACATTGTGGTCTGCTCAACATTACCCCCTAGTACAGATTAACCTTTGGATTTATCATGAACCAAAAATCTTGAGGATAAAGAGGTGTTCAACTTGTAATGTCATGCTGAAGGCACAACACTGCTGTATGCTTATCTCAGAAACTGATGTTGCGTCCAGATGGAATGGAATTATTCCAGTAATCTCATAGTAAATTAAATAGATTTTGCTGGTCAGGACTGAAGAAGAAATGGATTTTTATATGTCTAGAGCTGACTTCATATTGATAGGAGTAATTTTTTTTTATGCGCGGACCTGTTAAAATGTATAAATCCTATTTGGGTCTGTGTTCGGTACACCAACTAGAAACACATAAGGGTGTTAATTGTTAAAATGCCATTGGCACCAAAGAAATTGAAACTAGTGGGTACTGCCATTTTGGGGGTGGTTGCTCCCAATGACATCAGAGTATGTGAATGAGTGCAAAGCTACAGAAAATCCCAAGTCTATCTGCTGGCAGGTCACTTGACTGCAGCACCATTCGACTGAAGAGCAGATTTAGCAGGCTAAATAAAGTATAGGTGATCATATTAGGGTCTTGTAATTGCCATGGTAAATGTTTTTATTACATAACGACCCCATTAAGCCGTTGCTTGACTGATGAAATTAGTGCAGCTAGGGGGCCACATCACATGACTTCGGAGCAGCATTCTGTCCTTTAGTACTCAACTGACTGAAGGCATTCAAAGACCTCTTCCCTGTGCCACAGTGAAGGAGAGCCTGATGTTACCGGCAAATCACACTCACTGAAATATTTTGCTGTTGATCATGTCACATTTAAAGTATATTTAGTAGTTGAGTATTTTTCTCAATTGATATGCAGGACAATTGAGTTGAATTTAAATAAACCATAACCCTACTGGTCAGTGAAAAGAGACATTGCATGGCTGTTAAAAGCACACTCACACAACAGGACACATATAGCATGATAGGCCTAACAATATTACATAAATTCATATAATTATTTAAACATGTTTAATGGGTTTGGCTACCATGTATTAATGATTTTAGGTCATCTTATGTTGAACCATAGAGAGACTTAGAGACTCAGGAAACACATGCATTGTTGAACTGTTGGTGCTCATTGAAAAGACTTGTTGCCTCCTCATCTCAATTAGACCTTCTACAAAGATTTATTTTATACCACGAGCAGCAGTTTCCTGTAATCTCTACTCATAGGGAGTAAAGATCAGTTGTACTGTGATATGCTGCTGCGTTTCTCAAGTGTAATAATAAAATAAACAATATAATGGAAAACCAAACAAAACTTACCATCTCTTCTATTTAACCTGGCAAATCCAGCACTGTGTGTGCTAGAGAGTTCTGATGAACTACTGAAGGAGGATGGAGGGAGCGATGAAGCCAGTGGGCCTTCACAATCATCTGTGGAAAGAACACAGAATATTGTATGAATACGATAAAGGTGGCAATGTTGAAGAATATTGTGCTAAAAGAATTTTTCTAAAAATGAAAAACACAAAGGTACAATACGCTTCTCATACTAGCAAGCAAAAAAACAGAAAAGGATTCAGTGATTCATCAATTTGCCAATAAAAGAAGCATAGAAAACACATATTGATATTTTTGTGAAAAAATAATAGTTTAAATGCAATTGTCAGAACATTCAGTATTTCCATATGCCCAAACAGCAGAAACAGAAAGGCTTTTCCATTAAACATAGAAAAGTGTATGAAAAGCAGAAGAAAACTGTCAAAAGGGAATCCTCTTTACCTAGTTTTTACCCATAATATTGTTTAATCAAATAATCAGGGCTGTATTATATACATTTGTATGTATTTTAGCTCTCATTACTCATCTCCATATCTTTTTACTGTTATACCATATGAATGGACAATGGGGCAGATTTATCAAGCTGTTTGAAGGTCAGAATATTCCAAGTTGCCCATGGCAACCAATCACAGCTCAGCTTTCATTTTACCAGTGCTCATGAATATTTTAAAGGGGAGCTGTGATTGGTTGCCATGGGCAACTAGAAATATTCTGACTTTCAGACAGCTTGATAAATCTGCCCCAATATCTTTAAACTTCTGGCCTCCATGGAAGTACACATACTGTACATTCCCCACAAAAAGTGGAATTGTGGCATTTCGGGCACACATGGAGAAACATAACCTACCAACGCAGGTGGTCACAGAACAACTATTTTACATTTAGAGAGGATCTGTACCTACAGTGTATGGGAACATCAATGGGTTCAAGCTGTGTACCATAGTATGCAAATCTCTTTATGGCTGAACTTTAAGATTTGTACCTTTCTACATGTACCACAAAACCCATGATCTACCTCCATTTATGTATGATATTTATCATTTATGATATTCTGATCATCTGAGCTGCAAGTGGGGAGGCACCGCTTCAATTCCACGATGGTTACAACAACTTTCACCCCACCATCAATCTGAAATTAAACTATTCAGATACAGAATTACTTTCTGAACTGCCTACCTAAAAAATTACAGCTTCCACCCCAAACACACAAGACAATCCATTATATACAGTCGAACTATATATTACAACCAGACACCTTTGGGGGCTAAGTTCTGAATTCCTCCAGGTGACTAAAGGCCAAAAGTGATTGAGAATAAAATAAGCGAAGCAGCAGCCATCACCAGAGAAAGCTTACTTGCATATAAGGAGACCCAACAGAAGGCCTGATTACCCCTAGTAGTCACCTACAGTCCACAACTGGATATCCTAAATAGTATTACCATGGAACTGCAACCTATTATTCACAAAGATAAAAGAAATATTTCCAGTCCACCCTCTGCTTCCAGCAACCACCAAACCTTAAACCTTGTTGTTCGGAGCACCCTAAAGCCCCAAAACATGTTGATACATTCACACGGGTGACAATGTACCTTTACCACAATCACAGCATCTACATAAGATCAAGGGGACGTTTTTCTGCAGGTCTTCCCATGTAGACTACCTTATTATGCGTGCACAATGTCCCACCGCAGGACTCTATTTGGAGGAAACAGGTCACAGACTCCAAAACAGAATGGGAGTTTCATTTAATGCAGCGATTTAACACCTTGTAAAGTGGTCTTAATATCTATGCTAGCTTCATGACCTCTGACCAGGATGCCACAAACAAATAACAGCCAGAGCTCTGTTTTTAGCCTGTTTATTTATCTGTTTATTACCATTAAAATGTAAATAAGATGTCTGTACGGTACGGCAGGCATACATCGTGTGAATGTAGCCTAAAGGTGATACAGATATGATTACTTGTTTCGTTTGCTTGTTGCTTTTTGCTTTAAGTTCCTAGTTATATACATACACACATATAAAATAGAATTATACAATTGTAAGACAATACTCCTGGTAACTTACAGAGCTTAAATTACAGAGTTCTAATGTAACGGTAAGACCAGCCAGGCTTCCATGTTGTGTGCAGCCATGGCCCACGAGGTACTGCACAGAAGGCAGCCATTATCCTGCCGTTGCAGCAACCATATGTGCTGGTTTTTCACTGTGGCCCTGCATACTGTGTCGCCAACATGCATTCTTTCACAAACCGCGGGTACCGCTCTTCGCTGTACATCTGCTTTTACAAACCCTGTGTGCTGGTAGATACATTAACTGTGATACTAATGACATTATCTATTTGATTTTCTGTGAAGCTTGCCGATAACAATATGTAGATTTTAAATTACAGAAACAAGACAGGATGTATATGAATTGTAACAAATCCTTTATTGAATCAAAAAAATATATACATAAAAACACTTAAAAGGCACTAAGTGTGCTGTGGTCCAGCAACCAACCCTGATCTCAATGCAAAATGAGAAGTGAATATGATGTACATATCAGGCCATGAAACCTGGTTTGGCACAAGACTAACAACAGTCAAAAATAACCTAAATAAATGTGCAGACATATGGATATAAATATAAGTAGCTTGGCCATGAAGAGAATAGTAAGAATATTTACCTAAAGTGCATAGTGCAGTCAGGGAGGGTGCTGGAGGAAAGATGCCCCACGCGTATTGCCTGTGCAGGCAGGCTTCCTCAGGGGTAAATGTGGACAGTGCATAGGAAGATATATATAGGGGAAGGACCCACCTCCAAATTAAGCCCTCATACCGCGCGCCTCCCAATTCTGCTGTTGGCGTGTGTTCCAAGTACCGGAAGTGACATAGCCGGTGACCGGAATTAGCAGGGCGCTCATGCGCATAGAGTAAAGATTGGATGCGTGTGCGCCAAAAATTAGACGCGTGTGGCAAAAATTAGACGCGTGCGCCAAAAGTTTGACGCGTGCGCCAAAAATTTGACGCGTGCGCCAAAAATGGACGCAGATGTGTATCTGTGGCTCAGGTTGTAAGTTCCTATGGACTGTCCACATTTACCCCTGAGGAAGCCTGTCTGCACAGGCGATACGCGTGGGGCATCTTTCCTCCAGCACCCTCCCTGACTGCACTATGCACTTTAGGTAAATATTCTTACTATTCTCTTCATGGCCAAGCTACTTATATTTATATCCATATGTCTGCACATTTATTTGGGTTATTTTTGACTGTTGTTAGTCTTGTGCCAAACCAGGTTTCATGGCCTGATATGTACATCATATTCACTTCTCATTTTGCATTGAGATCAGGGTTGGTTGCTGGACCACAGCACACTTAGTGCCTTTTAAGTGTTTTTATGTATATATTTTTTTGATTCAATAAAGGATTTGTTACAATTCATATACATCCTGTCTTGTTTCTGTAATTTACTGTCTGAATTTGGGATGTTTTTGCTGGGGCCTTCTTTGCCCAGCTTTACTTTTTTAGACCCTTTTTTTGTCAAATATGTAGATTTTATTAATCGCAAGTTTAATAAACAAATCTCTGAGCACATGGGAAGAGCAATATCTAATTACTTGGAAAAAATGCATGTCCAATGTATCGAAACACTTTAGATGCATCTCCATGCATCTCCCTTCGCCACTATGAAGGTTCAAGCCATAAATAGGGTTAAAGTCCTCCATAGAAGTTGGAACTGAAGAAAATCTCTGCCTAATTGTGAGACTTTTTAACTCTACACTTTGGACACGCGCTTGTCAATTGGACTTATTCTCAAAATGTACTTTTTTGAACTTGTATTGAGGACTTATCCTGTGTTTGTTGTATCTCTGTTTTCCCTTCTCTATTTCTTAATTTGTCTCCAGTTCTTTTGTGTTCTACCCATTTGTTTCTTGTGGGTGGCTCTCTAGGTGTGTCCAAGGTGTCATTTTACCTTTATACTGTATTTTCACACATGTTACAGCTCTGAGTTGTAATTTGTGCACAGGCAATATTTTATGGTACCACTAGGCAACCTTTTTAAAACTGGACTAAAAGTCTTTGTTAATCAAGGGTGGAATTCCTGAATTTGACTTCAATTATATGGTATTCATTTTTAATATTAATTTCTATTTCTGGACCGCACTTTTGGAAAGACAAACTGTTAATACAGTAAAAGTTTCAAACCACTTGATTTATTTCGACTACACTGAATCTACCTGTTTTTTACATTCACAGTCTGTCCGCTTTAGTCATTTCTTACCATCCAGCTGCTTGACTTTCTCCATAGAGACTTCAATGAACAACTACAAATTTAACAGGGCCATCACGTTTTGGAATGTATATACTGACATCTGTCATTCTTGATATAAATCACTTGCAAGATGTGCAAACCAAGTGACCTCAGCATATGTTGAGTATCTCTCTGGGTGTTGTAAGACAATCTGGTTATACTTTATCATGAGTTGTAAGGATGATCATATTTTAATCATAAAACTGATAGCTGAGGGCAGTGCATCCAAATTATGTGTTTTAAAATAGTCCTCTATGGAGTTTCAGTTTGATTACTAAGGTGACATTAAACTGAGACTAATCTTACCATACCCATTATAAAATGCATAAATGTTTATAAATTTACTTCTGAATTATAAAGACTGCATGCCAAAAACGTTATTTTTACAAAAAGAATGTATGCAATTTTTCATTATACCAAATGCCAATAATTTTGAATTATAATGATGATTCAAGATATTTGGCAGTACAAGTGTCTCATATTTTTCACTGTGTAGTCCCTTTATTCTTAAGAGCAATATGACCACAGAGATACCTTAAACCTTATCGGAAAACTTAGCAATTGTCCTCGTCAGGGCACTTAGGTGTACACATGAGGCTCCTGTTAGACAAGAAAGAAATCTGCAATAATTGCAGAATGAATAGTGAATAGTGAGCATTAATATGTAGATAATAAAAGTGTTCATCATAGTGAACAGCGCCCATCAATACATGGATCATAGAGATTACCGTGCATTAATACATGGGTAACAAATGTGCTCACCATAGCGAAAAGCCTGCATTAATGCATGGATAATATACTGTAAGTACTCATTATAGTGATTAGGTGGATAAAAGTGATCATCATAGTGAATAGTGTGCATTGCATAAGTGAATAAGTGCTAATTATATTTAATAGGCCACATTTATACATGAATAATAGAAGAGCTTATCATAGTGATTAGAGTGCTTTAATGAATGAATTAGAAAAGTGTTCATCCTGATCAATAGTGTGTAGATAATAAAAGATCTCATAATAATGTTTAGCAAATCTGATAGATCATAAAAGTTATGTTCTCTGCGAGTAACATACACTGATAAGTGGATCATAAAAGTTCTGTTTTCTATGAAGGTCATAAAGGTTCTGTCACATTATAGTTTGGTACTGCATGTCTTTTGAAATGAGGAAAGAAGGAATCAAGGGACAGAGATGTGGCTGTGGGGCTGCTGCTGGTGGTGGTGATGGAGCTGGTGTTGCAGGGAGAGGACTCTCTCCAAGCCTACTCCAAGTTCCTCTCATTTGAGTAGGTGCCTGGGTGTGCAGTATGAACTTATAGGCCCCAATAGGCCACATAAAATTGAGGCATTGGTCAATAACATGGCAGACAGTGCATCATCTTACGTGGGATTGTCTTTGCTTTGCACATCCTCAGTTCTAAATGCAGACCCATCCACCCCACCCCCTTCAAAGTAGCAAAGCCATTTCAGCCACAAGTTATGGAATGTTTACACATGCTGAGATGACTCCCCAAATTGGGATTCTATCATCCATCCACCTGCCCCTTCCCCAGTTGTAGAGTTACAGTTACAAGATTCCCAAGAACTCTTATTGGAGGGTGAGGGTGTGGGTTTGGACCACCAGAAGAGACCTATGATGACAATGAAACACAACTGCCAACAGCTGTGGCTTTCTGCAATATTCAGATGGAGAAGGAGGGCAACAGTGTGGGCTCAGTGTTAGAGGAAGCCAGTGGTGATGATGAGGTCCTGGACCTGACACGGTTGGAAAAGAAGGTCACTTCAGAGGTAGAAAGGGGCAGAAAGCCACTAGCAGCTGGAAAACAAGCTAAAGGAGGCTAAGGTTCAGTGATTAGCCCATAGCCTAATTTTTGACTGCTACTCCCCACATCCAGGAACCCAGAGAAAAGGATACTGCGCAGTGAATGTCTTAAGCTTTGTATTTTTCTCACAGAATGCAGAAGACAGAACACATGTTATTTGCATACTGTGCCACCACCAGAGCCTTAGCAATCTGAGCACTTCATGTATGACTAGTAACCTGTAAACAGTGACTGAGACACCAAAAACACCTGGAAACACATAAGGCTCTTTCTGCTGCTTCAGTTAGCCCAGCCTGCACCACTGCCTCCCTAGTCACAATCCATCCTGTCTCCCCACTAATAGGGGATGTATAGCCACCACCACTACTTCCACCAACAGCAGCACCACAGTCACCAATCCTGTCCATACCATCCATTCAGCTCTCCATCCCCCATGCCAATCCCATGCACAAACACTGGTCCTTAATAGGAGCATTTCCAAATTACTGGCCTTTGAAATGCTCCTATTCTGCCTGGTGGAGATTGACAGCTTTAAAGGACAACTTTAAAGATCTGCTGGTGGTGGCTGTCCCACAGTAAAATCCTTCAATTCCTCATTCCCAGAACATTTGTTTCAAATTTTTCAGTTCCACATTCCTGGAACTTCAATTAGAATAACTTGGTCTGAACACCCTGAGCACCTTTAACCACAGTGAGTGGAAGGTGTTGTGGTTTTCCCACTGCTTCCTTTCTCGCTATAAGAATGACTAACTGGGTCTGAACACCCACAGTACCTTTAACGGCTGTGAGAGGAAGAGTATGTGGTTAACCCTTTGCTTCTTTACTGCTATGAGAATGACTAAATGGGTCTGAACACCCAGAGCGTCTTTAACAGCACTGAGAGGAAGGGTATGTGGTTACCTATTGCCATTGTATATCTGTACTTATTTCTAAAATACATTTTCTACAACAGATTTTAGGCATCAAATCTGCAATCTAGTATTTAAACTGATATTAGTCACCCTTCTTTGTTAGCCCAGCTTTCTACAATAGGTTTGCACTAAAATTTTGTAAGTGGGAAATATTTAATTGTGTAATTTTCTTTTAATTTTTGGTCTCGATTTATTGAAACAAAAGTTCAGAGATCGCAATGGGGATATGTCTGATACATAATGTCATTGTTTAAAACATTTTTTCTTTAGTTTTCAATTTAATGACATGGAGAAATAGGTAACTTTTGTGAAGTTGCTTAACACTGTCAATAATGTCAATAACTTGGAGATCTGAACATTTTTATCCTTTATAAGAATATAAAGTATGGCACTCTTAACAACTTACATCAGAATTGCACATACTGTTTAAACCTTAACCACATACTGTTCATTCATGTGTTGGTAAGAAATGCTCAACTGAAGAGCTGTGAATTTATAGCCTAAAAGTGACAATATATGACAAGAAAATAAATATGCAGTTCCCTATTGCTAGTCTATCTGTTGCTTCCACCTAGATGATTTACCTTAGAAAGCTGTGACACCATAATGACAAATATTCCTTATTGTTGTGAACAGAAAAAATAGACAATTAAATTGTAGGTTTGGTTTCACTATTTGCAAGTCTACTTTAGATCATTGAAGATCCCTTTGCAAAAAAAAAAACCTTACATCTCCTCAAATTCATTACATATACACACTGCTTTACTATCTGGCAATTGATTCCAATACAAAAAAATATTGGAGTATATATTTTAAATATTCATTCTCCATACTATAGCATAGCAGTCTTCAACTACCGGGCATGGCCTAAGAGTGGGCAAGCCAAAAAATCAGTACTTACCTCTGGTGCTCCTCTTCTTCCGCAGCCCCGTGTATTTATGGACATATAAACGTGCCTCTGTCCGCAGTGACGGGAAGCTGAGGACAGAAGAAGCCAGCGTGAAGAGAAGTCCTGGAAGTAAGTGTATGCTTTATTATTTTTATGGGGCCTCCTCTGGGGAGCAGCCCAGGGGGCATTTCATTTGGGTTGGGGGGGGAGCGCTGCTGTGGGCATTTTATTAGGGAGAGCACTGCTGGGGGCATTTCATTAATGGGGGAACACTGCTGGGGGCATTTCATTGGGGGGGGGAGCCCTAGTGGGGGCATTTCATTAGGGGAAGCACTGCTTGGGACCTTTTAGGGTCCACTTCTGTGCACATTTTGTTGGTGGGGAGCACTGCTGGGGGCATTTCATTAATGGCGGAGCACTGCTAGGGACATTTTAAATGGTGGGAGCACTGCTGGGGATATTTTGTTGGGGGGCTGTGCTGCGGACATTTCCTAAATGGCGCGGAAGCTGCTGCGGTCATTTCATTAATGGGGTGAAGCTGCTGCGGACATTTCAATAATGCAGGGAGGCTGCTGCAGACATTTTATTAATGAGGCAGACTGCTGCATCCATTTTATTAATATGGGGTGTTGCTGCAGACATTTTATTATTGAGGGCAGGCTGCTGCTGGAGATTTAATTGATGAGGGGAGATTGCTGAACATTTTATTAAAGAGTAGCGGCTGCATTTCCCACATTTAGGCTTATACTTGAGACTATGTTTTCTAATTTTTTGGTGGTAAAATTAGGTACCTCAGTTTGGCTAATACTTGTGTATATGTGGTATGTTTATTTTTTTTCCTCACAGTAATAAGCCAGAAAAGAGACATTATAGGTGTGTGGGGGTTGCTATAGAAAAAGGGGTATTATAATGTCTCCTTTTCTGTAGCTACTTATCAACCCATTAGGGGTACCATAGAGGGGGCTACAGAAAAGGTGGCAGCTGGAGTATATGGTGCATTTTAGACTGGGTTGTTGGGGGTGTATTTGCCGGCACACAAAAGGGTTCCCTGGCCCAGTCCCTGGAAAAAAATTTGATCCCTGGATACAAAAAGGGTGGGGAGCACAGGTATAGAAGATGAAATGGTATTTTCTGCCAGAACCTGTAGATGTTATCAATACGAATAAGGTAAACTTATTGGAATTGTATAATCTATAAGTAAGGTATACAGCTTGATTATTAAGTTACCATGTATGGCATGTAGGTTCCTGATGTTAACTGTAGACCTAGAAGCTGCTGTGTCTTTTCTGCTAAAGTGCTACGGTTGAGATACATCTTTTCTATTTTGTTCTTTTTACCTCGCCCCCACTATAGTTGTGAATATTGACAGTAGGGCAATGCTTTTATTTCGGTTGGCATACAATTTATATTTCTGGGCTCGGCAAAGACTACTTGGCATCATAATGTTTTGAGCTGGTACTATAACTGAGAAGACTGTTGTTCGGAAGCTTATTCAAGCTACCGATATCCTTGTACTGTACTTGGGCAAGGCTTTTCTAACAGGATCAGAATACATTTGAATATTATTTGACAATTACTGATTCATACATCTATCAGAGGATCATAAAGAAATAGAAAAAATATTTTCCATTGAAAGACGCCACTATTTTACTTTAAACTTTACTGTTAATGTACACTAAACCTTAGAATTTATTACATTATAAAGAATAGTAATGACTTTCAAAGCCCCTTATGCAGCAATTTAGTATATGTGCAAGCTATTTTCTATACATTACACCAAGACCATATTATTAGTGAATGTCTTCAAACATAGTCTGGTCATGAGTCATGAGAAATGGCTTTATTGTAGTTATTTTCTACCTTGGGACATAAAGCAGTTCTATATCAGAGAAAGACAGATATTCTCAGTAATATAGGCACAATAGAGTCTGGTGAACAAAGCTTACCATCTATTGTCCTCAGTCTGGAAACATAGGGAAGATAAATGGCATGTTTAAAATCTGAAGGCATATACACTAGAGAGATAAGTAGGCATTCACATTAAATTTGTCAATGACAAAATCATGCAGTACAACTCCTTTGTGTTCTATCTGGAGAAACAAAATAAATTTACTGTTGATCCAAGAGTTTTAAGTGAAAGTAAGGTTACCTGTATTATCTGTATTGCTGTCCTATGGATATGATATAGTCCTACACCACTACTACTAACCCAAACACATCAGGTAGAGTACATAGCACAAATATCCTTTCTTTCATTCTCTCTTCTATGTTTACCTGTTTACAAACAATGTAGGTATGTACCTACAACTCCCATGGCCTCTGCTCGGTGGTAAAAATATACCACTGATTGACATGGCTTAAATGTGTTAACCTATTTCATTAAAAAGGGTATCTCTCTGTATCACCCAACACTATATAGTAAGCTCTATCACATTGGCTTTGTTTTTCACGTCCGTGGTTCAGTGATTTCCACGGATGTCTCAATGAGTCATTGATTTCTATGGGTGTTTTCACATTGGCTTGTACTTTCAATGTCCATGAAAAAAATTATGAAATGTCCTATTGTTTTGATGGATGCAGATCACGGAAGGCAATAGAAGTCTATGGGTCTCCAAAATAAACAGATGATACAGCCATTTTTTTTACTGATGAGGCTGAAAATCCAGGTGTGATGTTAAATATTTAGGGACACAGAGACAAAACAGAAGAAAAACGGAGACACAACCTAGACAAAATGTAACGGATGTACAACTGAAGCTGAACACCAACGCCAATGTGAAAGAGCCCTAAGTTATCATGTCAGGTTGATTGAGGTTGCATCTGAATATGTAGGAGATAATGGGGTTTCGTCAGACATCCCGACGATTTCCTTTTTGCGCCGCTGGGACAGGGATTTTAAAGGGTTTTTTGGCGCACACAATAGGATTTTAGGATAGGAATCACGTAGGATTTCATGCGACACAAATTGGGGGGGCTGGCCGTCGGATGATCCAACGGATTCGGACAAACCGTGGGATTTAACTTGAAAATTGTGTCGCAAGCCAAGCAGTTACATACACTGGGAAGAAGAAGGTGAACACTGGCGGACTTCGCTCGTAGTGAATTGCAGCAGTCTTCATCCTCGTCGGACATTCTGGATCGGGGATCACGCAGGGACCGGGTAAGTTAATGTGCCCCATTGTTTTTTTAATTGTGTGGTAAGGATGAGCTATTCATATAGAGGCATCACATGCACATTGTGAGTCCTCACAATTGGCGTCCACTTTCACTTGTTCCAAATCTCTGTGGTCTTTGATCTTTTTCCTCACAATGAGACACATTTAGTAAGAATTGCATATATTTCACGTGTCACTTTTACTTTTGTAATTTTGTTGGAGCGAGTAATCCTGAACAATTTGGCTCTGAGGTCCTTCCTTCTATCACTGAGCCCAGTCCATACTCTTTCCATGCCACATTTTTTTATGGAATAGCAATTTATTTTTAATGATGCTTTGTTTTGTGGTTAAAAGTATCTATATTTATAACTATCTTTATCAGTGCCTGCAAAGCCTTTTATTATTGTCTTTACATTGACATTAGTTTATAGACACTTGTTAGTAGCTTCCCATTGAGCCCCACCAACTCTCTGCTCACCTACCTTTTAAATCATACCTTGTGTAGTAAATGTGTTTTTTTCAGGTATTTTATGTCCTAAAGCTTCATGAGTCAAAAATGAAACAGTTTTTTGCAGTTTTGGTTATGTGGTAAAAAGTATAAAAGCATTTCTGTATGAAATGTCTTTTATTAATATAGAAATCTTTTATGTATGTATTGCCCTGGGTTCCTATACTTTCTTTATACATATTTGGCCATGTATATATCAGAAGGGCTGCACAAGGATGATTCTGGCTTGTAAATATTGTATATTGAAGTGCTTTGTATTTATAATTTCAAGGCCCATTTATTCAGCAATGTTATAAGTCTGCATGATAGAACATACTACAGTGCAATAACTTAGTTGATTATAATATATCTGTAGAGCCATTTTCATATTTTATCACAATATTTATTATCTCACTATGATATATTACTTTATGACTGATGCGTTTTGCTTGCATAGACTTAACATAGTAAGCAATTTCATATTGTCTTGATAATGGAATGGAAATTTCTGCCATCTTTTTGCATTTCTTGCATGAAATTTTCAATGTTGTCCATTCTTCTTGAAAACCAATTGCTACTGTTATCAATGAAGTGGCAGTCTATGTTCTGTAGCTACAAAGCAGTGGTAATTTGCTACATCTGTTATTGTCAATGTTGGATATATGCAATGGTATATAATGAATATAATTCTAATGAGATGGTGCAGCTACACTTCACATCCTAGGAGTGAAGACCCTAGAAGCGTACAACCTGTATACCGTTATGGTGGCAGTTTGAGGGCCTAAATCCTCCTGATATGCTCATTTGAAGGTGCTTTCCTAAATTCAAAATCTTTATCAGACCCCTGGACTAAACTATTCCTATGAATTCATTTGTAATAAAGTGTATATTTGGTAACAGTTTTTCTGGCTAGGCAATATAAATTTACCCCTTATTTAGGTTTGTCAAAGCAAGCAAAGAGCATTGTCAGGTGGACTAGCATTTACAGGACTATAAGTTGCCAATCTGACCAGTTATGTCCTATCTTTCATGTGACTCATGTTCTGAAGAGTAAAATCTGATTTCGCAGTCGAAGGCACATTAAACTGAATAGAAGATGAAGGATGTTAATATTTTACATATTACTTATTTGCCACGTACAGTTCATTCTTCTTCCACCATAAAGGGTGCATGTATTTTATGTTGACACCAATGCATGCATTTCATTTCACATTTTCCATTTAATTAAGGTTTGATATTTACAAGCTCTGCAGTAGAAAGTTAACATGGATCTAACAGCCTGATACATTATTTATTCATCCTTAGCTCCTGCAGCATATTTATATTTCAGTGACTTCTTCATTTGGGATTTCTTTCAATTTGGAAAGTGTAGGAGTTGGCACATTGGAGCACCATAGGCAAGTATCTATAATGACTCAGTAATACATGTGCTAATATGTTTATACACAAAATAGAAAGAATATCATTGTAGTTACATTTTCGATTACTGTCACTGGCAAGGTTCTACACAAGGGCAAGCTATGCTCAAAATAAGCAGGTATTTTTACAATTATAATATGTTACGTACATTTGAATATGAGTATTTAATAAAACAATTTATTCCATTTATTTCATGATTTGCACAATATACTGATCCAATCCCACACAGAATCCTAACTGGAGGAACCAAACAATCGATGACAGTGTGGAGGTCCTTGCTCATGGGACACAGTGGAGTTTCTTTAAGAGAAAAACAGATATAGAGGTACCTTCTCTTCCCCAGCTGGTGCAGGGGTGATATCAATTTGAACATATTGCATCCTGTATAAGACAAGTCTTTAGTAGTACATCTGGAACCAAGTCAAAGTCTAATAATAGTCTGGAATTTTAATGTCCTAATTTCAAATGTATGGTAGAATATGTCAGGTACAGTTGTTTTCTAAAAAGTTGCAATATTTGAAACAAGTTTTATATGAAATAATCCCCTTTTTTACTGCTGAAACCTGTTATAACTCCAGACTGGCATAGATTTCAGATTGTTATGTACAGAGATCCAGAGATGCCTCATATCATTAAGATGATATTGCTTCTAATGGTTTTGGAACATCTCAGGCCTCCAAACATCTTTTTTATAAATTTGGGAATTCATAAAGCTCATCATATGCCTCTTATTCATTTTGTATTCCCAGGCCATCATTTGCCTCTTATTACTTTTAGTAGTTCTCAAGGTGGCATAGAACTTGAAATAATTTTGAATCATCTCAGCAGCCTAAGTAAGTAGCATATATCAGCAGCTCTAAATAAGTATTTCTCTCATCCCAGGCTATCATTAAAGGCAGACGCAGGGGGTGGGGTTGGGAGGAGGGCGCAGGGATATAGCAGGGGCTATTTCATATTTATATTTCATATGCAAAGAGCAATAGTATAGGGAACTATCTGCTAACAGCAACATCCTAAGGCACAGGTCTGAATGGGTAAAAGACTACACATTTTTATTAGACACGTGAATTTGCTTTTTGCTGGGGCTGTGTTGGTCCTGTCCCCTTAGGCCAAGGGTACTGACGGGGAACCAGGGGCCTCCATTAGACTCCTTGAAAAAGGAGGAAGGAAAAGACTTATAGGGAAATGTTTATAACGACAGCCAGGATAATGGTTGCTGACTTCAGCCCTGGGAGATAGGTATTTTGGATCAGCATGATATTATGAACTCTTGCCGACTAGGGCTGGCTCCCAGGGGGATGAATGGAGAAGGAGGTATATAACATTTGCCTTGCGATGATGGCGGACCCAAATAAACACTTGCACACTTTAACTTGAACTTGAACTGTAGGGATGATGGCCCCCTTGGTGAGCTATCCTCCTCAATATTATTCTCCACATGCTCCGCAATATGCTTCTTTCTTTTTCCTCATCTGCACTGCACTCCAAATTATAGGCACAACCTCTGCTTGCCATGCTGCTTAGCTTCTCTGAGCTTCTCCGAGACTCAGGCTCTCCTGCCTTTCTCCTCTAAAACATGCTTCACGACTGCTGTCTCCTTCAGTCTACTTCCTCTGACTGCTACTGCCGACTGACTCACAGTGACTTTCAACTCCTCCCTTCTTCTTCCCATAATCCTTTTCTGCTCACTCACCTTGGTAGGCTGGCCGCTTCTTTTTTAAACATATAACAATTACAGCACATTGCCATTGCTATAGGACCTGACATTTTACACAAAGTGGAGGGTACTACAGCTGTCTGTTTGTTAGTTGATCAGTCAAGTGCTATGTAAACTCAGATGTGTTGTTGTTCGTTTTGGCCACTTAGAATTCAGCTCCTCAGTGAGGCTCTATTTTGCTTACTAGCCAGTTGAACCTTGTAACATTTTTAGCCTAAGTGAATCAGTGAATCAAATCTATCTTTTAGTACTATGCTTGGCAGGGAGGCACACATAAGGCCATTATTTGCAAGTAGGGCCAAGATATGGCTTTGTTAGTGTTTAGAGGTCATAGAAGTGGGCTTTACTACTGTGTGGATTAATAAGACAATGGGGTACATTTACTAAGGGCTTTGCGACAGTTATCTGATGGACTTTGCACTTTTAGTGCAGTTTCCCACTTTATTAGTAAATGTGCCCCAATGTGTAAACCTAAAAGTGCCATTTTTACATCTATCTATTTTACTGACAATATAACTTTTACTGCAAACTATATTACTGTGTGGTGTGAAAAAGGTCAAATCGCCTGCTCACTGTGTTTTGTTGTGTATCAGAATTTCAAGTGGTGCACGGAAAACCCCAAAGCATTGGTGAGTGCAAATACAAAAGTGGCTAATCCAGCATTCCAGATCTTGGCATTCATAATAAACCTCTTTGTTATAGCATCAAGAGACTGATACAAACATAAACATCACAGCAGGAAATCAACACATTTCAGCATTAGCTTTACTCATGAGAAAGGCTAATGCCGAAAAGTGTTGATTTCCTGCTGTGATGTTCATGTTTTTATTGGTCTCTTGATGCCATTATAAAGAAGTTTATTATGAATGCCAACATCTGGAGTGATAGATTAGCCACTTTTATATCACTGCTTGGAGCCCAAACTGTGGTAGGGCTTTAAGTGTATGGATTACAATTAGCAACTTGGGCAATGTTGCTTTGCAGGATCCAGGATCGAGTAATGTTTGGTACTTCTGTTTTATTGACAGTATTTGTGAGTAAGCAAAATTATATGAACACCTCTGGATGTTGGTAATTTACTGTACTTTAGTCCCAGGCTACAATGATCAGCTCTAAGAGTTATGAAAGATTTCAGCAACTAAGATTTATTGTTGATCCTGGTTCTTATAACAACCCAAAAGTTTTAAAATCCAATTGTCACAGAGACCTAAAACATTTGGGTGGGGTTACAATTATAAAATATACAGTTTTGACTTACATACAAATTCAACTTAAGAACAAACCCACAGAATCTATCTTGTACGTAACCGTCTGTATATATTTATGAGAGACACCTGCCTCTGATGTTCTGAACTTACTTGTACTGAATGTGATGTGCTCATCGGGTAATTTTACCCAGGGCCATACCCTGTTATAATTTGCCATATCGGAATCAGCGCCTCCTTATTTGTAGTAAATGCTCCTATATATAAACTGTAGTGTTTGATTTAGAGTAAATGTAATAGTTCACATCCGCTCTTTCTTTTGGCTTACAGTCGACGGTCCTGACCAAGGGACTCTTACATTTGATGTGCATTTGATCCCATAAGTGGGATTTTTTGTATGCTATAATGGAAGTCACTGGATAAACACTGTCCATTACAAAGATCTTAGAAAGAAATTTAAGTTAAAAAAAACTAGATATTCTAACAAATTATGGGTGGAACCCCTATTGTGGCATGTCCAAAATAACATTTAAATTAAATAAAAATAATTTAAGCACCATAAAAAAACAAGTAAAATTAACCCCACAAGGCATAAATATTACATCTAACATTATGCTGGCAGGGCATAAATATCCGCTTTCTCTCTCTGTACACCACTGACAGCTTTAAATAACAAAGCCTTATAAAGTGTCCAAAGACTAAACTCTTTAATCTCTAGATAGTATTTTTAAAATGAGGGGAATATGCTGTAGCAATGGAAAGAGGTATTCTTTAGGCTTCTTATCTGTATGAGATGATCAACTTCTAAATGCTTACAATGCTCACTGCAGCAGGAAGAGCATAAACAGTCAGGAAGGCTGCTTCCCTAAATGAAGTATATTGGAAATGTTACTATTTTGTTCAGCTCTATTCATTTCTGAAATGTAAAAAGAAATCAACTTCAAATTTAGTTTGCTATAATATTTTGTCTGATAAGTGGAAAACGATGCTTTGTAACAGAAAATTTGCATGTCTGTATACTTGTTAGGTTTCTTGAGTTCATTGATTAGATTGATGAGAGTGATTTATCTCTACTAAGCTGAGTTTACAAGAAATATTTATTATAAAAGTAATGTCATTTTAAGGTTAGTTGTACAACGGGTCTGTATAGGCACAATTATTTTAGCATCAACATTATCACAAGCATATTCTGGACTTTAACTGAACATTAACAAACCCCTGTATACATTATTTTCATTCTTAATAAGCCATATTTAATATGGAGACCATTTAGAAAGACAAAACAGGGTACATAATGTATTTCAATAACCACTAGACAAATTGCAATTACTGCCACTTTATGTGTGATACAATTTTCACTGGCAAATTACATTATAAACCAAAAGAGTAATTGGAAGCACAATGTGCCATGTGTACTGTAATCTGAAACTAAATTTCAGAAGTTATATGACAATATTTAATCTAATTATCCACATCTATCTTCTCCAAAGTATCAACATCAATTAGCAGTTGTATGAAGTATTAATTTAAAAAATCACTTTTATAGAATGCCGGCGATTTGCATATATTGCCTTGTTTCAAAGGCCTATTTATTCCCAAAATGAACAAAATTTCAATATGTCTAAGAATATTATTTTTCAGAAGGTTTCCAATTTTATTACATTAATAAATAATTTATTTAATAAATCCAAATAATCCAAAAAGCGCAAGCCAGAAATGTATCCAATGCCATGTTATAATTGTATTTGGCATGGGCTACTGTGGCCATAATAAACTACTGGCAAGTCTCATATTAGCTGTGATTGGAGATATTCTGATTCAACTCAAATAATCAGAATTCAATTCTCATAATAACCACATTGGGGACATGTATCAAACTTTTGTCTTGCATTTTTGTTTAATTTTTGAGACTTTTCATGGTGCTGTGCTCAATTGCAACTTTTTTTTTTGGGGGGGGGGGGCTAAAACTGTCTTTCTTCAAAGTTCCCCATTTTCTAGTTTTTATGCAGATTTCGATGCAAATCTAAGGCTGCCTCTGACCAGGTGTCAAAATTATCTTGGAACAGATAACGACTTTTGAAGATGTTTTGCAGCTATTGTTTTAAAAAAAAGTCAAAAATTCAAAAAGACCAATCGCCCCATGTATCAATAAGGAAAAATCACAAAGATACATTTCAGCAGTAAAGCCAGACTTATAATACATGTTAGTATTATTATACTTTATTATATTATTATACTTGGGAGAAATTGGATATCAAACTTTGAGGAGTGCTTTGGTATTTAATCCACTGAGAATGTGTTAGTTTTTTGAAAAATACAATTATTTAGTCAAAGTAAATTTCAAAATTGCAACCGATGTTGTTTTAACCTCTGTAACACAAGTAAAGGATTAACAAACTTCCATAAAGTTGTTCTACATTCGTTGAGGGGTGTAAAAGCATGTAAAGGTTGTAACCACTTATAGTGATATATGTCAGATTTTTTTAAAAATGGTCCATATCAGGAAGGTGAAAAGTGGCTTTAGCAGCAAGGGGTTAACAATTGTTATCTCTGTGTCTCACTTAACTCAGTGCTGAGTCACTTGATGACAAAGGTGTTGTTACTCATTAAGTGTGAGCACTAAGTATACCTCTGTCAATGTCTTGCTGTGTCTAAATCTGACTCATTGAGTAAAAAGGGAAAATGATATAACAAAGGCACAGTTCACGGCTCTTGTCACAGCAATTCGACTGTACATTTGTCAACAAATCAATAAAACTACAGATAATAGGACATATTTGTCAAGGATTTGTAATTTCTGCTACAAAAATGAACATGATTTCATGCATCTAAAACATTACTCCTTTTTTGTTTCATTAAGGTTGCATTACTTAATGCAACCCTAATGAGCCCATGAAAATTCTGGTTCATACAAGTTTGGTGTAACTTGTATAAGAAATATAAAGTCCAGGTTTGGGAACGAAACCTGAACCAAGACCCAAATCCCCACCAGTAACATCTACGACGGGTGCTGGTCCCAATTGCGGGTGCTGGCATTTAATTAACTAACATCATAGTGATGACATGTGCTAAGTTCTCATAGCCCTCATGTTTCTTTAATTTGGCTACATAACAAATAGGTGCAGAGGTTAGAGTCGCATCTAGTCCAGATAAACACAATCTGAAACTGCTGCGGATAAGCCATCGCTTAGTGGATGCTATGAATACAGATCACAAGCCGGTTTCCACTGTGGGTTTAGAATCTGTAGAATGTCAATAATTGCTGGGAATTTCTATTTGTGGAATTAAAATTTTCTGCTTAAAACCGCAAAAGAAACTAGTCATTTTTTGCTGCGAACTAAATTGCAGCACATGACCAATTTGGATAGCCAACAATAGTCATATAACATGTACAGCCTACAAAATATCTCTTCCTTATACAAGGAGACCAGCATTATAAGTGGTATACAGTCAGTCCTCGGGTTACGTACAAGATAGGGTCTTTAGGTTTGTTCTTAAGTTGAATTTGAATGTAAGTCGGAACTGTATATTTTATAATTGTAACCCCACTCAAATATTTTTTGGTCTATGGGACAATTGGATTTTAAAAATGTTGGATTGTCATAAGAACCAGGATTAACAATAAGGCTTAATTTAAGACATATTTGATAACTGTTATAGCTGGTTATTGTATCCTGGGACTAAAGTACAGTAAATTACCAACATCCAGAGGTTCGTCTGTAGGAGTCATCTGTAAGTCAGGTGTTCTTAAGTAGGGGACTACCTGTAGGATAAATGGGTATGCTGATACAGATTTAGCATTCAGAAAAAGTTACACAACCACTATCAAAATATTAGTCTCATAGACTTTTTTTTTAAAACTTTTCTTACGTTGTAAACTAATGAATTGACTGTAATAAAAAAATGTTCTCTGTGGAATAATTGATTCTGGAAAGAAACCCTATTAGCTGTATTTACACTCTACACAATTAAATATAATTAAAATGACAATTTAGAAGCATTATCTACAGATATACAAATGCATAATGGCCAAGAAACCAATTTACTTGGATTTGAACAGGCTTTAAATGGACATACAGCCTACTTATACAGTTGATAAAAGGGCCTGTCCAAACATATGGCTCTTCCATAATGTTTCCTTGGATACAACTTGCGCGTCTTAAAACTCTATTTCATAAATCACAACAAAAAATGTAAAAATAATTAGATGATCTAATTAAGATTCTCTTACATGGATAGAAAACCCTGGAATTTTGTACTGATCTGACTGTGTTGAATGTGAATAATTACATCGTTATGCAGTACATATGTGACTTTACGTCTAAGGAAGAAGTAACATTAAAAATGCATAAGGTAAGCTACAAGCCTAGGCAAAGTCGCTGTTTTCTGTTCCTAATGACTGATTACTGTCTTGTTATTATTAAGATATTACAACAATCATTGCCCTGAGTTGTACTAATGCTCCAAACACTTGTCAAATGTATAAATTCCTCTATTGTGTGACGTTTCCCATTGACCAACTACATTACTTGTTTAGATAAATGTTTGAAGTCAGAGCAAACCAAGAAAATAAATTATAGCAAGCGTTGTCATTTTATGAGGGTTGTCACCTCAGCTTTTTTGTGTGGGAACATTTTTTTGTCTTCAAACTAATTTGATTCCTAGGCTTTTCCTGGGATGATATCAGAACTGTTCTATATGCTTTAGCCAATCGGAAATGAGTAATTTATATTTCAACTCTCCTTCTTCCCTGTCTTTTATTTACTAGAAATAGTAGAGTGACATTAACTCAATTACTACACAAAGTATTAACAGAGAATATGGAGCCCAGTACAGGGTAAGATGATGCTTTCCCCAGTCTGCATGGACCAAGGTTTAAAGAGAACATCTCACCAAGTTGTGCCCCACTAAACTACTAGCCCCTCAGGTAGGGTAGGAAATGACCTTTCTAAAATGTGTTCTTTTAAGTGAAATCTTGCCTGTTTACTTGGAAAAAATATGCTCCAAAGTCATGCTATTATGACTCTTCTCATCTAATTTGTATATGAGATGAGTCAAGTTTAGTGGCTGCAGTTGTAGTGTCACTTAAGATGCCACCTAGAACTAAGAAACAAGCTTTTGGCGTCACATCAAAGATAAGGAGATCATCTTTCAGATCAGAGCAGATTTATGGCTTTGTGAGATACATAACTGGAGATCCAGGCAGCTAAACATAGTTGAAAATGCAAGCAGCAGATACAGATCAAGTTCTTGTCTATGTTTTCAACTTCCTCTATGTCCAGTTCTGTAGATTACACAGCCATACACCTGATGAGATCTAAAAGATGAGATTCTTTTCTTTAATATAACACAAAAGCATGTTTCTAGATCCTGTAGAACTAAAGGTTCTTCTGCATTGACACTTAAGCTGCAACCACTAAACTTGAAAATGGCATGAGGAGAGTCATATTTGCCTAACTTGGGGGGATCTTTCTATTGGTAAATGGGTGAAATTTCACAGAAAGGGGGGATTTTAGAATTCATAATCCCTGCCTGAGGGCGCTAGAAGTTTAGTGGTAAAGCCTGGCAGCAGGTTCCCTTTAAAGGGAATCTACCACCAGAATGAAGGGGGCTCCCTTCACTCCAAGGGGCTCCATAGGTGTTAATGGAACCTGGAGCCCCTCAGTGTCATTTGCATACAGTCTTTCATCCTGGTGGTAGATGTCATTTAAGTTTTCAAATTTATACATGCAGTATTGCAGTATATTAAATATAAAAATTACATCAAAAAGGTTGTTTGAAATCAGAAATATTTTGACCAAAGACTCATCAGTTTTAAATAAGAAAACAAGTATTCCTACTTGTTGAATCAATTGCTGCTACGCTCACTAGTGGTCACATGTATCAGATAAAAAATATATATAATAAAGGTAAAGAATCCTTAATAAAAATGATTAATACATTGCAAACATTAAAAATATTACCTAGAAAAATATATTAAAACAAATAATATACTTAATGGAGGAAATTGGAAATGATCAGTAGAATTATTAATGGCAAGACTTGGGTGGTAACAGTGATGAAATATAGGCAGTTCCCTACTTAAGAACACTTGACTTACATACGACCCCTAGTTACAAACGGACCTCTGTATATTGGTAATTTATTGTACTTTAGTCCTAGGCTACAATGATCAGCTGTAACAGTTATCACAGGTGTCTGTAATGAAGCTGTATTGTTAATCCTGGTTCTTATGACAACCCAACATTTTTCAAATCCAATTGTCACAGAGACCAAAAGCATTTTGGCTGGGGTTACAATTATAAAATATACAGACATACATACAAATTCAACTTAAGAACAAACCTTCAGACCCCATCTTGTATGTAACCCGGGGACTGCCTGTATGTATATAGGAGAGAACAGGATTGTGGATGACCTTGCTAGAATGGAAAAGGAGAGGAAAGAAAATGTGTTTTTTCTATATTGTATTTTGTTCCATTTAAACAGTTTTAGTTAGATTTAAAATAGCTGCTTTCTAATTCCTTAAGATAATTTTAGATTCTTAAGTTCTCCTTTTGTTCTATTATGTAAAAAAATGGAGAACTACTGCGTTCTGATTATACTCCACAGGGATCTGTTGAATCCTGTCTTTTAATAATTAAACAGACAAAACTATCAGGGCTGGTAGAATATTGATTCTGATGACCTGCAGGAAGTCTTGGTCTGTTGTAGCTGACATAAAATTACTGTTCACTGCTCCTGTATTGTTTAAATAAGATTTGCATTTTGAAATAAAAAAGTTCCATAAAAAATCACAGACAGGTTGAACAGAAAATGTCTTCATGTCATCTAGCAAAATAATGGACATCATAACCCAACAAAAGACAACCGAAGGGATCCCAACTGTACTAAATTAGATCTATCACATAAGGAATGTGATTTTTAGCTGGAAATGGGTTCCATCAGCCCATGCTGTGATGATTAAATAAATGCCTTTGTCAGCATTCTAAATCTGTCAGTAGTTTAGTTAGATAGTTTATATAATTGACCTCCCCTCCGGCCTGAGCACACAGTGGGTCATACATATTCTATCTTTTTAGGGCAACAGCGCGGTATGGTGACACACGTGTACCGTAACGTGCCGTGCACAATGCACTTCTATGCCGGCCATATTCTAGCCGCCGTTTGTATGGCTAGCATACGGCCCCCAACTACGTTGCTTGAATTTCATTCTTTGATTGTTTTGCTGAAACTGGGTATGTTTAGTCTGTATTGTCATAGATCATGCACATCATACTCCTTTTTTCATTCAGGTACCTGTTGTCATGATTTATAAATCTTTCACAACAACAAAATGAGAGTGATAGAAGTCTTTGCCCCAGAAACCAATTACTGTTTGTTTACAGCATGTTTAGAATGATGTTATTGCATAATTCATACTCAGACAATAAATACTAAACATTAAAACAGTAACCAGCATGTGAATTGACATGATGTATGCACCTTTAACAAGATGATTGCATCTTGACAAGAAATCAATAAGCAGACAGCAGTGTGAACTCGGAAGCTACTTCACTACACCTTGTCCCTCAGGAAATCAAATTCCTGTTATCAAAACCTGATTAATAACTGTACGTACATCCCAGGCATAAATCATATGTACTTTATATTTCTAAACAAATCGATGGATATAAATTAATTGATACACAGCTTCTGTAAATTGATTGTGCATTCATTTATGAAGAACAATTATATAGTTTTGGACTGCACAATCTGGTCTGATACATCAATATTTTAGATCTTCTAGTTTAGATCTTCTATCACTTATTTTTCATATTTATTTTTTCTTCATTTTTAATAATGATAGATACATCACTATATAGTACATAACTAGAGATGAGCGAGCACTAAAATGCTCGGGTGCTCGTTACTCGAGCCGAACATTTCCAGATGCTCGAGTGCTCGTTTCGAGTAACGAGCCCCATTGAAGTCAATGGGAGACCCGAGCATTTTTCAAAGGGACCATGGTTCGGGAATAAAATGTGTTATTTAATTGAAAAAGAATGTCTTCTGATAATTTGCAAACATCTGCGATCTATTCTTCACTGTTCCGCGCGTATATTATCTCCCGACAAGTTAGCAGATGTAAAGAACAGTGAAGAATAGAATAAAAACAGTGAACACAGTGAACACAGTGAACACAGGATCATTTAAGATAAAAACACAGTGCAGAACACAGTGAAGAATAGATTACAGATGTTCGGCACATCTGCTTACTTGTCGGGAGATACGCGCGGAACGGCGCGTACAAAATAGCATGTGAAGAACAATATATATGTGTGAAGAACACATTGCAGATGTATGGAAACATCTGCAATGTGTTCTTTACACACATATATATTGTTCTTCACATGCTATTTTGTTCGCGCCGTTCCGCGCGTATCTCCCGACAAGTAAGCAGATGTGCCGAACATCTGTAATCTATTCTGCACTGTGTTCTGCACTGTGTTTTTATCTTAAATGATCCTGTGTTCACTGTTTTTATTCTATTCTTCATTGTTCTTCACTGTGTTTTTTTAATTAAATGCTCGATCTCGAGCAGGGGAAATACTCGTCCGAGCAACGAGCCGTCTCGAGTACCCTAATGCTCGACCGAGCATCAAGCTCGGACGAGCATGTTCGCTCATCTCTATACATAACATAAAAAACTATTAACATAATTGTAATAGTACATTATCATGAATCTCATATCCTAATACAGGCATGAATTTGTATGTAAATCGGAACTGTATATTTTATAATTGAAGCTCCAGACAAAAATTATTTTTTTTCCAGATACAATTTGTTCCAGATACAAACTGTCACATTTACCTATGTGTATTTCTATAAATTATCAGATTTCTTTGCACCTGACAAATTTTAGGATTCAGATAAAAAAGATAATTTGATAAAAATGAAATTATTGTAAAAACTGGCAGTTAACTGTTTATTGATAACATTTCTTTAGTCTTTAAGATTTTGCAAGTTATAATGAGGACAGATCTGCTTATTGTGCAGGGGGCAATGCCCAAATATAAAGGGGAATATTGTTTTTCTTTTTAATTTTCCTGTCAATCTACTTCTTTTTTTGTCTTGTTTCTTTTTGTCTAATTTGTCCAAATTGAATATTCCTTGTGTTAAATTAGACGTGTGGCTGATATGGCTCTAACACATTGGCTTTGATTTTCATGTCCGAGTGATTTCCACTGATTCCTCACAAATCCATTGATTTTCATGGGTGTTTTCAAAGCAATGTTAAACCTTCAGGGTTTTTTTGCTGACACAGAGACAAAACTAAAGAAAAACAAAGACACAACAAAGACAAAACATAACCAATGCACAACGTAAGTTGAGCATCAATGCCAATGTGTAAGAGCCCTTAGTCTAACAGTTGTGCCTGGTGTGGAGGATGCAATTTTTTTAAACTAGCGATTTTCATAATAATGAATTTTTTTTAACATACTCCATTTTTCACTTTAACCTACTTAGAGCAGATTTATCAAGTAAAACCTGATGTGGTCCACAGGTTCATACGGTGAAACTTCTGAAAATTTGTGACTTTTTTTGCAACTTTTTGACAAAAATTATCATTTCCAGTGCAGATATCAACAGCTTATTTGCCACATCTATCAAGCTTTCTAAGCCACTATGATATATCTGGCATACAAAAATCTAAGACAGCCTCAAAAACTGGCACAAGAATCCTGCTTAGTTATATATATCCGCCTTAGAATGGCTCTTGATTCAGTCACTTTGATAAATCTGTTATATTTCAAGAATGTTTAATCTATGTTTAGGACACTATGGGGAACATTTATTATACACTGGCATGCTTACGATGGTATACAGAGTACGCAGGGTACACACAGTTCCAGACAGGTTTAGGGTACACAGAGTTCCATACAGTATCAGGGTATACAAAGTTCCAGACAGGCTAGGGTTGCACATGTCTCCGGCTCAGGCTGGGGGTACACAGGTCACTGACTTGGGCTACACCGGGCTAGAAACAGGCCACAGTTCACACTGGGTTTCAGGGTTACAGATCAGGCAGGAGACAATATTCTGGATCAGGTCCAGATACAGTCCCAAGTTCACACTGGGTTTCAGGGTTTCCAGCTCCGGAAGAATTCTGTGATCTAATATTTGCAGGATTCAGAGTTCCAGAACTGGTCGATTCAGCATAGGGAATTTATCCATTCCCTGGAGCTGCCCGAAGCCATTGACTAACCAGCCCCTGCACCATCAACCCACAGCTGAATCTAATACAGAGCTCCAGAATTAAACCACCCAACTTTCCAAGGAGTAGCTCTCAGCAAGGCAGCTCTGAGTATGGCTCACAAGCTCTGTACTCAGCAGCCAGAGTTGATTCAGATGATGCTGACAGTCAGTGTAATCAAATAGCCTGAGAACTTCTTTAAATGCACAGTACATATCTGCATCTGTTAAACTGGTTGGTTGGAAGCATGGTGGTTTTCTAGTAAAAGTTCTGGTTGATCATCTCTCCTAGGTATGTTCATTTCAGAAATGGAGGATTATAATGCAACACTCTGTTATATACACTGAAGTAATATATAATATGGTAACACAAATTCTCGATTTAATGTGTGTTTTCCATAGATGTAGTGCTACAGTGTTATTTTTTAGTGCTTCAGTGTTACAAAAAAGGAAAAAAAGCGCTCATGGAGCAACACTGTCCATGCCGGTGAACTTGTGTTAAAAATTATACTGCTCACCTGATGTAGTTATACTGAGAGCATAACTACTGATCCAGATGATACAAAGTTGTCTGTGTCACAGCTCAGCTCCTCTCCGATGATCCTTAGTCAGAACCGTTTAAACTAGTATCAGCTTTTATCAGAAAAAAATATGATAAAAAGAGTACGTACAATTTTATTATGACTTTTTATCATAATAGCTTGATAAAGAGGCAAGGATAGCCTCGAAACCCATAGCAATTGGCCATTGTTTTTAAGAATTGAACTCGATTTTAGCAATAAAAGAAAGAACCTTTTTTATTAAGAAGCAGAACATTGATGTTTATACTCTAGAAAGGCTCTTTCTAGAACAACACAAGGGCGCTCCAACAGATCTCTGCTTTTTACTGTACAACAGAGTTATTTTTGTGATACAAAAAGTCTATCCAGATCAATATTCTCCAGACCATTGAGGTCATTTATCTTATCTCTGTTTGTTTTGGCAAGTTTTTGCCTGTTGTTTTTCTGTCTGCTTCTTTGGTAATTTATCAATCTCCCTTTTTCATTGTGTTAAATGTTTTTTTTCAGATCTCTTTTTGAGACATTTGTTAGAAATGTTGCACAAATGTCACACAAATGTCGCAAGTCACTTCATTCCAATTTTCTAAGTTTTCCGTAAGTATGCTTTTGTCTGGAGTTTTTCGTGCCAAAAATGTCATTTGTGACATTTAGCACATCTGGAACAGAAGATAAATGTGTCTTATTGACAAAAAACAAATGTCTGGCGGACATTTCAAAATGTCTCCAAAAAGGTGCAAAAATTGGTATGCGTCAAAAAAGAAAGAAAAAACTGAAAGAAAAATAATGATAAATGACCCACGTGAGTTACATAAACAATTTTAGCTAAGTTTAATTGTTTTGTGATATTACACTATAGCATGTTATCAGTCAAACTAAGCTTTACTGCATCTCTTCCCATACTTTCATATTCGTTTTGATCGTATTGTTTTATAGTAGCTTCCACATTTGTCTTAAATTACTTAACATGTGTATCTTATTTTTCTATTTGCTGACCTTTCCCACTATAAATTATTACTCACAGTACTGTAACTTACATCAACTGACCTAAAATCTATTTGTTGAGGAATTATATATTTAGGGAAATAACACAAATATTCTAGATAGAATGACAAAATGAGTGTTGATATTTACTATTAGCATTTATCTGGTCTTTCTCAATCACAATCACCTCCTTGAAGAAGGATAATGGTAAATAACACAAATATGTGGCCTAAATCAATTAGATCAATAAATACTGTATGACATATCATAATTGATTGGTGATACAGAGGGGACATGTGTATCAATTGTACCTAGGTCCTAGTTCCTGAGGGGCCCCATAGGCACCAGTGTTGCTAATTAGCATGACAATGTGCTCATTAATCATTGCTGCTTGACAAATCAAAGACTGTTCTGCTCATGGGAACCAATCAATGTACACCTATCATTTTTGCAGCATTAACAGCCTACAATAAGTAACACAGCAAGAAACGCTTTTTCTAATAAATTATACATTTTTAGTAATTATTATGTCTCTTAAAAGGCTGATGCACCAAATTAAAATTTAATTTTGCTGTCTGGTCATATAACATTTACTAATTTGAATAGTTTATTTATTAAAAATTCTGTGTATAGATACACAGATATGTTTTACATAATTCATATTGGATAGAAGAAAGGTCTCCAGGATAAAAACGGAGCAAAGTGATCCATAAAACCTCTTCCTCAGTTGTATGACTTTTTTTTTTATAACTGATACCAACTCCATGGATGATTCCTCATCACGGAGACCAGGAAGGCTGCCGGATCGTACTGAAACCTTCTACATTCACAACTCGCTAACGTGTTGTACCGAATGTACAACAGAAAAAGGTGAGCACAACAAATTGTTAACATTACTCGAGATATCTTTAAAAGATTTTACACATGTGGCGCCCTCTTTGTATTTCTTCTTCTACTTGAGCTACATAATTCATATTAAGATTACTCATATTATTTTTATAATATCTAGGAAAATATACCTAATTTACCCAATACCAGAGAAAACACATGCCTAAGAAAATCTCGCAGACACCTAAAAAAAATTGATAATTCAATGTACAGTGTTGGATAAAATAAATCTTTTATACCATGCTCAAAAAGATAGATTTTTCATGCAGCTATATTTATAAAGAGAAGGAGGCTTGACCGATGTTGTGCAATCTACATTAAGGCAGGCACATTAGGTAAAATTAAGATAGAAAATGGTATGAACTTGTATTGAATTTCAGGTTACTTTTACCTACAGTAATGTTCCTTGGCTGGAGAGGTGGAGAAGTAAGCACTGTTCACCCCTCCCCTCTCCATAGGAAGACGTGCTTCCCAGCCATATGCATGGCTAAAGATAGAGCATACTAGCTCTTTTTTCTGTTGATGGCATGGTACTGTGACAAACGTGTGTGCATACTGTGCACATATATGCTGGTGTATGCTAGCTGCCGTTCATACGGCTAGCATATGGTTGCCTTATACTTGCATCAGAAATTTGCCTCGGACTACTGTGACTGGAAATTTTGTTTTTATTAGATTCCTATTATAAACTGGATATTTTGAGAATCACCAAAATGCTTCAGCTGTAAGCAACAGCAGCATCTTGAGTGACTCAAGAACTCCTTTAAAGACATGTTTTATTAAACTTATGTTTGTCCTATATGATAATGACTATATTGTTTAATCATGGGATGATTTTAACCCTTCTTACATATGTGATTAAATTCTTATTAGACTCTTGTATAGATGTATAGATGTGTCCACATGTATACACTTAGGCAGTGATCAAATCAACTATGGTCCAACCAACTATGTGTACAATCCACAGTAGAACTAGACCCAGCTCTTCGTATTTCAATGTGCCAGATGTACTCATCCACTCATAGTCATATACATATATAAAGATTTCAGAACCCAGCTCCAAATGATGCAAGAACTTGTACAGATCATATAGTCAACTATGGAATCCATTCTGGTATAGGCGTCTTGCAAATTTTCCAACATACTGAAGGGAACTGCCACTGACACCATTATCTGAACTCATTCTTCACCACTCTATAATTCATATAATTCAAGGAACAAAATAAAAGTCCAACACATTGTCATGCCATATAAAGAAAATGCCATGAAAGGTTGCAAATCCCTTACCCCAACACATACTTATACACCAAGCATATCTCTTGTCTCTTGTTTTTGGAAAAGCCGCTTAACTTGAGATATATACATATCTGGACAAGTCCAATCATAAATGTGAACAACTTTGTTTTTTTTGTGCCAAGACTACACATTTATTCTTAAGAATGCAAAATACAAAATAAACTTTTTCAACTTAGATCCAATGCTAGATTTAGCTCATAAACTTTGTTACAATTTGAAATCCTTCCATATAAAACTTTGACATACTTATGTGAACACAATATTTTTATTAAACTCAAAAACTATATATATTACATAATTTACTGTAAAGATTACAGAAATTTAAACAATCACATCGATTTTATGATTTCACCCATGTCCTGGAAATAGAAGGTCACTGAAACACCAAAAGTGCTGCAATAAAAGTTTCTGCCTCTTGAAAGAGTCAAAAGATATTCACTAACACAAAGTGACATGATTCTAGCATACACCAGTGGGAAAAGGTCTCCTTGCATTAATGTGCCAGGTCTGGCATTCTGAATAGCTGCAGGGTGTCACTCACGCAGGATTAAACAACACTGAAATAACGGCATCCATTTGCTGACTGATAATAATAGTGAATAACAATAAAGGTGTGTAACTAAGAATATGTCATTATAATAACAATACATTTTTTTTTCCATTTTGGCAGGAGATTGCTTACAAAATCCTATATGTATATATATTTCAATCTTGAGTTTTAACACTTCAATATATGCAAGTAAGATCCTGTACGTTCCCACAATGCATGGGCATTATAGAGCATTATATTTTTTAGGATTTCTGCACATAAAGGTTAGCTTATCACAACCAAATTCTTTTTCTTGTGCACGTTTAGGTAAAATTAGGTGGGACTTGTTGCATTTGTGCACATGTGGATAATATTGAGCAATGGCAGATAATCTTATGAGCATTTTATGTGATCACCTAGGGCCCAAAGCTCTGGAAGAATCTGGCACCCCTCTGTGTCCCCTCCTCCTCATCCCAATGTGACTGCAGCATGAGAAGAGGAGGCGGAGCTGAACACCAGAGCACACCAGCAGTAGGCATGTGAACAGAAGCAGGCATAATGAAAGTTTTTTCCTGCCACTACTCACTATTAGGGGGAGGGAGACGGGACCTAATATTGTATGTGACTTTAAAACTTTGCTGCTCAGCCCCTAATATCTATTACATATCTCCCCTTACAAACATAGACATGATACAACACAGGGCCCTATGTTTCTGTTGCTTTGGATCTATCCCTGCTTACTGCCAACTACTATCTCCCCTACTGTACCATGTAGAGCTCCTAACACTTTCTAATGCTGCCCATCTCCCCTGCCACTTGGTGTTAATCTCCTCTTTATCCAGAATGCTGGTCATTTGGGTCCCCTGCAAATAAGTGACATAAAAGCAGCATGGAGTGTGGGGACAAGATGTCCGCAACACATTTTTTTTTTTAAATGCGGCGGTTTTTCCGAATCCGTCGGGTTTTCGTTCGGCCAGCGCCAATGCGCCACAATCCGACCGCGTGCGCCAAATTTATTTAAAGAGATACAAAAAACCACACACCACATGGACAATAATAAAAACAATTTAAATGTACCGAAGTACGTCCAAGAACACAAGTTGCTTTGAATGGGTATACAGAGCAACAAAACACCTCCTATTAAGGTCAGATGTGACCCTCACCATCCCAGGGTGATTATAATATTGTAAACATATTCACACTGTAAAAAAAAGTGATATAAAATGTACTGACAAGCCAATGGGTAAAGCATCAGATACTAGGTAAATAATAAGTCCTGGCAGAAAGATAGTAGCAAAAACGACAATAATGAACTAAAAATCCCTATTATACGTTACAAATAAGGCAGCTGTAAATACGGTTACAAAAAAGAAGGAATCACAGCATCAATTCAGGATGGTGCAGGTACAGGAGATATGGGACACCCCACGCGTTAGGAGACTTCCTCAGGGTTAAAGTTGACAACTTATATTTTCTCCTGTGTTTTGTATTCATTTTTGTGTGTTGGCATTACGTAGATACCCGATATTGGTTGTGCAGGGTTCATTTTTTTTATCTTTACTAAATACAATCATTATTAAAACCATAATAGAGGTGGTCTGGTCCTCCCCCCTTCCCCCTCTTGCTTCCCCTTTTTGACTCCCCCCATGTTCTGTTTTTCTTACATAACTTTGATTAATCATCTGTTATGTGTGTGCCTCATTTTCTACTTAGGTAGCTCGGATTCCGTTACTTATTTGATAAATGTTTAATACTGGGCTCCAACTCAGCTGAGTTGACCATATATTACTGTAAATGTTAGATTGTTTTTATCCTCTAGTCACTCTCAAAGAGTGCTGTTTCAAAAATTTTGTTCGAAAGTTGAATAAAAATTTAATACGAAAAAAAAACATAATAGAGATGACTCATTTCAATATGGCTGAAACAACTAGCAAAAACCTAGGATGTTCACTCGTGTTATCAGACTAACTAGAGTCTATGATTACACCGGAAATATATAATGAATGTAGCGCTCAATCACAGTGTGAAACGATCCTAATATATATTCATATGTAGTACAGTGTAGTACACATCTAAGCGCAATGCAGAACACTTCAACTTATATGTTGTTTTGCTCTGCAGGTTTTATAAGTTTTATTCCATAGCTTTGATTTCAGAAAGAGCAAATGAATATTAAGTGGAAAATGAATTCTCATTAGCTGCAGATTACAGATCTCCCTTTAAAGTATCTCACTACTTCTTATGTCTCTTAGGAAGAACATTTGCATTGACGTGTTGCCATGGAGCTGTTTTTGAGACTTGTTCCCTATTTGGATACAATCTGTAATTTACTGTTCGTTTAAAGTTTTAATACTTACCAAAGCAATTTTGTCTCTGCTTAAATATTCCATTAAAGAAGTTTTTGATTTCTACAAGGCTCTGTGCAACCTGTGTAGCATACAAAGTATACATATCAACTTCTGAAAGGGAAACTCATTAAAACTTTGTTGGACAGCGTTCTTTTTTTATTTGACTACTTCCAATGAACATTTATCATGGACGTGTCCAACATAAGAATTCATACTTTGTTTGAATATCCTGTTACTCGTGATAGAAATCTCACAAGGTAGACGGTAGTCAGTTTTACCATGATTGTGTGATTTTGATACATTTTAACAAAGTAAGAGTTAACTGTTTTCCTAAATGAAAAGTAAAATGTCTTTGGATCGACAAGACCATTGTGAGAATGATTTCACCTGACTTGTCTTACACAGCTCACAAAGGGTGCTGGTACTTTAAGTGCATTTCTTTGTACTTAACTGTAGTTTACATGCAAACTAAAAAAAAAAATCATCGCTTTCTATCAAGCAATGAGAAATCAAACATCAAACCCACTTTTTAGCCCCTCTTTTAGTAGTTCTTTGGTCCATCATATTACACTTGATCAGCATCAGAGTGGGCCACCAGTAGCTCAAAGAATTGTCACTGCTGCAGCAGAAAATGAAACACCCTTAGAGATTCTATATTTGCCTGAATTTTAGTTTTACTTTTTGCTCTAGTTATTCTAAAATACAGTTTTCAATGTGACACAGAGGCTGTTTTTTTATGTTGTCATCTGATCAATAATGCTTTGTACAGTAAATAGAGTACCACTGATGAGTTGCTTGTGTACAAGATTTGATGGAAGTTGATTTATTTGTTTTATTAGTTATTGGTAAGCTGCTTATAGTTAGAAATGAGAAATTAGTATTTAGCACAAATTTGTGCCTCATTTAAAATGAACCTGTCAACACAGAACAACACTATAAACCCCAAACAGTACCTTATAGATTACTGTAATTGTTTTTTCATGTTTGCTTTATGGGTTCTGTACATTGCAGCTTCGTCCGAAAAAACCCACACTTTTATTTAGCCCACTTTCCCCTTATCGAGAAAGTCACGGAGGCAGGAAACAAGTTAAATTCCCGCACCCCCTCCTAGGAAGTGTGCATGGTAAATTCAACCACTTCACATGTCCCTTGGCACTGCCCCCTGTTCATGAGTGTAAAAACTCTGCACGTGTGCGGTGCGCCTATTATTGAGATGTGGTGCTGTGTGTCGCCAACTGTCTCCAGAGCTAGCCGCCTGTGCATGTCACAGTTTGTCTTGTGTTGAATATAAGAAATTTCTGGAATCTTTTTCAGGTTTGCAAATTAAAAAAAAAATGGTGCAAAAACATGCACAAACTGATTTTCTTCCAAGACAGGATCCCCCAAAATAGTGACATGAACTCTACATGGCTTAAAAAAGTTTTGAGATGATCTGTAGTTCAAAAAATGTGCATATAAAAAAAAGTGCAAACAGTGATACATCTGCCATGTCATCTGTATGTACATCTGTATATCAATCCTATATCAAATCCTTTAGGATGATAGGTTCTGAATTGTCTTCATAGAATCATGTCTTCTGATGCCACTACAATATACAACTGGTTTCAGGTGCAGATTGTATAGGCACTCCAAGTGCAGACATTGGGCATATTGTATTGGGCATATATTGGGCATATTGTGTAGTACTACCATGAGGCCAAAGCACTAAATCCCGGTTTCATTGTGCAAGCTCCATAATTATCGTGCATGCACAGTGATGCTAGGTGTGGGGAGTGCTGGATCAAGGTAAGTATAAAGATTTTTTATTTTAATAGCACCCACATCATATAATAAACATAGGGCTGTTATCACCCTGCCCACGGCTACCCATCATTGTTAATGTTGAATATAGCCTTACGGCAACCATAGAATTTCTTTAAGAAAGCTAACCAGCCCACACATGCAGTAACCCACCCTTCCCCCCTTCTTCCTTTTCCATTGGGCTTTACACTGTATCAATAATATAATACAGGTAGTTCCCAGATTATGCACAAGGTTTGTTCTTAAGTTGAATTTGTATGTAAGTTGGAACTGTATATTTTCTAATTGTAGATCCAGACAATTTTTTTTTCCCCAGTGACAATTGGAGTCTCAAAACTTTTTGCTGTAATGGAACAAAGGATTATCAATAAAGTGTTACGGTCAACAGATAACAGAACTAGAGTTTCTGTGGATGGAGATGGAGATGGTACTAGCCGACACCCTTGACCGGAGTCTAAATGGCACCTGGTCTTCACCAGAGTCCGCCGCAAATTGGGATTGTCTTACTGCGGCGAGGTCCCACCAGGTCGTTTCACGGGTGCGACTAGGGCCGTGGTGGCAGCCAGGGAAAAAGGGGTAGCAGGACACAGTCCGATCTTGGTATGACAGCTGGAATGCGGCTTGGAAGGATGAGCTGGAAGTCACGGCAGCCAAGCAAGCAGGAGCTGGCACATGACCCAGGCGGGCAGGAATGGACAAGTCCTTGGAGGAGAGCTGGTGGCTTGGAGGCTTATGGGAACGCTGGGAACATGGGAACCACCAGGAGCATCTGGAAATGCTGACGGGCTTTCTTTTTCACCAGTAACCACTGTGGGAAGTGAGATCTGGAAACCTTGGAAGTTCCTTGGAAATGCTGAAGATCTGGCTCGGAAGGAAGGGAGGTGCTGGATCAAAAGGGCTGAGTCGTATTAACCAACGCCAATCAGGAGGACCCTGGCCCTTTAAGAGTGGAAGATCCAGCGCGAGCGCCTTAGGTGCAGGAGCATGCGTCTTCGTCGATCGTGAAGCAGGATAGGTAAGTCTTGGCCAGGGGGCGCCGTGTCATACCAAGGGACACGGGTGTGCTCGCGATCCGCAACAAAGATCACGGGTGCATCCGTGCCATAAGCCTTCATCACAGACACTTTACATCTGATTGTTGCATTCTGGGACTAAAGTAAAGCATCCAGAGAGCTTCACCAGATGTCTGGGAGTGGGCAGAAGGGCGTGTCTTTAACTATTGGTTGTCTGTAAGTCAGGTGTCGTTAAGTAGGAGGCTGCCTGTATAAAGGAAAAGTACATTTTTTTTTCTGTTATGATCTTGGACAAATCTTTAGCATAGATAT
Source organism: Engystomops pustulosus (assembly GCF_040894005.1). NCBI lineage: Eukaryota > Metazoa > Chordata > Amphibia > Anura > Leptodactylidae > Engystomops > Engystomops pustulosus. Next base: position 106,637,224 of record NC_092411.1, on the reverse strand, counting down.
CACAAAAGGGGTTCTTATTTATTCTAAAAAAGGACACATATGTGTAACTATGGGCCACATGTATCACTAGTTTTTTCTGTTGTTTTTGCGCCTTTTCATATGGCGCACCATTTTTGCGAGTAAAAGCCAAACTAGCAGCGCAGCAGAAATAACCATGTTTCCATCATTTATTCTACCAATCCAGATGTTTTGTTGCACCTAATGATATTCATCACATGCGATTTTTCAGAGCAGCTCATCCCCAGCAGCAGAGCTCAGACAGACACTAGTACAGGCATTGCATACACTGCCTGCAGACTCTTTTTAAAGTGAATCACCTTCTATTTACAAAACATTCTGCAAAATCCTAAACTCAGCAGCAGGACAGGAGAGAAGTTTGCTGAATTTTGCAGATAGTACAGACAAGTGTCCCCCGTGTAGCAGGATGATCACACTAGTGTCTGAGGAGGTTACTGTGCAGAATTACAGGGGTGCAGCAGAAGATCAGCACCAGAGGATCCCCTCCAGGAGAAGCCACTGCTGAGGAGATCACTGGGTGACACACAGCTGGGTGCTGCTGTAAGTGTTATCTTTATGCTGGGATATGGGAGAAGCAAAGAGGAGCTTGTAGCATCACATGTAACATTGTATTTAACATTGTATCTAACATTGCACCAAAATTTCACTTAAACTGTGTTAAAGTAAAGGGATTAATACGAAGCAGGAAATTTAGGTGCAACTACTACACTTAGGCGTACAAAAGTGATAAATGTGGCCCTATATGTTTTATACTCTAATTATCTTCTACAATAAGTTGCAGGATATATTCCATGTTATGCAATTTACTATATGATTTCTGTATCACTTTACCACGGATATAAAGCTTGCAATCATTTAAGAGGATTTTTATTGAACAGTCTGTAGGGTTTTGTTAAAAGAAAATTATGACAACCTTTTAAGTACCAGTCCTTCACATAATTTTGTATGCAGCTACTGCATCAGATGTACAAATACATCTTTCTACATGTTCTAACAAGCACATGACTCCTTCCTCCCAACGAAATAACAATCTGCTCATTTCAGCATTCCTCTTGGATCACCATTTGAAATGTATGACTTGGTTAAAAGCTGATCAGCATATTCTCTACACGGTCAGAATCAGAATGGATGGTCTCAAAATATGTAAGGACATGTCCAGTTGACACCCTTGTTTCATCAATGGAACACAGAGTTGAATTTTTACTTTCCATTTCCAAGAGAACAAACTTTGGTCAGTGCAATAAAATGTTCTAAGTAAACATGATCCAGAGTAGTTATTTCATGTGAAATGAGAGATATCATATCCTCTATAGTTACATTGACAGCATTGTTGTAAACATTCCTGTGAATTAAAGCTACTTATAAGCAGCAAAACCAAAGAAAAAATAATAAATACTGAATATTGTCCCTTGTGGTTTCTATAGCCTTGAGTCACCCACTGTCACTGACCATGGGACACAGACATGCTAGCCAATATAATTGTGGACCTAAACTTATCCATATTCATGCAAGAAGACCTCTGTACAAGGTTATGCCATATTGAGACCAGTAAAGTATAATGACATGCTAACGTCCCATGTGGGATGAACCTCCAAGAAAACCATACTCCACGTGTATCTCAGTAGTATGAGTCTAGTTAGGTTTCAATCCTTATGATGCCCATAAGCAACCAGATGAAGACAATAGATCTTATCTACTTACTTAATAATTTATTCATTAAATTATTCAATGATATTAATTATCCAATGAAGCATGTTGATAGTTCATTACTTAGCACATTAATACCAATCAACCCAAATAATACAGTAAAGTAAAATACATGAAAGTGCAAAACATTATTCCCTTTGCATTATTCAAAAACCTAAACCAATACAACATGACAGATGCAGAAGACTCGCCAGCAATGGCAAGAGACACAAGAAATTGTTTTCTTTAAGGTATTGGCATTATGATAGGCACAAAGTCAATGTCAGATAGAGTCTCATCTTAGTGAAATGAGTTTAATCTAAGAAAGTTCATAGTCAGCAACAAACCTCCAATGTTTTTATTACTTCGGGGAATGGTATTGACATCTGCATTTTAAAGAAGCAATTCATTGATTTGCAATTGTTTATTTTCAAAAAAATGAAGAAATTAAAAGTTTGGCTTAAAAGTTACTAAACACATGTATAATAATAATAAATAAAAATGAATACAATGTGAGGTAAATAGATAATCCCAGAAGTGCCCACGAGATCTTCATTCAAATGTAGCAGGGTTTACTATGACAATACAGTTAATAAAGAAAACTGCATATTTATCATATGGAAAACTTTATTCTCAGGTCTTCTATATTCACCAGCGTCTCAATGCATAGACAATAGCATCTTGTGAAATCTTTTGGCTTGTTACATTATGAAAAATAAGTAATTTCATATTAAATTATTGACTGTCACTATCTATTTGGCTTGGAATAGGAGAAACTAGATTGCTTTATTTTGGCACTTTAACTGGTTTCAATGAAAATGATTAAAAAGTCATTAACTAAAAGTTATACATAGTTTGGTAATGTAACTTTCCATGGAATAATTACACATCCCACCACCACCACTAATAGAACTTTAAAAAGTTTCCATACAAAGTCATCTTAAGGACAAATATTTGGTTTGATGTTTATTGCATTTGTGTCCATTTTGTTGTGGCTGTTGGACTTTTTTGAGCTACAAAACACTGTTCCTCATGTCTATTAGTGCTTCATGACCCAGTTTCAAGCTACCAGACAAGATCTGATTTACTGACTGACTGATTTATTATTACAGAGTCCAAAGCAGATAAAACAAGCTCTAGAACTAGTAGCTGTTTCCTCCAAACTTTTCGTTCTCTGGGAACATTCTGTACCATCATTTTTCAATCAACTGTATACTTCTGGTCTGTACAAGGCTTTTTGTGAGATATATATAACTTGACTTCGCATTAGACATCAAGAGGAAAAAAAGTCAACTAGAACATTTAAAAATCAACTTTTTCAGAAGTTCTGTGAACAGATCAATAGATTGTAAATTGAAATGACAGATATACAAGGCTGCATTATCTAAAACTACAACTCAATTACACAGTGTTCTTTATACTGTAGTACATGGAAATTATATTTCAAGCTAGATCTATTCCACAACTTATATACAAAAGTCTTTGCAAAATTGCAACCATTAAAAAAGAAAGTTTTATAGACCATAGGTAAAATGATAGAATGAATGTATATAATAATATTATATACAATGCAGATACTCAGAAATAAAATGGCAAATATCTCAATGTAATTTCATTAACTAAGGTCAGATTATTATCGCTCTTCAGTTTTAGCCATTTTACTAAAATTTTATGATAACTCAAGAAATTAATTCTATGTTGTGTCTACTCTAAATGACTTTGAACACTATTTTGCTGTACATTTCTTATGCACTTCAATCGGAGGCACTTTGTTGCTTTTTAATATTTGATTCCCTATGCTGCTGCAAAGCTTGTGCCTCCTAAATTGTTAGAGTGACCTCTAGCTATAGCTGTTTTGCACTACAAGCCCAGATTGCCTTATGGTTTGCAGTGCAATAGCTTCTCTCTATACTCTATCACTTACTAAGTCAAACTTTGCACATAATTGTAAAGGATTAATGTTATATCCCAATGCATAATGTATTGTGCAGCATTAACCTTCAATTTCTTTGACCCTTAGGTGATGTGAAAGAGAAAGAAACATAAGAGAGGCAATCTGAATTTCCATGTTTTGTAAGAAGGGATATTTACTGAAAAAAACACAAAGTAAAAAAACAAACAAAAATAAATATTTCTTTGATTGTTACTGGCATTCACAGCTCTGTCCCTGGATAGCAGCTCTGACCAAGTGGAGGTCTACCCCTACCATCCCATAATGTTTATATTCATCACTATCAAACTGCTAGAGTTCACTACTAAATCAACTCTACTTCACCGTTCTTTAAATACCACAAGCATTTGGCATAAATCCTTAGGTCCATCTATTTCTCCTCTAGGCTGTGATATATGGGGGCATTCGACTGCTCCATTCAATCTAAATGTGGGTAGCAAAATGAAACATGCAGAGGTAGTAAACGATGTACAGATGTAGCATCTTATAGGAGCTGGCTCCATCCTGTGCAGCATTATAGCACTACAAGTATTATGTAGCCAGTATTCCCTTCCTGCATTCAGTCTATGTCCCTGGGTAGTTCTCTATTATATGCATCAGCTCTATTTAAGGACAAGATGCATCCCTGGATATGGTTTACACTTAGAATACAAATAATGAATAGCTAAAAGTAAGACAGGATGCAGTAAAGTCCAGCAGTAGATGAGAAATGAGCTCTGAAATGTATGGCTTTAAGACTAAATAGCATAAAAGACATTAACAGTGCATTGGTGTATTGCACAAAGCCTGGCGGGTGTAAACTTTTATATTCAGTCTAGAAGTATTGACAGAAACAATGGTAAGTTCAAGGTACAATCTATGACCCCCACTATGTCGATAGTAGCCAATACTAGCACACTGTGCAGAATTTCAGCACTTGGAAAGCACACAGTCACAATATGCTACCCTGCATGAAAGTAGGATCCAATGTCACACTTACATTTACTCCCTGTCACCGCAGTGATGCTGTCACTAAGCAGGAGCAGGATGATCAAGTTGAGAAGGACCAAATCCATCCTTTAATCCACAGAGTCTAGGAAAGTAGCTGGATCTTCCAGGAAGGCTTTTTAGCACTTCTCTACTTGCCCTTTGCTTCTTCCCTTGATGTCTAGCAGTGATTTCCAGCTGGCAGACAACCCCTGTATCTTCTCACAAAGACACCAACCTCCTCATTGCTGCAGGTCCTAACAGCAAGAGCAGCAGCAGCTTCTTGTGGCTGTAAGATTCTCTCCAATTTCACACAATCACTCAGGGCTAAACTGTCAGACTGCTCCCCTGATCAGCCTGCTTACTGAAGCTTCACGCTCACAATGTGTCCTGCATACCCCTTGTGGTGACAGGTGGGAAATGTGACTCTGCGATGAAATGCAGACAATAAAATATGAAGCAGCTTTGCACATGTGCATCAGGACAGAGCCTTCTGCAGATGTCTTCTCTGCCCTGATCACTGAACATTCTGGCACACAACATGTGAGTGTATGAAAGGAGATGGTGTTGTTAGGCTGTCACATCGGATGTCTAGCCAAGTTGTATCACTTTCCTTACATGTAGAGACAAAGTACATGACATAGATAGATTATAGCTAAGGCAAGTTAAGTTCATTACACTATAATATCATAGTGTAACAAAGCAGAGTGTGCGTAATGAGGGATCAAAAATCTATTAGTCATTTATTTATTTATAATCTATCTAGTGTAATTCATATATATCAATAAAAAAACAAGTACTACAGCAAATAATCACTATACAATAATTGTAGTTTCTATCAATTTCTATAAATTGTCCGTATAAAAGTTATGTTCTAGATCAACAATAAAATGTGTTCATAGAATTAATAGCATAATCAATAGCAGAGTCTTGTATCCCCAAAATTGTCTCATTAGGTGTTCTAAATATTTTCCCAGGCACATCAAGTGTTAATGAAAAGACATGATATGTAGTTACAGTTTTAGGACGATGAATTGTTTGGTTGCTGTAAAGTGTTTATGACAGAGATTGAGACTACAGCTCAGGTAGCATCTGTCTTATTGTGCTATAGATCTTCTGAAATAATTATCAGCGAATGTATAAAGAAATCCAGGTAATAGCTAATCGTATCTTTCCTGTACACAGTTTGATTCATATTTACAGTAAATAGGTGGGGACATAGTAATTGATTCACCTAACGGCAAAGTTCAGGCTGCTCTCTGGGAAATATCTGCTCCTTCAGATTGCCATCTTGTGGCATAAAAGAATAATACGTACAGTATTTCATGCAACAAGTCTAAGTCATAGTTTTACACTATTATTGTGATGTTCTTCATGTGTCTTTCCAGAGAACGAGCCTTTTCTAATATGGCTATTAATTATATTACAACATACTGTAAGATTTTGATATCAGAAACCAGCCTAAAAGACAGAAGGCATGATAACACACTGATTTTGACTTTTTTGTGACATTGTCCTACTTTTCACACTACTTTTCATTTTATCCTACTTATGCCACATTTATCAAGTGATTCCAGATATAACAGACAGGGAACTTGTCACCACACTCACTCCCCCAAGCCCACAAACAGTACCTTCTTTTGTAAAATGTATGTCCCCTGGTGGTCTTTTTAGCTTGTTTCTAAGCTGCTACTTGAATAAAAAATCATCTTTTATTCTTTTGTAGGACTAATTTCTATGTATTTTGGTATTTCCCATTACAAGGAATATGTACAATTTGCTCATAAATCTGCAGCTTTTAGAAAAGTCTCACTTAAAAGGAACTTATCACCACACCACCCCCACCACAAACCCACAAACAGTACCTTCTTCTGTAATTTGCACATCCACTGGAGGTCTTTTTAACAGTCGATGCAGTCAGATAGCCCGGCAACCCCACCTCCTGTTCTCAGGCAACCCCACCTCCTGCACTCAGGAAATCCCAACTTGTGTACTCAAGCAATCCCACCCCCTGCACTCAGGCAACCCTACCTCCTGCACTCAGGCAACCCCACCTCCTGCACTCAGGCAACCTCACCTCCTGCACTCAGGCAACCTCACCTCCTTTACTCAGGCAACCCCACCTCCTGCACTCAGGCAACCTCACCTCCTTTACTCAGGCAACCCCACCTCCTGCACTCAGGCAACCTCCCCTCCTGCACTCAGGCAACCTCAACTCCTTCACTCAGGCAACCCCACCTCCTGCACTCAGGCAACCTCACCTCCTTTACTCACGCAACCTCAACTCCTTCACTCAGGCAACCTCACCTCCTTCACTCAGGCAACCCCACCTCCTGCACTCAGGCAACCCCAACTCCTGTACTTAGGCAACCCCACCTCCTGCAGTCAGTTTGCTATTCTACCTCTATGCATCTGACTGAGCCCTGACTCCTAGATCTCCACATAACCAGAGCATTACATCACAATTAGAAGACAGGGCTGGGCCAGATGCATGGGTTGGGCAAAACAAGCTGACTACAGGAGTTGGGATTGCTTGAGTGCAGGAGGTGGGGTTGCCTGACTGCCTGACTGCATCCACTGCTAAAAAGACCTCCAGTGGATGTACAAATTTCTTTTCCAAAAGCTGAAAATTTAGGAGCAACTTCTACATACGTAGCAATTAGTCACAAAAATAAATGATTGTGTTTTTTGGATCTTTTACCAGAAAGTTTTAAATCCAATGCAGGAGTAGGAGGATGGGTTTCAACACTAATGACAGTTTTTGTCCATTTACTATGAGCAGAGACAGTGGGGCTGTTACTGACACCTTCTCGTGATTCCTGGGTAAATATTATCTCTTGAACTTGAAAAACTGGGCCTTAATACTCCTAAAACATGCTGTGAACCTGAAACAGCAATAAAATAATTTCATATACTACAAAGGGAAATTTCTTCTGAGAACCGCTGAATGTCATACCCCATATACATACTCCTTCTCCATTGATGACTGTGGCTACGGCAGGCAATTTCCCATGTAGGCAGAAAGTCCTAACTAGGGTTTTGCTTAAACATTGGACAACCAAGTCTGTTGAGCCTCACTGGAGGTGATGAAGTGCGGCGCTTGGCGATCTCCGTCAGCTCCATAGAGATTAATGAAGCAGAATGGCAACGAATGGCCGCCTGCTCCATTAGTCTGACTGAGCGATGAGGGGACCAACGGAGGTTTGTGGGACCCCATCGGACCCCACGTTTTCGTGGTCTGTGGGGGTCCCATCAATGATACCCCCACTGATCAGCAAGTTACCCCCTATCCTGTGGATAAGGCCTAACATTTGTTCATTGGAAAACCCCTTCAAGAAATTAATTGCCCCAGGTGATGTCAATTATTATATATATTTAGTTCTCTGTAGGTGAAAGCACACGTATGAGCCCTCCTCCTTTTTTAATTATTGCACTTACCGGAGTGTCAGTTTGCTTGGGGGAATGGGCTCAGCAAGTCACTGCATGCCATTCCAGGTCTATCACACACATCCTCATATTGAAGTCATTGTTCCTGTGTGGATTCTCCATTGTTCTAGGGTAGCTTATATTGGGCTATTTGCAAAAATCAAGTGACCTCAAGGTGAACACTTTTCCGGGGCGATGTTTCTCTGAAAGGTTTGAACCAAACAGGAGGGAAGGGCTTTTTTGTTTTCTTTCTCTCTCTCTCTTTTTTTTTATTTTCTCTTTCTTTCTTATGTTTTGTTCGGGTATCCAGTGGATTCTCAGAGGGAGGGTGAGGGAGGGATATCTGGTTTAAGGTATACTTCTCACAGGACAAAGATGTTAAAAGTTCAAGATAGTCTAATGGGAAAAACTATACGTTGACGCTTTGGACGATATTTTGAAATTGTATTTCATCTATTGTACTTGGAAAATGTCGCTGGTTCTGTGTCCTAGTAATAATGTTTTTACTGTCTAAAAATATAATAAAGATTATCTAAAAAAAAAACAGTATTACCTGTGTCTCTGTCTTCTATTGTCCATTTTTTTGTTCTTTTTTTTCCTTTTGCTCATACTTGACTGTTTCACAGTATTACCGTGAAGCACTTTCATCTAGTTCCTAGAATTCCTAGAGTTGAATTTTTGCAAGTTTTGTCTAATTGTGTTCATTTTCCAGACACTTTTGATTGTAGTATGTGACATTCCATCCTGGAAATTATGCAGATCATTTTTTTTTCCACTGGTATGCTTGTTGGTCTTATTGTTGTGCAAAAACTGTACAAGAACCTGAACAAGCAGAGAATACAGGAAGAAGAGAACACAGCATAAGCCCATTAGAGCCAGGAGATTGCTTTCAAACCACTTGTAGGGATTAGAATATTAGTTAAAATGAAACAAAGTGCACTTTTTCACCTCTTAAAGATGAAGATTTACATTGATTGTATTCTACAAAGCTTTGGAAAGACTGACAACCAAGTGTTTCAAGACAATTTTTTGGGTCCATATATTTTTGTTTTCCTTTCCAAAGTAAAGCCTCAAGGCAAGTTGAACATTTTTTGTGCAACTAATACCTAAGTGTTTCCAACACCAGAAGGGGACTGCCCTGGTGTTAATTTTCCACTACTTTTCATGTGTTTTAGACATTTAGATTAACTGGATTAATCTGGTAAAGTTGGCTTAATGTGAAGTAGGTTTGCAAATGTTGCAAAATATTTCTTTAGACAATTGTGGGGCATTTTTAGGCCAGAAAACTGGCATAACGACTATAATAAAACCTCCTCTACTGAATGTTTTATTGGTTTTGGTGAAGACTACAGGAATTTCTCATAATTATCAAGATTTTTACCAATTCCGGCAAGCTGCAGGATGGCAGATTTATATATACCTTGAGCTTAATAAGACCCCTGAAGATATTGTTGCTCAAAAGAAATACATGGATTTAAGAGATTACCTAGCCTCATGCCAGAAAACAATGGATATGGGGGAAACTCTTCAAAAGTCTATATATTTGAAAGGCTTAGGGAGACAAAACAAAATCCTACTTAACCTCAAAGACAAGGAGCCCTAGGTTAGCCATGTCCAAGATAGCATTACCTAAGATATTTTGATGTGTGAAAACCATCTCACTCTAGGGGACCAGGACTGCCTCGGGAGCCCCTAGTCAGGCTTAGTGAGTACTATTTGACAGAGAAAGCTTTTCGGAATAGTTTACTGCTAGGCAGTTGAGCCTTTGTATGTTTCTGGTATTAGCTTACCAACAAAACAGCAATAGATACACAGCTAACCAGCACTGCTGAGCCCAGTATGTTGACAGCAAAAAGTTTTTTTATAAAAGTGGTGAAGACCCATGAACTATATTAATTTTATAGCAATAAAGGTTTGAGGAGGGGGGCTATAAAAGCAATTAACCTCTTATACTCATCTATTTTGGTGCTGCTGTTCGTCTGCAGCTCCTCTCATTACTGACAATCTCTGATTGTAAACAGAGGCCAGCAGTGCTATTTCAGTACACCCTTCGGTGGTAAGAAGCACTGTGGGTTAACAAGAGCACTGGAGAAGGTGAGTATAACTGGGTTATTGTTTTTATAGAACCTAGGGCAGATGTCAGTCAGTGAGGAACCTTGTGAAAAACGGATTTATTGTGGTAGCAAAAGATGACTCTATGGCACATAAGTAACCATTTATAACATTAATAGAATGCAGTAGATGAAATACAAGGTAGTGTACCGTTTTTGGTCTTCAAGTTGTGCTCCCATCTATCTCCAAGAAGACTTGCTTCGATGAATTTGATTTCATGTTTTCACAATTCTTCCTCAAATTTGCTTGATAATTAGTAAATAAGCAAAAACAAAAACTGGTTTGTGTCGCATGAAAGCCAAAATCCGGTCACGTGTGCCACAATCCCCTTTTAAATGATTCGCAAAACGGTAATCATCGGATTATCCGACTTTTGTGCGGTCCGCGGACCCTTAGTAAATGAGCTCCATTTACTTTTATATGGCAAAAGGGCATAGTCTTATGTAATGTAAGTGTAGCTTAGCTAGAAAATTATGCACCAACAATATGGCACATTTTATTTGTGTCAACTAAACCAAATAGGATGTTAGAAGTTATCTGGCAAAATGTTTGAAAATGACTCTTTACCTCCTGTTTCATACTCTTGCTCTTTATATACTATGCCATTAATGTATTCTATTTTAATTTAACTGTATATCATGATTTTTCTTTGCGACATAAATGTTTTTATTTAAACTACTTACAGTATAAATACTATATAAAAGATAACTACAGTACTTTGATTTTCAACTTGGATTTCCTTGATATAGATGCCTTAAGGGTGTCTTACCACTATTGTAATAGAAAATTGATTATCATATAGTAGCTCAAAATTAATGATTATATGTCAATTTAAAGGGCAATAGAAAATTCTATAACAATCATTGTCTTATGACAAAAAGGTGAACAGCAGTGGCCCTATTTGTAGCTACTGCATTTTAATGAAAATCTTTAAAAGAGCCTCAAATTCATATGTATTGCCATATCTGCAGACACAAATGAATACAGTGACAGCAAAAGACTTTCTTTCCAGATGTTAGAATTGGTTCTGGAGCTGTATTTATGTTTGAGATTGAACCAATTTCTGTATTTTCTGAGGCTGCTTCTTTTGCTTTATTTATTTAACAATGTTGATACAGTATGCATATACTGATTTTGGGGTTATTTTTATGAAGTAATTTTTTTATATTTCTGTATTTACTGTACTAAGATTAATTCAGTTGCTTAATTTATGCACTAAACTTGCTGGATTTTGGTACTGAGGATGGGTTTGTGTAATGATCAGTTGGCTACACCAAGCAGATTGATTTTGGCCAACTCCCATGGGCAATATATAAGTGGGCTACCAGGCTGCTGAGTACTCAATTTCAGTTAACATGACTGTTGTGGCCACAAGGTTACAGGTAGAAATTATGATTAGAGAGGTTTTGATCACCATTAGAGATAAATCTTCAAATACTGAACATTCTGCTCACCTCATCAAGTAGGTTTCTAAATACAAGTCAGAGCAGATAATTAAACTTTGGGTCACATATCCAGGCAAACATTATGACAGACTGCATAGGTTCATAAACAGAAAAACAAGCCAGAGTATTCCACAGGTGGTCAGCGGTGTAGAAGATGATACACACCTCAGCCGATACTAGAAGTCCTTTCTTTGGCAGTTTCCAGTTTGAGGTGCAGGAGTTTGCCTAGCAATAGAATGCATGTTTTTAAAATTCTAACTCCTTACATCGTGAAAGGTGTAGGTAGAGGTTTCATGGGTTGAGCCATCTCCTTACTGGGCAAGTGTCTGCTTTATTATACAGTTGGGACATGTCGTTGACTGTTGAAATGGATGCTTGCATCGATCAGGGCAGTTAATCTGTTAGGTGCCTTTCCAGTTTTTGCCTTCCAAAATGCTTGAAGGCAAAAACTGAAGTGCTCTTGAAAGAGTTAAAGGCCCAGCTCTCCTGACAGGCAATTTGTTATCCCCTTGCAGTTCATGAGAAAGGAGGTCTAGTTCTCACTATGATGGAGCCATAGGTTAGAATGCATCTATTCAGTTCCAGATGTAGCTCAATCTACCAATCCATCATTGAGTGAGAGCAAGAACGCCATTCTTGTGAACTTTTTAAGTAGGGTTACATTTTAGTGTTGTGTTTAGATTATTAGCTTGGTTACGGTGCTTTAACTGATTAACTGATGTTCATCCTGTTTCAGTATTAGAAGCCATGAGAAATTGGAAGTACGCTCTCTTTGAATTATACGGTTGTGTGTGTCAGAACTGTCAGGATTCAGAGTCTTTGGACCCTCTGGACCTACGCGCAAGATGGTATTAGCCGACACCTGGGACCGGAGTCTAAGTGGTACCTAGTCTTCACCTGAGCCCCCCGCAAAGCGGGATGGTCTTGCTGTGGCGGGGTACCACCAGGTCGTTCCACAGATGCGACTAGCCCACGGTGGCAGCCCAGGTAGCTAACCAGGAGACAGTAGAGCCCAGGGTGACAGCAGTAGAACAGCACAAGAAGGAACACTAGGACTCACAGCAGGAACACAGGAGCTGGGACAGGAACTGTCACGTAGGAATGGACTAGCATACGGAACAGGAATGCAGGAGCAGGATCACGGGAACACAGGAGGAGGAACTGGAACACAAGATACACAGGAACACACAGGAACGCTGGAGACATCGGAATGCTGGAGACACAGGAACACTGGAGACACAGGAACACTGGAGACACGGGAAAGCAGGAGGGCTTTCTGTTCACAGGAAAGGTTTGAAGATCCGTCAGGGAATGATGGGAGCCGCCGGATTAAATGGAGACCCGGAAGTGGCCAGCGCCAATCACCTGTGTGCTGGCCCTTTAAACTCAGAGTACCGCCGCGCGCGCCCTAGTAGACGTGGAGAAGTCAGTCTGGGGCAGCAGGACAGGCACCACTGAGAGGGGAACAGGTGCACCAGCGATCCGTGACATGGATTGTGGGGGTACCAGTGACAAGAACAAGTCAGAAAGTCCAGAATTTATTGCAACATTCAAAATCATTTGAAACCAATAATCTTACAACTCAAAGAGGCTAGAAGCATGATTCAGAGATGGGTTTAAAAATAATAACGCACCCACTACTCAGAAAAACATTGATTTTTATTGTAAAAAAATATCCATGTCCTTTGACTTTTCACATGTTTGATTAAATGAAAAGGCAAGTTTAGCCTGCATCAGCATTTTACAGCAATAGAAAACACATTTAAATCACTTTTGCTCATTGAATACCTTTTTGCTATTTAAGTTGTGAGACCATGAAAACCTTCTAGACCTTCCAATTATAGACAAAAGTACATATTTCAAAATACTCATACCTATATTTCAGCTTTGGAGTTTGATATTTTTGCTTCAAATGAAAGAAAGATTATTCTTTTACACTTGTCTTTATCATCTCAATTTATGCGCAGTTCAACGTAATCAGGCACTGAATAGATGTCTTTCAAGCAACCATGGGTAAGACATTTACAACAGTTCAGATACAGATTTAAATATATTATATTATATTGAGCTGTCAACAGTTACTTCAAGACGTAAAGGACATTTAATATTAGTAATGGGACAAAGAGGCTTAGCATTTTCATAATTGTGATGAACAATGTTACGTTAGCACTCAAATTTCTAAAACAACTATGAACTGCCTGGATCAAGTTTGGAAGAAAATTGTACATATTGGCCACCCCTCACACATACCTCCTGGTTCCTCCCCCCCTCACTCCCGGCTCTCCCGGCCCTGCTCCGCTACGTTCCGCAACCGCCTCCCCCCCCCCCCCCCGTTCTGCTCCTGCTCCGCTCCCGGCACCTGAAGTACTGCCAGCCAGAGGACCCACTACTGAGCCTGTAGTTATTGAAGCAACCGGCACTGTCCTCCTGCCTGCCACTCATCACTCTCCGCATACCTCCTGGTTTCCCCTCCCACTCCCGGCTCTGCTCTGATCCTGGCCCTCCATCCCCCCCCCACTCAGTTTCGCTCACGCCCCCCTTCTGCTCCAGGCCCTCTCCCGCTCCCCGTTCCCACCCCTGCTCCGCTAATGGCAACCCCCCTCTGCTCCCTGAACCCCCCGCTGCCGTGTGTGTATATTATATGTGTCTATATATATATGCATGTACGAGTCTTTATGTATATTCTGTATATAGTGTGTGTATATATGTATGTGTGTGTATATTTGCTGTATGTATGTACAGTGTGTATATGCTGTATATACTGTTTGTCTCCCCCCCTCCACTCCCGTCTCCAATACTCCTCCATTCCAGTCTCCCCCCCTCCGCTCTTGTGTCCCCGACTCCGCTCAACCCCCCTCTGCTCCCGTCTCACCTGCTACGCTCACCCCCCCCTCCTCTCCCACTCCCTCCATCCCATCACCCCTTCCAATACAAGACTGTGCGCCACTTATGATTAATCTGGTGCAATCTCCTCACTTCACAAGCAAACTGCACATAGTACAGACTGCACTACATTTGATAAATGTGACCCCCTAATGTTCTTGGAATTATTAAATTTAAAATCAGTCTGGTGACACAGTGGGTCTGCAACTCATTGTCCAAAACCCAGTGTTACAGCAATAGGGGGTCATTTATATTATTTCCCCCTTCTCTGTGCTCTTTTTGCACCTATTGTGAGTCTATTTTTTGCATCTCATTTGTCTTTGTCATTTTGGTTTCATAGTTTCATAGTTTCTACGGTTGAAAAAAGACACTTGTCCATCAAGTTCAACCAAGGAAGGGAAGGGATTGGATGAGGAAGGGATTTAGGGGAAACAATTCTATATAACATAACCATGGTTCTTTGACAAATGCAGGATTTTTTTTGCCTTATTAGGCGCAAATTTTAAAAAAGGAGCGCAAATCATATCATTGCCTTTCCTAAGCATGGTCAGGACTGGTGTGTTACGCTGCAATTATTTGCGCCCATATAGGTGTAATAGTTTAATAAATCAGGCGCAAACATCTGTAAAGAGTCGCAATGTAATGACAAATAGGCTGCAACAATACATGACGAATTGAGGCGTAACATTCCAAAAAAGCACATAATAGGCACAAAACAGCCATTGCGAAGCAAAAATCTGCAAAAACACCAATGGCAGGAAAAAAAATTATAAATGACCCCCATAGTGTATAAGATCTATGATAGCAGTACACCATCTTCCATTGCTCTATGGTTGGCGTTAGACCAGATGTACATGGCTTTGTTCCACGCACACAATAATGAGCATTGGCCAACAAAGGACCTTTCACTGTTTCAGCTGTTTCTTTTCATAGACCACTTTTGGTGGATTGTAACGGCTGCATGCTGGAGATCATTTATTTAGGAGATTTTCTAAACCAGGTGGGCAAGCCAAAAGAATTTCACCCTTGTTAAAATCACCTAGTTTACACATTAAAAAGTTCAATTGTAACAAAGTAATGTTTAACACTTCAGCAAAATAGGCTGAAATTTCAAATAATTTAAATAATATTTGTACTAGCAGAGACTTACAGTAACTTCAACTTCTTAGGACACATTTACAAGTAGAAGTCAAGTATACCTTTATCAACTAACAAGCATGAGCCCCGTGTTTAATAAAAGAAGTTTACCACAGTGTCATACTGATCACTAAGCTACCAGAGGATCATTTGGTGGGTCGTGGCTTTAAACCAATATTGGACTCCAGAAATACAGCAGAAGACTAATTTTGAGGCTAGTTGGGTTCACTTCCTAGTGGATGAAAAAAGGGTGGGCTCCAGAACAGTTTTGTCTGATGGACCCAAGATACTCCAGTCCAAAAATGGTTGAACAAATAACCTTTAGATGTCCCCGTTAATCCTACTATTTTCAACTCCAAGCATACTATTTTAATTCATGTGACAATCAGGAGAATAGGAGAAAAGAGAGAAACAACCAAATATCTACGAAGCAATTTTCTTTTTTTTCTTTAGAACAGAAGCTCTTTAATGTTCTAGGCTGTCTTTGATCTCTCATTGAATATAACTTACAGCTAGTATGTAGTCAACATCGTTGCTGAAAGTTTTATGTTTAATTATCTGCCAAACTTGGATTCTATATTCTAATAGCAAAAAAAAAAATCAATTATTTATTCTTTCCATTTTTCTACTTTGCTTCTTATAAGCAAAATTAAACTTCTTTTGTCTACAAAGAGTTGGATGATAAAATGCTTCATTCCTTTTGAAATAGGATTTTAGGATTAATTTCATTGAACTGTTGTGAGTATTGTTTATGACTGAAATTTCTGCAGCACTTGACAATATCCGAAGGATGTTGTTGCAGCTTTTCCAAACACCTCAGAAAGTCGTTCAAATCAGTGTCTCACAGTTCAGCAGCCACACAGCTGGATTACAGTAATTGCTCAATAAGAGAATGTCTCATGAGAAGGCCTAGGTAAACCATAATGCTTAAGAAGATTGAGTCGCGCAATTTATAAGAGCTGATGTCATCTTACATTTCACGAAAATGTATGACATGCTGAAATTTACAGTTTGCATGCAGCATTTTCCCAAATCTCTTTTATTTTTTTTTCTCTAGAACAGTCAGTGAATGGAGTACAGTGATAAGGCTTCTCTCCGGACATGCTTCCACAGGTAGACACAAATTAAACATCCATGACATTTCTGAACGTTATGCTGCTGGATATACAAAATTGAGTAATTGCATATATAAATACCGTATATGTTCAGGCTCTAATATAGTCATGCATCCCTGCTTTCCATGTAGATGCTGCAATGTAGAATTTTTTTTCTTAACTTTTACTGAAAGTTTTTCTTTTTTAATAGAAAAAACATGAATGAAAAAATACAAATAGAGAGAGAAAGAGAAAATGTGGGTTGTCTTTACAAGCTAACCCAAAGAGGACATTGGAGAGTAAGTAATGCTCCGATATACCTTAATTCAATGCTACATTGAATATTTAAGATTTCTTTATAATGTTTTATTTTTATTTTTTTCCACTTACATAACACAACAATATTACAAGCAGCTACATACAAAAAAACAGACAAACATGAGAGGTCATCAGGGCCGGTTCCAGCACCAGGCATACCCAAGGAAGTGCCGTGGCCCAGAGCTGCTTGGGGGGCCCTCACGGCCGAATCTCAGCCCTCAGCAGCTTGGCAGCAATCTGGAGAGGAGAGCAGATATAATAGAACAATGAGCTGCATATAAAATAATAGTTTATGAATTTTAAATGCCACCACATGAGTGGCAAAGGGGCCATCTAAGGCTTCGTTGCCCAGGGGCCTACTAAAACCTGGAGCTAGCCCTGGAGGTCATGCACATATGCCCTCTTGTACTTTATGCAATTGGTCCATATACATGGTTTGAAGTGGTGCACACTCTGTACTAAAACAGGGACTCAAGTATCTATACATAGGTATTTTTATTGGGGCAGATTTTATGGGGATAAGTTATGTCATGTCTATGGAAGGCGAAGTGGCCCCAGGGTACCTCATAAATTTTCCAGTGGGTACCCGTAGGTATGTACCATTTAGTCAGCGTAAAGGGATGCATTGCCTGTTCTATGTTCTGTTCTCCTGTGTTGTAAGGAATTGGATCAACCAGTGTCTCAATTTTTTAAAAAAAACTTTAGCTTTTGCACTTTTATTTCATTCTGCCACAGAACATAATGTAGTGTTGGTACGTGCTCTTATAACCAGTACTGAAAAATACTGTGTTTTACCTCCATACTAATAACATGGAACAACTTGGGTAATTATGTAAACTGTGTTGTGGTGTTAGCTTCATCTTCATCTGCAAAATGGAAAAGTTATGCTGCCAGATTTAATGGAAAGTCTCGGTTCCACAATGACTGGTATACATCTTCAACCTGTGACCACAGGTTCTGAATCTGCCAAACATGCCAAAGACCATGAAAAAGATCAGTACAACTTTCCTTGCACTTTGGACGGTGGGTCAGACAATCTGGTTTGGCCGGGTTGGTATTTTTCCCTTCGCCAAGTTGGCCAACATACGACCAGACTTGTTACCAAACTGCAAAAGTTCTACTTCCTGTTGTGTTCTAGTGAATTGTTCATTTCTGTCCGCCCAGGTTTCACATCTTGATTTTGTTGTCAACCATGTCGTTTATTGTCATTTTTTGGGTGACAGAGGTACGTGGTGTAGGCTGACCTCAGAGCAAATCTTGCTTGTGTGGATTTTTCCCTGGTCTGGCGTTTTAAAATACCCGTGTGTTCTATTATTTTACCGTTTCCCAAAACAGAAAAGGATCTGCCATATGATTTTCATTTGTTGCTAAGAGCTCCATCCACAAACCCTGCATCAACTCCACAAATGAAGTATCCTCTAGCATAAAAGCTCGGAACCGCCACACGTACTCCTGACCCTTTTCTGACCCTTTTACCACATTTCTGACCTTGCTTGGATCCACAAACTTCCTTCTTCTCCCTCTGTAGGTGGTCTTGATGTTAGGTTTTGTAGGATGTCACACAGGAAAGATCCGCCATCTGCTGGTGTGTGGGGCGACAAGGGGACTCTATCTGGTTCTTCACCTGTATTCTAGCTGTAATCTTATGTCCTGTTTAACCAATTCTGTACAAATTGCATTACAGGCCTTTTGTTTTCAGGCCACTTTGACCGAATAATCTCCAAATAGTAACACCTTCTGGATTTGCATTGTAAGCTTGTCCTTGTGATTACAATACTGCCATTTAATTGCCTTATCATTAAAGTCAGGATATTTTACTATGACTTGCCTGGGGTGGTTGTCTCGATGTGAATCTGCATCGCCTTTCTGCAGTTTCGGCGCCCCCATGCAGTGCGCCCTTTCTACCCTGCAAGATCTAGTGGGGATGGATTCAGGCAGTCCAACCAAACGCAGGTTGTTTTGGTGGGACTTATATTCCAGGTCGCCCACCTTTTCCATTATCACAGGGTTTGCAGTCTCCAGTTTCTGGAGGCAGTGATGTATCCCACTGTCCCGGTCCTCCACCACTGAGACTCATTGTTCCACCTCTCTGAGCCTGGAGTCATGGCTGCCCCATCGCCCTGTAGTTGTTTTAGTGTGGCCTGAATGGTGGCAGCCAGGAAGCCTGCAAGTTCTGAGACAATGTGGTTGGCCACTTCTGCTGCAAGGCAGCTGTAGTCAATACCCTGTGAGCGGGTGAGCAGTTCAGCTGCCTTCAAGTTGTCAATGCATTGTGGATAAGGCAGCTCCTCAGAATGTAATTTACCCATTCATACTTGGTATGAAAAGGGATTACTCTATGGTGGTTGGCTTATTTTTCAATATGATCTATATATACCTGGAAAAGACAAGCAGCAGAAATTCTCCTCAATGATAGAAGAAACGTTTATTAATATATCTCAAAAAAGTACATTACATAATAAAGGCAACATATGTTCAAGTGTCCTTTGCCTTGGTCCATGCACCTGACTGTTCAATAATACCTTTTGTTCTTCATTATTTTAAATTATGAACGTTATGCAGGATCAGGGAACCAACTGGTGATAGTGGGCCCTGAGACTAAACCCCCATCCGAGCTGTTATTCTGTAATTGCCTTACCTACCTTAAGTGGTTGGAGACAACTGGTCAACATTCTTCTCATGCAGAAAAGTGAAAACATTGAGACAAGAACAAAACAAGACAAAGACAAAAGCATAGTCATCAAATACAGGTCATAACCATGAGGACAATAAGGCAGTTCAATATCACTAGGCAAACAAATAATCAGGCAAAGGGTCATAAATACCAGAATACAAAGGACAGAATTAAGGTGACGTCCCTGAGTACAAGACTATAGCAGGCAATAGTCCAAAAAAATATTTTATGAGATGCCCAGAATGTGACTGGATCAATTCTCTGACATTAGACAGGGTAGCAATGAGAGCGGGATTATTCTATATTATAAAGCCAAATTTCTGTTAAATTTGGAGAATATGTATTACTTTTACACCCTTAGATTCTTCATATCAACTTTTATATAAAGATAAACCTAAAAGTAAATGTAACATTCTTCACAAACATTGTTGGACTTGGTACCTGCTGTGACAGCTGTTTTTTCTGAGTCTGTATGATCTGACAGCATGGAAACATATGGGAAAAGCTGGCATCATATGTCTGGAATTAATCAAGTGCCTTTTTCCAGTTTATGAATCCAGTGGTTATGCAGGTTTGCTGACAAAGGGCAGCATCTGCCAATAGCTTCTGAGTGCACACAATTACTCACAGTTGGAAAAGTTTTTTTGAATTTTCTGTCTTGATTTGAAAAGGAATATTCTAGCCAAATGGTTTGGAATTTTCTTGCTGGATGTGAATTAGTAAACAGACTTATTTTTTAAAACTACATTTGTGTTTTACCCTTGTGTTTTACTTTTTCACAATACTGCAGTATGGAATTAGTCTTGTCATCACCAATTATAAATGACGTAATTGTACATTTAATGACTCTCATACGTAACCCCTTTTCAGTAGTTTAAGCATCACATCACATTGTGAGCTCAGTGCAGAGTTGAACAAGACAGGTCTCTGCTGCCCAGAATAATCATTGTGTCTGATGCTGGATGATATGGTGCAGAATAAGACGTTGCACTTCCTACAGTGGAGATCAAAGTTAGAGAACAATGTATGATCACTTGATTTTTTTTTAGAAATAATGTTATCTACACTGATCAAAATTTGTTTGATTTTTTTGTAAGGGTTCTCCATGCCACTAGAACAGTGTTTACAAAATTGCCAAAGTATATCAAAATAAAAACATTATTTTGCAAAAAACATGATGCTCATAACTATAGAACAGCCACGTCTGTAGCACAGAGAAAGACAAATACATTTTCCTACCAATTAGTAGGAAATGCGTAGACTTTGAATGACTTCAGTATATCTTCACACAGGACACCACTAGTCTCTCTCACTGCTCTGGTGTTATGTTGGTCCACTATTCTTCCAGTGTCTTCCACAGTTCTTTGACTATTGTGGATTTCTTGACAGTAACTTCACGACCAAGTATTTTTCAGAGATTTTCTATTGGGCTTAGATCATTACTCTGGACTGGTCATGTAAGGATTTGAACAAGCGGACTCCACTGTCCCAGGCTGCACATCTACCAACTGATCCTGAATGAAAAACAATTTCAAAATGCTCTGGGCCAAAGGTTCAACTTCCAACAAGACAATGACCCTAAGCACACTTCTAAGATGACAAAGCAATGACAACCCTGTGACCATTTGTGACAGGCCCAGCCTGAGTCCTGAGATAAACCCAACTGTGCATCTCTGAAAAGACTTGAAAATTACTTCCACCGACGTTCACTATCCAACCTGAGTGAACTGGAGAGGATCTGCAAGGAAGAATGGCGGAGGATCCCCAAATCCAGGTGTGAAGAACTTATTGCATCATTTCCAAGAAGACTAATGGCTGTACTAGCTCAAAAAGTGCTTCTACTCAAAACTGAGCAAAGGGTCCGAAAGTACTTATGCCTATATTTCAGTTTTTCTTGATTATTAAATTAGCAAAATATTTACATTTCAGTTTTTTTTCTCTGAAAATGGCCTGCAGAGTCTACATCAATAAACAAACAAAAAATGTATGATCTTATCAATTGGCTTCAATAAAACAAAGAGTAAAACATTTAAAGTAGTCTGAATACTTTCCATACCCACTGCAATTTTTGCTCATCAAATGTATTGTATTGAAGTATTTTACAAGTATATTTGTGAGGGGGTTTATGGTCATGACACCTTGAGATTCAGCACCTCTAATCCACCTCCTGTCTCCTCCAGCCCTTTCCCTCCTGCTGTCTGCTTCTTAGTACCAGACGGCAGCTAATTTGACATCATCGGGAGTGGGAGGCCCAGAGAGAGAGAGGCTGTAATGGTGGCTGTATTTCCACAGAATAGATTTGCATCAAGTATATAAATTTCCAATCATTGTACATTCTAAAGTTTAATGACTAACCACCATCTTTATTAGTTGTGCATTGTTGCGCTACTATAGTAGAGGGGGTTATTGACTTTCTGGGCATGTCTATTCTGAGTGTGAGATATAAAAACTTTTTGCATCTACTTGGATGAGGTGGTTACTGCTTTCATGACTATCGTCCAGTGGGTTTCTTGGACTGTTATCCTTATCTTTTATTTGATATATACTGTGGACTATTTCTCTATATCCTATGGATCAGGTCATGTGTATTTTAGTCTGAAATGAGAATTGTACTGACGGACTGAAAGTGCTGAAAGTGGGTAAGCGAGAAACAGTACTACATCTATTGCTCGATATACTTTTTGTTTTTTACTTCCATATCAACTCCTGACAGATTGAACAACTGATAAGTTGCAACACTTGTCCAATAAATACAGTATCCTTATAAAATCAAGCTATACAGTATTGATGGTGTACAAAAAAACACTAGAGAATTGCCACAAAGTCAGCTTATGACTGAAGTGGCTTTATAAGGTAAAACTAGCAGTAAAAGAATACAAATTTAACAATTGTAAATCCAGAAGTGTCAAGAGTGTCTGGCAAACAGATTAAAATGCATGAAGTTATTTTTCAGATACAAGTCAATATAATCATATTCCTTAGTCTATACAGTATTTTAAGTATCTCATTTCTCTTTTAGTTCCACGAATAGTAATAAAATTAGATGCTTGGACTACAGTACATGCCTTTTGGCAGGTGTTTTAATCTTTATTTAATACGTGTTAAATACGTTCCAATAAAAGACTTGTTTACTATAATAGAAACTACACAATGAATATTATCTGCTTTAGAATAATCTGTGATGTAATGTGATTTGACCATTACAAATAATAGATGTTCTGTATTGTGATCCCAAGTTGTAACCCTAGCAAAATATCAATTTGACTTGCTTTTATGAAGCCTCTGGAAATGTTACTTGCTTCAAAATTGAAAATGACCTAAAATAAGATTATTTGCATTGGGATTTTTGCAACTTCCATCTGAAATCTCCCGTGGCCAGCAAATCAAAGCAAAGGATAACATAGTGCCAAAGACTCTTGAATGTTTTACGAGTTGGGATAATCCTTTACTGCCAGTAATCTTCTATGTCTTGTATGATTTATGTAAAGGGCTTTTCATGTGTGGTTCAATAAGGGATTTTATCCACCCAGTAAAAGACAAGCTGTACCTTGTATATTAATTCTGTTCCAAAAACAGTAAGACATTTATTCCTGTCTTGCAGAGATACATTTATTCTTGTGAGAAGGAATGGCACCAACTCAGCATGAATTAATCTGTACATAAAGACATTAAAGACAGATGCTGCTAGACCAACAAACACTATTCAACATCATTGTCAGAGACTTGAGACTTGTTCAATAATAGCATTCAAGTGTGTGGAAATCCTGTTAAAACAGGAGTTAAGGTTTCTAAATGAATGATGACCTCATTCTTGCATAATAGCCCACAGTTATCAAAACTAGTGCAGTGGGGCTCATTTACTAAGGGTATGTCGGACGCACTTTCGCCTGGTTTCCCGTCGATTTCCGATTTGCGCTGAATTGCCCCGGGATTTTGGTGCACGCTATCTGATTTTGGCGCATCGGTGTCGGCTTTCACGCGACAGAAATCGGGGGCCGTGGCCGTTGCACCTGGAAGAAGAAGGTGAACTCCGGCGGACCTCGGCGCAGACATGGTGGATATCGGGCGCACGACCTTAGTGAATCCCGGCATACCCGAATCAATGCACCAATGCGCCGCGGGATCGTGACTGGACCAGGTAAGTAAATGAGCCCCATTGTGTACTATATGCAGTTTGTCTGCGGTGTGTGCAGAGTGCGAGTGTGCAGAGTTCTTTCTAGGGCAAAGACAGAAAACGGGCGCAAACTCTTTAATAAATTTGGCCCATTGTGTCTGGTTTTACCATGCACTACAAATGTTTACTATTTAAGGGAAAATATACAAAGTTTTACAGGATGGGATAAGGAAGTCCACGCCTCTTCTAGCTACCTTGTAAGGCAGCTCCCTTGACATCAAGCATGACCTTCAGGAAGCCTTATGATATAATGCAGTATTAAAACCAAACCAGTGTATCTATTCCAGAAGGAACAGACTCCCAACTGTAGACAGCACTGTTTCAACCTGGTTGGGTCTTTTCAGTACATTGTTGGGAACTGGTTTGGCTGAGTGAAAGGCTTTTGACTAGGGTCAGGAAGTAAAGGTTCTGACAATTAAGGCCACCGTGTAGGCTTGTGGAGTCTTATATCTGATGCTCCACTAGGGGTATTCTGGGAAAATATGCAACATTTTTCAGCATTGGTATAATGAAAACCATACCTATTTTAGATACCTTGCAAGGCAGCTCCCTTGACATCAAACATGACCTTCAGAGGGTTGATGTCAAGTGAGCTACCTTAAGCTCAATCCTGGAAAACTTTTCCCAGAATCCCCCCAGTGGAGCATCAGTGTCTATAAGACTCCAGAAAATGACCCTAAAAACAGTGTTATGATAGAATGGTTTAAATAAAAGCTTATGTGTTAAAATGGCCCTGACCTAAATCCCATCAATTACTGTGGCTATGACTGAGCTACTGCTATTCTGCAAAGGAGATTGGGAAATATTCCAGTGTCTATATTGGACGTACTCCCATCTTACTTGTACCTGCCATAGCAGTTATAGATGGTCCTATAAAGAATAAATTCTGGAGGGGGGTCATGATTGGTTTGGTCTGGGAGAATTGGCTTTATCCCTTCACTAAGGTGTGGGCCTCCTGATCTGTAGAAAATCTCCACAAATTGCATGTCAAAAATTCGGGGTTAATGTACCCCTGGCTGTTTCTTGCTTCTGGTGATAGATCTGCATTGATATGTAGTGGGAGTGGACTTTTTGGAGAATCCTTAAAAACCACAGCGGGTACATGTGTAGGCAAAAATTAGTGGGCTTACCTATTTCTGGCTCCAGCTTCCATCATTATTTACCGGCTGTACAAGGGACATCACCTGAAACTGATTTGAGAACTAGAGACAGAAGAGCATTGTGACAATGTACCCAAAGCAGGGCTAATTCTTTTTTTTGTTTTTTATTATACCTGCCCAAGTTCCATGTTTTTTTCCCTGTATTCCGGGAAAACCCTTTGGGAGAAGAACCCTTTTGTTAAGTTTGAAAAGATTCCCATAAACCCCAAATTGTAATGTTATTTGGTAACATAAAAAGTCATTTTGTTTTAAGCAAATTCTTGGCACCTGGGTGTTTTTTTTTTTCTTTTTGGGGTGTAAGTAACCTTTGCCATTGTTTTTATAAAAGGACATTTATTGTAATATTATAAAAGCTTGAATTCCTGCAATTTAAAAGCCTTTCTCGATCAATATGACAGGTGTAGCAGCTTTATTTTTGGTGTGTCTTTGGGAGTGCTTTTTAACATAAATAGCAGTAAATTTGCCATTTCTTAAAATGAATGCAAAAAGAGGCAATTATTATAATGTGAATATGACATTTGATAAGGAACATATATTTATCTCACTATTTACTTCACTTCATGCAGATATTTCAACTCTGCTGAGATAAAAGCACTCAAAATTCTGCATAATCATGTCTGAAAATATTCTTTGCCCTACCACTTATTTGTAAATATAATGTATTCTGTGATTTCCCCTGACTGCCCTTGCACTGGATTGGAATAGATAACAGAGAATCTCAGTGTATATATTTGCACATCTGGCCAGAGATTATGTTTAGAAGCTGCATGTTTGAATATATCATATTATTCTTATGTTGGATTAAGCATCACATAGTGCTTGATACTTGCAGAAGAAGGTGTTACTTCATACAATATGCAGTGAATAGGAAACATTTAGAAATTAGATACTGTAAATGTTCTGTTAATCAGTTATACATCTGAATTTCATATTAATTCAGCGCTCAACTAATAAAATCTGACTCAGAAATTACTGTATGAACAACTTTCGCATTGATTTAAACATATAACTACTTAACACTTCCATCTAACAACTGAAGAAGAAATCCAAAAGGTCACATTTCAAAACAAATATATTAATTATGTGGTATAATTGTACTGAAAAGCAGTTCATTTGGTTAGAATACCTATCGTATGCTTAAGAATGTTTTCATTTACAAGTTTGCATTGTCTTCCACTAAAACAGTGGTTTCTAACCAGTGGATTGCAACCCCTTTGGTTATCAACATTTCACAGGAGTCTCCTAAGACCATCAGAAATATGTTTTCTGATGGTCATTGGGGCCAAGACACCACTCACCTCCATTGAATAATATAATGTACATGCATCTTTAAGACGCACCTATATTTGACCTGGAAAGCTGCACTGCACAGTTATTCCTGTGCGCGTAATCTCCAAAAAAACGGAAGTGCAATGATATGCAACATTACCAAAATAGACGAAGAAGAGCTACGGGTGCACAGGCAGGTAATTACTTTTGAATGGTGGTTATTCTGTGGGGCATCCTGTGATTGCTGGTTATTCTGTGGGGCACCCTGTGACTGCTGGTTATTCTGTGGGGCACCCTGTGACTGCTGCTTATTCTATGGGGCACCCTGTGACTGCTGCTAATTCTGTGGGGGCACCTTGTGACTGCTGTTGGTATTCTGTGGGGCACCCTGTGACTGCTGGTTATTCTGTGGGGCACCCTGTGACCGCTGGTTATTCTGTGTGACACCCTGTGACTGCTGCTTATTCTGTGGGGCACGCTGTTACTGCTGGGTATTCTGTGGGGCACGCTGTTACTGCTGGTTATTCTGTGGGGCACCCTGTTTCTGCTGGCTATGCTCTTGGGCATCCCCGTGACTATGATTGTGATTCATAATACCACCGAAATTACAGCTAAAAAGTAGCTACAACATTCATTTTATTTTTGGGGGTCACAGAAACACGAGATATTATAGAAAAGAGTCATGGCATTAAGTAGGTTAAGAAACACTAGTCTAAAAGTTGCTGGTAACAATTTCAATTTGGTGGACTATAATTTTTAAAAGACTTATCCTATCATGGGGAGTAAATTACACTCTATCTTACTTGCTGAGAGGTCTTTGTAGATCAAAAATATATAATATTTAGTGTGTATTTTCAGGGAATAGATTGCAAAGAAAGACAAGTGGTGATGAGAGGACCTGTAAGAATTTAATAAATCTGTTTCAGGTCTAGGTTCTGCGCTGGTCTTTTGGTCCCATTGACCTTTCTACTCTCAAGACTTCAATGTGGAGGACTCGAAACATTGCATTGATACATGGGGGCTCATTTACTAATGGTCCGTCGGACGCATTTTCGTCAGGTTTCCCGATGATTTCCATTTTGCGCCGATATGGCCCAGGATTTCGGCGCACGCGATTGGATTTTGGCGCCTCAGGCCCAGCTTGCATGCGACAGAAATCGGGGGACGGGCCGTCGGACAACCGGACGGATTCGGACAACGCGCAAGATTTAACACTTAGAATTGTGTCACAAGACACGCACTTACAATCATCGGGAAGAAGCAGGTGAACTCCGGCAGACCTCGGCACAGAAGCAATGGATGCAAGAACTCGGGAACACGATCTTAGCGAATCGTGGCAGACCCGTATCCTTGTCGGACAACGCACCGTGGGATCGCGACAGGACCGGGTAAGTAAATCTGCCCCATGGTTTTGACGTTTTTTTTTATCAAGGAACAAGTTACAACCTCTAATCTGGGCAGTTCCCATCTATATCACAATGCAATCCCACAAACTACAATATAATAATCTCACCCAAAATAACTAAGGACCCTCTCTACACCATCTAATATATGTTTTCCATAGCTTCTAAGGTGATTTGTCATATTGGAAACAATGCAGAAAGTATAGAGCAGAAAGTACTATGCAGCTTTTTGTGCAAAAGGTTTTGTAGCACTTTTCCTCTATTCATTTAAATCTCTGCTATTTTTAAGCTTGGTATTCAATGGTAATGGGCAGCCTGATTATGAAGTGAGGTGACGTGATCAAGAACATATACCTGCCAATCTCCAGGAAGGTCCAAACAGAGATAAATGGGAATTAAACCTGTAATCATTTCCATAGACATCAATCTTCCCAGACCTTCCTGCTTTATACCTTGTAGCTCACAAGATGCTGGTGCTATTTGACATATTGGGGCACATTTACTTACCCGTCCCGTCGCGATCCACGAGGTGCATTGTCCGACGAGGATTCGGAGCTGCCGCGATTCACTAACATCGTGCGTCCAATTTCCTGCACATGTCGCTTCCCCACTCAGGTCCATTGGAGTTCACCACTTTCTTCCCAGTGCATGTAAGTGCTTTGCTTGCGACACAATTTTGAATGTTTAATTCCAAGCGTTGTTCGAATCCATCGGATCGTCTGTCGACCTGCCCCCGAATTCTGTTGCATGAAAGTTGTAGTGTTTGCCACAAAATCCGATTGCGTGTGCCAAAAACCAGTTCTAAATGCAGCGCAGATCGGTATTCCGATGATAGTACGGACCGCGGACCCTTAGTATATGAGCCCTATTGACGGGGCATTGTCGCCGATTCACAAAGATCGCACACCCGATATCCTGCATGTGTTGATTCCCTGCTCAGGTCCATTGGAGTTCACCTTCTTCTTCCTGGTGCATGTAAGTGCATTGTCTTGCAACACAATTTAAAAATGACAACCCGTGCTCAGTCCGAATCAGTCGGATCGCCCAACAGCCAACCCCCCAATTTGTGTTGTATGAAAGTCAGCGCAGCTGTGCCAATATCTGATCGCGTGCAACAGAATCCCATCGAAGACCCATGTTATATACCTGTCACAGCTGTGCAAAACCCGAAAACATTGGAAAGTTCGACGAAAGTGCAATCCGCAACCCTTAGTAAATAAGCCCTAATGTATTTCTTGTAAAAGTTTCAATATTATAAACCTGTAGCCTTTGGTACTTCATTAAGAGTGTGAGTGTGATCATTTCCTGCAATATTTCTTCTGTTCCACAGTTCTTCCACTAATGGAATAACACCAGTCTTGGTACAGTAGATTCATTTTATTTACACAGAGCATACTGTATGTTGCCTGGAGATTGTTTCCTCCTACTTATCCAAGTAGAAATAAATCATTATTTATGAAATTGCTTGTTGGAATCATGATCTAAGCAATATGCATACAGGATGTTCAGATTTGAGGTTGCAAAGCTTTCAAAACGTAGTGATGCATTATATCATATGGAACTATAATGGTAAAATATGGAGGTTATTCCGAGGACATCCCATTATTAAAGAGGATAAGCCATATTGATCATACAAACTGTTTGCTATTTGTAATATGAATGACATATTAGGATGTTTTTATGTATGGTATTATCATTATAACACAAGCAGTAACATCATCTCTTCTTATTCATCACTTCAAGGTGGGACACCATAATAATCTTACAGTGGTGTATGACTGTCTATGGTCATTTGAAAAAAGATAAATTAGGGTCAATGGAAACGAAAATTCCACATTAAAATATTTTTAGCTTTGTATTTAAAACCGATTCAATGTGAAGCAGATATTTCCTACATTATAGGTTATAAATGTGGTCATAATTATAGAAAATCATATATAGGTTTTGAACTGATTATTATATTTACCCTAAAGCCTGCAATATTCTCTTCTAGAGATGAGCGAGTATACTCGTCCGAGCTTGATGCTCATTCGAGTATTAAGGTACTCGAAACGGCTCGTTGCTCGGACGAGTATTTCCCCTGCTCGATTTCGAGCATTTAATTAAAAAAACACAGTGAAGAACAGTGAAGAATAGAATAAAAACAGTGAACACAGTGAACACAGGATCATTTAAGTGAAAAAGACAGTGAAGAACACAGTGAAGAATAGATTACAGATGTTCGGCACATCTGCTTACTTGTCGGAAGATACGCGCGGAACGGCAGCAGGGAGACATCGGGCAGCGCTGGGAGAGACATCGGGCAGCGCTGGGAGAGACATCGGGCAGCGCTGGGAGAGACATCGGGCAGCTTCTGGGAGAGACATCGGGCAGCGCTGGGAGAGACATCGGGCAGCGCTGGGAGAGACATCGGGCAGCGCTGGGGGAGACATCGGGCAGCGCTGGGGGAGACATCGGGCAGCGCTGGGGGAGACATCGGGCAGCGCTGGGGGAGACATCGGGCAGCGCTGGGGGAGACATCGGGCAGCACGGGGGAGACATCGGGCAGCACGGGGAGACATCAGTGGAAGAAGAGGAGTGGATCCCGGGACAGCGTATCACCCCGACAAGTAAGCAGATGTGCCGAACATCTGTAATCTATTCTTCACTGTGTTTTTCACTGCGTTTTTCACTTAAATGATCCTGTGCTCACTGTTTTTATTCTATTCTTCACTGTTCTTCACATCTGCTAACTTGTCGGGAGATAAAATACTCGCGGAACAGTGAAGAATAGATTGCAGATGTTTCCATACATCTGCTAACTTATCAGAAGACATTCTTTTTCAATTAAATAACACATTTTATTCCCGAACCATGGTCCCTTTGAAAAATGTTCGGGTCTCCCATTGACTTCAATGGGGTTCGTTATTCGAGACGAGCGCTCGAGCATCTGGAAAAGTTTGTCTCGAATAACGAGCACCCGAGCATTTTAGTGCTCGCTCATCTCTATTCTCTTCACATCATGCACAGCAGCAAAGATCAGTAAGATCAGATCTAGTCACATTTAGAGGGAATATATTAAAACAAAAGTCTTAAAATTCCCCTCAGCAGTGCTTTGTTGCCCATATCTACTAAGAGGCTCAGATTTTCTGCTGTAGTCTTCTCCAGTAAATCTGGTAGGCTGGGCATTCATTGGCGTGTAAGGGGAGAGCCACTTTTCTGATATACACTCACCGGCCACTTTATTAGGTACACCATGCTAGTAACGGGTTGGACCCCCTTTTGCCTTTAGAACTGCCTCAATTCTTCGTGGCATAGACTCAACAAGGTGCTCCTCAGAGATTTTGGTCCATATTGACATGATGGCATCACACAGTTGCCACAGATTTGTCAGCTGCACATCCATGATGCGAATCTCCCGTTCCACCACATCCCAAAGATGCTCTATTGGATTGAGATCTGGTTACTGTGGAGGCCATTTGAGTACAGTGAACTCATTGTCATGTTCAAGAAACCAGTCTGAGATGATTCCAGCTTTATGACATGGCGCATTATCCTGCTGAAAGTAGCCATCAGATGTTGGGTACATTGTGGTTATAAAGGGATGGACATGGTCAGCAACAATACTCAGGTAGGCTGTGGTGTTGCAACGATGCTCAATTGGTACCAAGGGGCCCAAAGAGTGCCAAGAAAATATTCCCCACACCATGACACCATCACCACCAGCCTGAACCATTGGTATAAGACAGGATGGATCCATGCTTTCATGTTGTTGACGCCAAATTCTGACCCTACCATCCGAATGTGGCAGCAGAAATAGAGACTCATCAGACCAGACAACGTTTTTCCAATCTTCTACTGTCCAATTTCGATGAGCTTGTGCAAATTGTAGCCTCAGTTTCCTGTTCTTAGCTGAAAGGAGTGGCACCCGGTGTGGTCTTCTGCTGCTGTAGCCCATCTGCCTCAAAGTTCGACGTACTGTGCATTCAGAGATGCTCTTCTGCCTACCTTGGTTGTAACTGGTGGCGATTTGAGTCACTGTTGCCTTTCTATCAGCTCTAACCAGTCTGCCCATTCTCCTCTGACCTCTGGCATCAGCGAGGCATTTCCACCCACAGAACTGCCGCTCACTGGATGTTTTTTCTTTTTTGGACCATTCTCTGTAAACCCTAGAGATGGTTGTGCGTGAAAATCCCAGCAGATCAGCAGTTTCTGAAATACTCAGACCAGCCCTTCTGGCACCAACAACCATGCCACGTTCAAAGGCACTCAAATCACCTTTCTTCCCCATACAGATGCTCAGTTTGAACTGCAGGAGATTGTCTTGACCATGTCTACATGCCTAAATGCACTGAGTTGCTGCCATGTGATTGGCTGATTAGAAATTAAGTGTTAACGAGCAGTTGGACAGGTGTACCTAATAAAGTGGCCGGTGAGTGTACAAAGCATGAAGAGGTCATAATTTCTGGCACTCTCCATTGAAATTGAAGTTGCTTTTTTGGTGTTAGCCAGGGTAAGAATGCCTTGGCCAGTCAAATTTACTATAACCTGTGCCAGAAAATTGGTTCAGGATATTGCTGAAATCTACACTATAGCTCAGCATTGATTTAAATTCCGGTGTGCCAGTTCAACCTTGGAATTATAAAGAATATCAGCTTCAGTGATATTAAATAAGACCTATCAAGAGAATACCTGCTGATAAAGGGTTAAAAGTTCTCCCCATATGAGCTAAAATTATCTGCAACTGAGGCTCTGTACCTTTATCACAGCCATTTTTTCTGATCTGCAAATGAGTAGACATGAGTCAACTTCTGAATTATGGCTTTAAAAAAGTCACAAATTTGAGTTTACTTGGACAAAAACTTTCAATTTTTCACTAATTTATTCTCACTCTATTTTGACAAGTGGGTAGAAATGTGGGCATGTTTTGTATTCGATATTTATATTATGCAACAAAATGTCACAATGTGACTCTAGTAAATGGGTGGTGGAGAAAGCGGAGTAATATCACAAAGTGGACTATAAGATGTGCAAGATTTCAGTCTCCAACAAACATGACTTTTACAACTTGTTTAAAAAGTTTTTCCTCTTTAACAGAAGGGAGCATGATCTATAATATAGACATGCCAAATTTGCCAGTGCACCAAAACTTGTATTGTTCCTGAATTAATTAATCCAACAAATAAAAGTTATAGGGGCACATTTATCATACACTGACCTCCTGATAATTCTACCATGTGACAGCACGGCACAGCAACGGTGGGACACTTCTACAGAAGGTCTGACCTGGTGCAGAATTGGATCCTATACTGCGCTTGAATATGCACACACTATAGGCAGGTGGTTTAAAGGGGAAAATAGGAGCAATTCCTGGCCATGCACTTTTCTGATAAATGTGGCCATAAAATTAAACAGTCTAAAACTGAGATAGATTTATCCTTTCGCATTAGACACTTTGATAAATCAATAAAGATTTTCTAAAGGCAGTTATATAGGACAGTGAAAATCAGTGTTGTGCTGTCTACAAATTGTATCGCATTCTCAATTTTATGCTTCCCAGTATGTTGCATGGGATACTTCAATAATTAAATACTGACACTACAAAGTAAAAATGTGTCCTTCCAAAAACAAGCCCTATAAATGGCTATAAAGGGGTCCGGTGCTGGGCACTGCCTTTTTGGGGAAGATTGTCGCTTCTTGATGACATCATCGGTAGCAACGACCCTCCCGAAAATAGCGGCATGCATGCAGCTGCAGGATTTTAAAATTTGGGTGTGTCCAAACTCGCTTATCACTAGTAGTAATTTTAAAAAGGAATAACTACATTGTTGGAAGATGTTTTAAATATTTTTTGTTTGTCACTATCTATATTTACTATAAAGTACAACATCCTACAATTTTTACTCTGGAGACTAAGTTGAATAAAATACTGATTGTTGCTAATTAGAGATGAGCGAACATACTCGTCCGAGCTTGATGCTCGTTCGAGCATTAGCGTACTCGAAACTGCTCGTTGCTCGGACGAATACTTCGCCCGCTCGAGAAAATGGCAGCTCCCGCCGTTTTGCTTTTTGGCGGCCAGAAACAGAGCCAATCACAAGCCAGGAGACTCTGCACTCCACCCAGCATGACGTGGTACCCTTACACGTCGATAGCAGTGGTTGGCTGGCCAGATCAGGTGACCCTGGGATAGACTAGCCGCTGCCCGCGCTGCTCGGATCATTCTGTGTCTGGATGCCGCTAGGGAGAGAGCTGCTGCTGGTCAGGGAAAGCGTTAGGGTGTTCTATTAGAATAGTGTTAGGCAGGAGTGATTCAACAAGAACCCAACAGCCCTTCTTAGGGCTACAATAACATTATACTTTTTTTTTTTGTTTGCTTGTGGCTGGGCTTGCTGGCACTAGTAGTGCAGCTAGTACCATATTGTGAGGAATTTGCAGGGGGACTTGCTACCGTTGTGTTTAGCTCTTAGTGACACACATATCCACCTCAAACACCAAAGTGGGAAAATTTATTAGGGGTTTGATTTCAATTAGGCACAGTCTGCAATTTACTTTTTATTTTACGTTTATTTTTTCATAACTCAGCGTCATCTCATCAGTGTGCTTTCATACTTGGCTAGAAAATAGCCATAGGAGAATCCAAACGGCTTACTTACGCCTACAGTAGCGTTATATATATTTGATTTCTGGTTGATCTGCTGGTGGCTGTCCTTGCTGCAGTGCATCTACTAGCAAATTGTGAGCAATTTGTAGTGAGACTTGCGACCGCTGTGTTTTGCGCTTAGTGACGCACATATCCATCGCAAAGACCTAAGTGGGAAAATTTATTAGGGGTTGGATTTCAATTAGGCACAGTCTGCCATTTCCTTTTTTATTTTACGTTTATTTTTTTAATAACTCAGCGTCATCTCATCTGGCATAGCAGTGTGCTTTCATACTTGGCTAGAAAATAGCCATAGGAGAATCCAAACGGCTTACTTACGCCTACAGTAGCGTTATATATATTTGATTTCTGGTTGATCTGCTGGTGGCTGTACTTGCTGCAGTGCATCTACTAGCAAATTGTGAGCAATTTGTAGTGAGACTTGCGACCGCTGTGTTTTGCGCTTAGTGACGCACATATCCATCGCAAAGACCGAAGTGGGAAAATTTATTAGGGGTTGGATTTCAATTAGGCACAGTCTGCCATTTCCTTTTTTATTTTACGTTTATTTTTTTTAATAACTCAGCGTCATCTCATCTGGCATAGCAGTGTGCTTTCATACTTGGCTAGAAAATAGCCATAGCAATAGGATAGCATCGTTTGGTTTTAAAAACTAAAAAACACAAAAAAAAGTTAAAAAAAAATTAAAGTTATAACTCTCATTTTCAAAATGTTTAACCCGAGGGCTAGGGGTAGAGGACGAGGGCGGGGACGTGGGCGTCCAACTACTGCAGGGGTCAGAGGCTGTGGTCCTGGGCGGGGTGAGACACCACCTGCTTATGAGGGAGCAGGGGAACGCCGCAGAGCTACACTCCCTAGGTTCATGTCTGAAGTTACTGGGACTCGTGGTAGAGCACTGTTGAGGCCAGAACAGTGCGAACAGGTGATGTCGTGGATTGCCGACAATGCTTCGAGCAATTTGTCCACCAGTCAGTCTTCCACGCAGTCCACCCATGTCACCGAAATCGGCATTCCTCCAGCTCCTGCACCTCAGCCTCCTCCCCCCCAGTCTGCCCCCTCCCAGGAAAATTTGGCATTTGAACCGGCATACTCTGAGGAACTGTTTTCTGGACCCTTCCCACAGTCACAAACCACTTGTCCGGATGCTGCTGAGCAATTTTCCGATGCCCAGGTTTTCCACCAGTCGCAGTCTGTGGGTGATGATGACCTTCTTGACGTAGTGGAAGAAGTGTGTAAAGAGGTGTCCGACGATGAGGAGACACGGTTGTCAGACAGTGGGGAAGTTGTTGTCAGGGCAGGAAGTCCGAGGGGGGAGCAGACTGAGGGATCGGAGGATGATTAGGTGACAGACCCAAGCTGGGTTGATAGGCCGGGTGAACACAGTGCTTTTGAGACGGAGGAGAGTCCTCGACCAGAACAGGTTGGAAGAGGCAGTGGTGGGGCCAGACGGAGAGGCAGGGCCAGACCTGGTGCATCAGCGCCAAATGTGTCAACTAGTGAAGCTCCCGTGGCGAGGGCTCCTGCGGCGAGGGCTAGATTTTCAGAAGTCTGGAGGTTCTTTAAGGAAACACCGGATGACCGACGGACTGTGGTGTGCAACATTTGCCAAACCAGGATCAGCAGGGGTTCCACCACTAATAGCTTAACTACCACCAGTATGCGCAGGCATATGAATGCTAAACACCCCACTCAGTGGCAACAAGCCCGTTCACCTCCGGCCGTGCACACCACTGCTCCTTCCCCTGTGTCAGCTGATAGTCAGCCCCCTGCCGAGGACCCTGCCACAAAAACCCCATTGTCGCCTCCACGATCCTCCACAGCATCCACCAGCGTTCAGCTCTCCATACCCCAGACGCTGGAGCGGAAACGCAAATATAGTGCAACCCACCCGCACGCCCAAGCCCTTAATGTCCACATCTCCAGATTGCTTAGCCTGGAGATGCTGCCCTATAGGCTAGTAGAGACCGAGGCCTTTCGCAACCTCATGGCGGCGGCCGCCCCTCGGTATTCGGTCCCCAGCCGCCACTACTTTTCCCGATGTGCCGTCCCAGCCCTGCACCAGCACGTGTCAGACAACATCATCCGTGCCCTGACCAACGCCGTTTCTGACAAGGTCCACCTGACCACGGACACGTGGACGAGTGCTGCCGGGCAGGGCCACTATATATCGCTGACGGCACATTGGGTTAACTTGGTGGAGGCTGGGACCGAGTCTGACCCTGCGGCTGGTCATATACTGCCGACGCCAAGGATTGCGGGGCCTACCTCGGTCCAGGTGTTTCAGGCCTACTATGCCTCCTCCTCCTCCCACCCCTCCTCCACCTCCTCCTCCGAACTACCATCCGTGGGCATGGCGCCATCAGTCGGTAGCTCTAGGCACAGCAGCAGTGCCGTCGCTAAGCGACAGCAGGTGGTGCTCAAACTGCTGAGCCTAGGCGATAAAAGGCACACCGCCCAAGAACTATTACAGGGCATCACGGCGCAGACTGATCTGTGGCTGGCACCGCTGAACCTGAAGCCAGGCATGGTTGTGTGTGACAACGGCCGTAACCTGGTGGCGGCTCTGCAACTCGGCAGACTGACACATGTGCCATGCCTGGCCCATGTGTTAAATCTGATAGTTCAGCGTTTCCTCAAGACATACCCCAATCTGTCTGATTTGCTCACGAAGGTGCGCCGCATCTGTGCGCATTTCAGGAAGTCCAGCACAGATGCTGCCACTCTCAGGGCAGCGCAGCGCCGCCTCCAAATGCCCGCTCACCGACTGTTGTGCGACGTGCCCACGAGGTGGAATTCAACACTGACCATGTTATCCAGAGTTTACCAGCAGCGCCGAGCGATTGTAGACTGCCAGATGTCAACTTACACCAGAACTGGTAGTCAGGTCAGTCAGCTTCCTCAAGTCTACAATGAGGAGTGGACGTGGATGTCTGATATCTGTCAGGTGCTGAGTAACTTTGAGGAGTCAACACAGATGGTCAGTGGCGATGCCGCCATCATCAGCCTCACCATCCCGCTGCTTGGCCTGTTGAAAAACTCTCTGATCAGCATGAAGTTGGAAGCTTTGCGCTCGTCACAAGAGACGGGGGAAGAAGATTCCCTTGTTGATGCACCCTTAGGTCTGTTTCTCAGCGCATATCGGAGGAGGTGGAGGTGGAGGAGGATGAGGAGGAAGAGGAGGAGAATGTTGGCGAGACACAAGAGGGGACCATTGTTGAGTCCTTCACTGTTCAGCGTGTATGGGCAGAAGAAGAGGAGTTGGAGGAGTTGGAGGAGGAGGAAATGGACAGTCAGGCCAGTGAGGGGAGTGAATTCTTACGCGTTGGTACTCTGGCGCATATGGCAGATTTCATGCTAGGCTGCCTATCCCGTGACCCTCGCGTTCAAAGAATTTCTTCCAGCACCGATTACTGGGTGTTCACTCTCCTGGACCCACGGTACAAGCAAAATCTTTCCACTCTCATCCCTGGAGAGGAAAGGAGTGTGAGAATGCATGAATACCAGCAGGCCCTGGTGCACAAGCTGAAACAGTATTTCCCTTCTGACAGCGCTAGCGGCAGAGTGCGTAGTTCTGCGGGACAAGTAGCGAGGGAGAGTAGGCGAGCAGGCAGCTTGTCCAGCACTGGCAAGGGTACGCTTTACAAGGCTTTTGCCAGCTTTATGTCACCCCAGCAAGACACTGTCACCTGTCCCCAGTCTCGGCAGAGTAGGGCTGATCTTTACAGAAAGATGGTGAGGGAGTACGTAGCTGACCATACCATCGTCCTAAATGATCACACAGCTCCCTACAACTACTGGGTTTCAAAGCTGGACATGTGGCACGAACTGGCGCTGTACGCCTTGGAGGTTCTTGCCTGCCCTGCCGCTAGCGTCTTGTCCGAGCGGGTTTTCAGTGCAGCTGGTGGCATCATCACCGATAAGCGTACACGCCTGTCGACTGACAGCGCTGACAGGCTGACGCTTATTAAGATGAATAAAGCCTGGATTTCTCATAATTTCCAATCTCCACCAGGTGAAGGAAGCTCAACCTGAATAATTTATCCACTCCTCCTCCTCCTCATTTTCCTCCTTCTCCTCCTCTTTGTACAGTAAAGCAGAGGAAACTGGCTATTTTTTGACAGGGCCCACTGGCTCTAGCTATAGTACTTTATGCATTTAATTTTTCTGGAGGGCCACCGACCCGGTCCTCTGTTTTAAACAATTTTTGGGAGTGCCACATACAGGCACTCAATCTATTCAATTTTTCTGGAGGGCCACCTACCTGCTCCTCTGGTTTGAAAACTTTTTTGGACTGCCACATACAGGCACTCAATCTATTCCATTTTTCTGGAGGGCCACCTACCTGCTCCTCTGGTTTGAAAACTTTTTTGGACTGCCACATACAGGCACTCAATCTATTCCATTTTTCTGGAGGGCCACCTACCTGCTCCTCTGGTTTGAAAAGTTTTTTGGACTGCCACATACAGGCACTCAATCTATTCCATTTTTCTGGAGGGCCACCTACCTGCTCCTCTGGTTTGAAAACTTTTTTGGACTGCCACATACAGGCACTCAATCTATTCCATTTTTCTGGAGGGCCACCTACCTGCTCCTCTGGTTTGAAAAGTTTTTTGGACTGCCACATACAGGCACTCAATCTATTCCATTTTTCTGGAGGGCCACCTACCTGCTCCTCTGGTTTGAAAACTTTTTTGGACTGCCACATACAGGCACTCAATCTATTCAATTTTTCTGGAGGGCCACCTACCTGCTCCTCTGGTTTGAAAACTTTTTTGGACTGCCACATACAGGCACTCAATCTATTCCATTTTTCTGGAGGGCCACCTACCTGCTCCTCTGGTTTGAAAAGTTTTTTGGACTGCCACATACAGGCACTCAATCTATTCCATTTTTCTGGAGGGCCACCTACCTGCTCCTCTGGTTTGAAAACTTTTTTGGACTGCCACATACAGGCACTATCCAAATTAAATTGTCTCCATAGCAGCCTCCACACGTTGTCTCCATTGCTACCTCCAAAAGTCGTCCATATAGCTGCCTCCATACATCGTCCCTTTATCAAACGAGGTGTGTCAGGCAGAAATTTGGGTTGTTTTCATGGATTCCACATCAAAGTTGTTAACTTTGTCGCCACCCAGCTGTGTTATCCACAAAATATACTGGCAAACTTTTATCATTTACCAATATTATTTCAGCGCTTCTTGCGCTTCTGTTTACATTCCCCTCACCCGCCATATCCTAAACTTATAAGAACGCTACTACACTTGATCTTATACAAAAGGTTCTTAGAAGTGCTGTTTGGGGAGTAGCCTAGAGACACGGGCTTGGATTGGCGAAAGCTCGCCTGGCAGCGGAGCGCCAGCTCCATGCCAAGATCCAACTAACATAGTTTTAACTGCAGCACCTTTAATCTACTACTAGTTCACTGCCTCCATACATGGTCCCCTTATCAAACGAGCTTTGTCAGGCAGAATTTTGGGTTGTTTTCATGGCTTCCACAACAAACTTGTTAACTTTGTCGCCACCCTGCTGTGTAATCCACAAAATATACTGGCAAACTTTTATCATTTACCAATATTATTTCAGCGCTTCTTGCGCATCTGTTTACATTCCCCTCACCCGCCATATCCCAAACTTATAAGAACGCTACTACACTTAACTTGGTGCACGCTGGGACCGAGTCTGACCCTGGGGCTGGTGATATACTGCCGACGCAGAGGATTGCGGGGCCTACCTCGGTCCAGGTCTCAAAGGCCTACTATACCTCCTCCTCCTCCCACCCCTCCTCCACCTCCTCCTCCTCCGAATTACCATCCGTGGCCATGGCGCCATCAGTCGGTAGCTCTAGGCACAGCAGCAGTGCCGTCGCTAAGCGACAGCAGGCAGTGCTCAAACTGCTGAGCCTAGCCGATAAAAGGCACACCGCCCAAGAGCTATTACAGGGCATTCCACATCAAACTTGTTAACTTTCTCGCCACCCTGCTGTGTAATCCACAAAAGATACTGGCAAACTTTTATCATTTACCGATATTATTTCAGCGCTTCTTGCGCATCTGTTTACATTCCCCTCTCTCGCCATATCCCAAACTTATAAGAACGCTACTACACTTGATCTTATACAAAAGGTTCTTAGAAGTGCTGTTTGGGGAGTAGCCTAGAGACAGGGGCTTGGATTGGCGAAAGCTCGCCTGGCAGCGGAGCGCCAGCTCCATGCCAAGATCCAACTAACATAGTTTTAACTGCAGCACCTTTAATCTACTACTAGTTCACTGCCTCCATACATGGTCCCCTTATCAAACGAGCTGTGTCAGGCAGAATTTTGGGTTGTTTTCATGGCTTCCATGTTAACTTTGTCGCCACCCTGCTGTGTAATCCACAAAATATACTGGCAAACTTTTATCATGTACCGATATTATTTGAGCGCTTCTTGCTCACCTCCTTTGGTTCCTCTCTGCCACCCATTGGTTTGAAGCCTGAGTCCATTTAGGGTATGTCGCCATGCCACTCTCTAGCCTGCCGCTGCTGCCGCTGCCTCTGCATGAAGTCCCCTATAGTGTCAGGGTCAATTATTGGATGTTTTAGATGCTATCTAGCTTCATTCTGTCACTCTGTCATGGCCATGCTGTTGCCCATTATTTTGGCATAATGGTGCGATTAAGCAGCCTCATGCTGCCCCTGCTGTTTCCTGTCCATTTCCGTGGTGTTTCCATCCTTTTCTGAGGTTCCCAGGTGTTTGGCCAAGCTTCCCTGTGCAGAGCCTTGGTCCCCTTGAAAAATGCTCGAGTCTCCCATTGACTTCAATGGGGCTCGTTATTCGAGACGAGCACTCGAGCATCGGGAAAAGTTCGTCTCGAATAACGAGTACCCGAGCATTTTAGTGCTCGCTCATCTCTATTGCTAATTCTGTGGGGGTTTTCTCCAAAGTAGTAGTATCATTTACATCACAGATAGGATGACAATACAGGATAAAGCTCTATAGAATTGCTTCCACTACTAACATCAGATGATGCCACAACTTAACTTCTCCTATCTGCACAGAGCAATCCTAAAAAACCCCCTCTGGACCTCAACGAGTTGGCTCCAAACTATGGCTATTGAGAATTGGTGATACAATTCCTTTATTCCCATTATAAAATGAATCAAATATACTGTACATTAATGTAAAGAAGAGACCCGACAGGTGGCGCTTAGACCATCTTGAGACAGGTTAGTTTTACCCTACTGATGATGTGTTGTCGCAATAGTAAGCCTGCTCAGTGCGAGAGGAACCGCAGGTTCAGACATTTGGTGTATGTGCTTGGCTGAGGAGCCAATGGGGCGAAGCTACCATCTGTGGGATTATGACTGAATGCCTCTAAGTCAGAATCCCCCCTAGACGCGACGATACCGCAGCGCCGAGGATCTCGGGTTGGCTTGGGATACCGGGGGGCGGGGGACCTTCTCCCCTCCCGGGGAGCAGCAGCCGCACGCCATGGGGCTGGAGCGCGGAGGGATGCAAGACGCCCCTCTCCCGCAGTGAAACGCATGTTCGACGGGAACCCAGTACTAAATCATTCGAAGACGACCCATTAATGTAAAGAAGTAGATATAAATTGTTTTGTGAACATTTTTCCTTTACAGATATTATTTTAATCACATTCTTGTTATCAAGGTTAGATTTTATAATAAAACAAATACTATAAAAAGTGTTCTGTTTTAAGAGCGTTATTTATTTCACAGTCTAAAATTCATACCATGTAAAGAGTTAGAACCTGTGAATGATGTAACTGTCAGGATTCTGTCTATTTCTGGCTTGGTGTTACTTTGCAATTTCATTTCAACATCTAAGTTAATAATAGTTTTCACTTTTTTTGCTTTTGAGATCATCTGCTATTTACATAGCCTGTATAACATAATATAAATGTGTAAATATTTCTTCAATATGATACCACACATTGTATAATATTTAGCATATCCCTTATGATGATACAAGGGGCCAAAGAATATTAGTGTCCAAATGTTTCAGTTTAGTAAAATGAGAAATAGGATCTCCAACCTGTTGATGATAAACTAAACTGTAGTTATCCAGGAAAAAAATATATTTATGAATGGAAAAAGTGGCGATTCAGACATTTGGGTGCTAATTTCCATAATAATCTTTTTTATATTTTGAGGCCTAGGCCTCTTGATGTGTTTGGCGGGTGGCGGGGTCGGCAAGCAAAACCAGGTTGGACCTGGTGTAGTTTCGCATAAAAACCTCCACCCCACTACGCTCACAAATGGCGTAGAGGTGGCATATTTGAGATTTGAATGAAAAAATTAGCGATTATTCCACTGCTTCTATGCCATAGAACTGCCATAGAAGCAGTGATAAATCTCCCCTTCCTGTAGGCTGTCATGGCAACCAATCGGCGCCCTCCAATGACATCACGGGGGTAGGGGCCTTGATTTGCCCTCGGGATTGACTACAACAGGTGCTGATGCTTGCTATGTATGGAGAGAACTCAGCCCATGAGCTCCCCGCAGCACCACAATGTTGTAGCACGTCCTGGTGGGAAACTGCAATAGCAGAAGTTTCTCTACATACATTTTTTTTTAATAGAAAAATATTGATATTCCGTATATTAGCCACCAAAGTGTATTTATCTAACAATGTAAAACTGTAAAAGTGAGCTACAAGATATGGAGAAAAATTGCTGAGATCCAAAGCTGCTTTCATTACTTATGCACCATGCATCACTTTTATCTGCATTTAAAGTAAAAAATGCTAAATAATTTAATCTTAGACTATAATATTATTTTTACAAACTAGAAGCTCTATACACCGTCTATGTTATCTAATTTAATATTAATTTCAAGATTATTGTGTTGTGCGGTTGATTGATTTTAATGCTAGCAAGATCAAAGCTTATAAAAGGATTACAGACTGCAAGTATCATTAGCTCTAAGCTAAAAGCAATTAACATGAACATGCGAAATTCTTGAAACATACAGTAAGCTGTCAGTGGGAGCCAGACTTTCTAGATACAGCGATCTAAGTAAAATAGACTGAGTCTGCATGAAGAGATAAACAAGACTGGGGAGGAATAGGAAGTAGATAATTACCAATTATATTTACTAATTATCTGTCTCCTCTTTGCTGGTGTCATTGCAATGTTTCATAAATGAAAACAGTTAAATTTATAAGTGCAATTCTCTAGACAAGAGATCAACATGAATTCACAAAGTTATGAGTTTGTGAACTGGTGACACATTGGGGGATATTTATCATATGGTGGCGCTAATGCCCGCCGCTGCATTTTTGCAGTGTGATACATCAACAGGTTTCCGCCTCTCGATGTATTGGGCAGGTTGCTGCGCAGCGTTTATTCTACGCCAGGCATGGCCTTGCATAGAAATAAATGTAGCCGGCAACTTTTTACACCGGTGTCTTTTCATGTGAGAAGCAAGCGCACCAGTGCGGAGACAGTAACGCGGCGCGCCGGCCCACTCCCTGCCGACCACACCCTCCACTCGGCCGGCCAGACACCCCCCCCCCTTCACGCTACTTCACGCCCCAATGGCA
Source organism: Engystomops pustulosus (assembly GCF_040894005.1). Classification (NCBI taxonomy): domain Eukaryota; kingdom Metazoa; phylum Chordata; class Amphibia; order Anura; family Leptodactylidae; genus Engystomops; species Engystomops pustulosus. Next base: position 106,593,324 of record NC_092411.1, on the reverse strand, counting down.
TGTGGGTGACGTATTGGGACAAATAGCTTCATGTGCTAGCAATAAACTAGCATTTGCAATTATTTTAGGGCCTCTAAGCTACTGAGGCGGCACAGAGGCCCTGATAAATATGCCCCATTCTGTCTTTTAGGAATGATAATAAATATCCAATTACATTTATGTACTGAATCTTTAAAATAAATTGTGTGGTATGGATTAGCCTAAAGAGAGAGGCCAGTTGACCTTTTCACCCATTTTGGGTGGTGAGGACCTGCAGTGTAAACCATCAAGACAAAATATAATTAAAGTAAATCTGCTATCAAAATCAAGTCTTATAAACTAGGGGCATTTACTCATAGATCCAGGTATTATGACTGTGTTAACCTTCTTATATTTGTTATCCATGCCCTCCATCCTTCTAATATCAACTTTAAAATTATGCTAATAAACCAGAAGGGCTCTGGGGGTGTTACCAGAGCCCCTCTGTGCTGAAGATTCACAGGCTGTTACAATGTGCAAGGGCACTTCCCCACTCCTACTTTGTGCTTTAATTTGAGATTACATCAGGCAGACCAATCGGGCTCATAAACATAATTATAAAAGGAAGGAAACAGGTCATGGATATCAAATATAAAAAGATAACCACGGTACTTGTATCTATAAGTAAATGACCCTGGATTATCATGCTTAATTATGATTGTTGATTTTTAGTTGGTTATTGTATCATACTTTTTTTTCTTATTTTTTTCCTCACTATGTGTATTGTTATTAGTGTTCTCTGAATTAAAATTCTTAAAATGATGACCTATTATCATTTATACATAATTTATGGGTATATGTAGGACGGACTGGCAATTAAACCCAATGGGAAGAATCATGGTGGGATGTTTGGTCACGGACTGGTTAGGGTCGAGTGTTCAAAGCATAGACAGAGCACAGATGCTTCAGTCTCTGCCTGTTACCTCACTATACATGTTATGCACCGGCCCTGCTCCCTGCTACACAATGCAATGAAGTCATTCCGCAACCTGTGTAGCCGGGAGCAGGGCTGGTCTGGCGCATGTATATCCCCCTCACAGGATGTGGCTGCCATGCGAGAGCTGCAGAAAAATAAGTGAGTTTTTTGTTTTATTCCTGACCACTACTAAAAGGTTATATTATTGATAATTAAGGAAAACTATATATACATTTCTTGTGGTGGGGAAGGGTGCTGCTTGGGGGATTACAGTAGTTAAATTCTTGTACATAGGGGGCAGTATTATAGCAGTTATATTCTTGCACATAAGGAGTAGTCTTCTAGTAGTTATATTCCTGTACATAGGGGACGGTATTATAGTAGTTATATTCTTGTACATAGGAGCAGTATTATAGTAGTTATATATCTGTACATAGGGGGCTGTATTATAATAGTTATATTCTTGTACATATGAGGTTTATGGTAAAAAGCATCAGGTTTTCAGCCATGGTGAATGGTATAGGCCTTGATGTTGGTTTTGAAACATAAAGCCTCCACCACACGCCCTATTCTTTAGATCTGTGCACCAGAGATGGCCATGTCTACTAGTGTCATCTCTAAGACGACACAGCACTTTTTAAGCAGGAAGGAAAGGCCTGGAACGCATATACTGGGGCTTATTTTCTAAGGTCCTGCGGCCACATTTCCGTCTGGTTTTCTGACTTTTTCAGGGATAGTGCCGGGGATTGCGTCACACGCGATCGGATTGTGTCGCAATCACGCCGGCTTTCACGGGGATACAAATCGGAGGATGGGCCCACGGATGATTCAACGGATTCGAAAAACGCACGGGATTTAACATTTAAAATTGCGCCAGGACAGGTAAGTAAATCTGCCCTAATATGTCCCAAACAATGCTGTTATTACTATGGTTTTATCCATGTCATATATACTTGAGTACATGGTTTTATGTATGTTGATTCTATGAAATGTACTAAATCCTTACAGAGGTTGAAAACAGTTTCTGCAACCCGACTTTATTTTAATCGGCATAGGACCTGTAGCACGCAAGTTGCGCACAGAGTTTCCCACTGTGCGTGTCCCACAGTTTGCCAGACCAAACCTAGAACTGCAGCATTTCAGTTAAAAGACACTTGTCATCAGGTCTCTGTCACTAGTCCTGTCAACACTTCCTGTTGGAGAAGCTCACAAGGAGTATCTAGTCAATTCATACATTAATGATTTTAAATAATCTTTTCTTTAGTATGTAAATGAGGCTGGTCACATGGTCAGAGCCAGTGATGTCACCCCTGTTACCCCTCCCCTCTCCTCATGTCTGTGTGTAATGTATAGTGAAGCATTGCTGGTGTCTGTGCTTTATCTACTGACATGCTCTGTCCTACCATACACATGTGAGACACAGATGTCAGCTACACAAGTACCTGACATGTTCTGCAATAACATGGCTGTCTGGAGCTGTTGTATCTCTCCTATACACACACAGGCTGCAGGGGGCGCCATGCACTAGGAAGCACATGGAAGAGCCATTACACCATTATACCTCACATCATTATGCAGGCTGTCAGTCAAGCACTGGGGGTGTGGCTGTGCCTCCCACTCATGAATAAACTGGACAGCTTGAATATGCTAATGACTCATTGGACATCTTTCAGGTCATTTGCATACAGCTTTAGGACCTCATTGCTTAAGTTTACAGGCATGTAGAGGGACAATGAAGGGATAGAGGCAGTGCTCTCTAATGGCAGTTTATGAAAATATTTTTAGGTTAGGGGATTAATTTCCCTGACGAGTTCTCTTTAAGGAGTTCAATCTGGTAAATGTAAGTCATCCATAGTTTCTCAGATCCATAGTACCAAACACATATATATGAATGTTCAGTAAGTAGTGTAATCCATCCATATCAGAATTTACCCTTGTGCTATATAAACTAATAAGAGAAATTATCCTTCAAATAGTAGTGTTAACATGAGAAAAATCTGCACTTATCACTCTTCTTCACAGAATGGTTGGTCTTGCAGACTTGGCAGTTTCAGGACTCTCAAAGCAGCTGTTGTGATGCCACACGTGCTCCTCCTAACTGCTTTAGAATTGGTAACATAAATGAATCTAATACCTTCAGTAACTTTCCCAGAGCAATTAAGCAAGAAATGTGTCTGACTCTTCTCTCTAATGTGTAATGATGATAAGGAACTTGTCACTTGATGCTAGCAGATATAAGGCCTAGGGAATTGACTGAAAAGCCATGGGAATAATATGTAGACTAATACCTTATTTCACCTTTAATTCTGCCTTGCATATCTCCACTTTTGCAGTAAAACAATCAGCTTTTGATTTATTTAAGGACAAGTCTTATATTTAAATGTCTGCAGTCCGTGGAGATGCACATTAGATGTAATTGCTAGAAACATTTTCTAATTTACCACCAGTTTAACAAAACACCACATGGAGGCAGTGTGGACTACAAAAGGCAGATGGCCCGAATTGCAATTTGTCTTCAATGAACCATTTAGTTACAGTTACAAATTTAGCATTCCTGTTAAAATGACTAGGGTTATAGCTAAAAGTATTCCCTGCATATGCAGCTAACGACATGTAAATCGCTCAGCACAATATGTGGTTAGTCGAGAGAACCGCTGAAATTAGATAAGAGTAATATGAAATCCAGGGGTACACCAGCCATGAGGCGAGTTGAGCCTTTCACCTCAGGCAGCACTGGCTGCAGCAAAATTGGGAGCAGCAACAGGGGTGCAGTCACCAGGACCAGCCTCTTAATGTCTGTTCACACCAGACGTCTGCATTAGTATGAGATACTGCATGGAGAGCCTACCTCTTAAAAGAATAGTTTGAAATATTACTACTGGATGGGGCAGAGGGGGTGCCATTCTATAGCCCGCCTCAGGCAGCAGAAATGGTACTTTTCATTTCAATTTATCTCACAAACATTATATTGAATTGCTGATGTTGTTCAGAAATAGTGCCATACCTGTGTTTATAAGTTTATAATTGCAGCCTAACTTTTAAAGAGGACCTGACTTTTTCGGTGTTGTGTGTGATATATTTTTAAAATCCAGATGTGGACGTTTAAAAAGGTGACAATTTTGGTGCAAATCACAGTTAAATGGCCCAATGTTGGTGCAAATAAATTACAGCCCAAAAGAGACAGGCAAAAGTTTAGAAGGAGGTTGTAGAAGAGTTTGATATTTTTTCCGAAAGGGGGAGGTTACCAAGTTCTTTGTGTGAATGAAGCAGTAGTGCTTAAAGTAATATATTATATATAATTATATTGCCTTGTTTATTGTTGCTTTTCAGTGAAAATCAGGCTATCACTTCATCATGTTATCTAAAATATTGAATGAACCAATGAACCTGGATGTAAGCAGTAAAATAGTTCATTGGAAGGTCTTGTTATTAGACCTTCCTGCTTCCTTTAACACTTTCAGAAGGACTTGATGATGGGAATATTTTTTCCTCAAGAAATGCAGCATTCATGAGGATGGCTTCCCACGCCACATTCCTCATGGTAGCTCCACCAGTGGTGTAAATAAAAAAGACTCTGTCATATAGAAAATTGTGCTTGGGTCCCCCTACACTAAATAGGAAATATCACATTGAGAGATGAGTGGGCATGTTAAGGTTTGGGTTCTGGCATGTTCAGTCGAACGTGAACCGAAAGGTACTGGTGGATACTGGACTCAAATGTAAACGCTCGGTGCTGGCATGCACACTAACATTTTCCTGTGGATCATATTTCCTCGGTGACCTACAAAATAATTCACATGGTGGCAGTGTTTAAGTGTCACCATCAGCTTTGCCAGAGGCATTTAAAGAGTTAACACCCAGTATCATTTGGGTTGTTGATGGCAAAGAGGGGTGAAGTTGCCAAAGTCTGTTCATCACATTGTAACATGTTAATTGTCTGTGGGTGCCTGTACAAAACACGTCCTGACATTGGTAAACAAATCAGACTTGCCAAGTGTAGCATGGCTACTAAAGGTAATTCGTTTACCACCACCATGATTCATTTTGTAGAAAAAAAACATTATGTGTTAAAGGATACCTAAAATGTATTGTTATTGACCACCATAGTGTATATTTATGTTGGGGAATAAAAAAATAAAGAGAGCTCTGGAAACATGAATGTTATACTTTGCTGTATTTACTCAAGGGTGTACTCTCCTACTCAAATCTCAGGATGCCTTTCCACTCATTATTCCCCAGCATGTAGATTCACAGTCCTCAGGATTTTCTCTCCTCATTCCCAAGCATAGATATAGAGAAAGATTTAACGTGTTGGTGAATAGACCAGTGCAGTGTTAGACTCCATAGTTTTATTCTTTACCAGATGGATCATGTTGAATAATATATCTGGAGTCGTTTAGAGCTGTGCAGTAGAACTTTAGACCAGATATTATTTGGTCTAGTAAGGACTGAATTTTCTGGCACCAGGGCTTGGCCATGCCTACTTTCCCAAGGACATGTCCCCTTTTTTGAACATGTCAGTGTGTTAGTACAATGGCAGAAGCCAGATGAAAGCATATATACACCTGTACTCTGATAATGTAACCACATTGTCAGCACAAAGAAATAGAGGAATAAGTGTCTGCTTAGAGAGTGCAACGTCCACAAACTGGAATTTTGCACTGAGCAGCCTAAGGAGTGATAGGAGCTAAAACAGCAATACCACTGAGTAAAATTGTAAAGTAAGGGGTTAAAATTATCTTTATTGTGTTAACATTACTAGAAGATTGAAATGTGAGAATTTTCTTTCATGGGATAACCCCTTAAGGTAGAATTAAAACTTACATGAAAAATATAAGCATTCTTTGATCCAAACCTACAAATGACTTAAATTTTACAGAAATACCACCTGTTACACAAATTCATATGTATGTGGGTATTTTAAGATGTGTAATAAGATACAACTTAACTTATTGTGTAAACATCACTAGGGGATTGAGATTTGAGAATTTTCTTTTGTGGGAAAATCACTTTGTCTCCCCTTTGGCTTCACTCTCTTTCTCTTGTCTTAGCATGGTTTCACTCATCTTCCTAGACCTCAGCATTGCTTTCCTATGCTCAGTGCTGAACATGGTTCCACTTCCTCTCTCTCTCTCTCTCTCTCTCTCTCTCTCTCTCTCTCTCTCTCTCTCTCTCTCTATATATATATATATATATATATATATATATATAGATAGATAGATAGATAGATAGATATCTCTATATATTCCATCTCTCTATCTCTCTCTCTCTCTATATATATATATTTATATATATATATTGATTGCATTATGTAGGCAGCTAGAAGGCAATTACAGCGTTTCATAAGTCTTCAGTGTATGATGATGATGGGAGTGTTATGTGTAGTTATGTTTTTTTTCTCTCCTGGGTGGTGCTTGAGTGAAATTCTTTAAATAGCTCTGTACAGGGAATTTCAGAAGTCTGGCTGTCACAATGTCTAAACTGGAGCTATACCTGGACCTGTTGTCCCAGCCCTGCAGATCTGTCTATCTTTTCGCCAAAGCCAACAACATCCCATTTCAACATCATGGGATTAGGCTGTTTCAAGGTTAGCTGGGCGACTTGTGACCACTCAATATAATATAAGTAATATAGAATAATTATTGTATTTTATAGACATCTGGCTGAGAGGGACTGTAGCATAAAATATAATAAGATATGACAATTGTATTGCTCTATATATGGTTGCCCTGGAGGGTGTATTTTACTGCTGTTATATACTGCTAAATCAATTGATAGCTTGTTCTTGAGCTTTGTAAAACAAAGTAAAGAGAAGAATCATTGATGCTGGAGCTTGTAAGAATATTCTAGGACACAACATACTAACTAGATATCTGACAGCATCGAATAAAATGCTGGGATTTTTTTAAACAAAATGTGCCTGACATAGTTACACACTCGGGGCAATTTAAATATAGAAATTTTCCTTCTAATGATAATGATAATGATAATTAATGAAGTCACAAATGTAGCAGAACTTAATTTATAATGTAGCTGTTTCGTTTATAAGGAATTTAATTTTTATTGTAATTTGGTGATTAAATAGAAAACCTGCTGTATTATTGAAATTGTTGTATCACAATTTTGCAGTTTTACATGATCAGTCTGAAAATTCCTACTGTTTTATTGTTCAGTATTGTCTCTCCTGTAGTAAAGGTTTAAACTAAAGATTTTTTCATCTGTAGCATATTTCTGAGGCATTAAATCAGAATTGCATTAAAGATAGATAGATAGATAGATAGATAGATAGATAGACAAACACACAAACACACAATACATATATATATATTTATTTTTATTCCATTTTTCTTATTTGATAACTAGTTTTTATAACATAATATAAAATGTTTATAGCAAAAAATGTTTTTTTACAGCAAAGAATAATTCTACTATTCTTTAGAAAACACGCAGAGTGAAGAATGTTTTCTTGTGGGTTAATGCTCACTTGGAGCAGTTAGCCTGGGATTGTTCACTATATCTCTGTTGCAACAAGTTAAATACAGACCCAGAGGCAACATACAATAGAATGCTGTGCAAGCTGCTAGCAGTAAAGCTTTTCCCATGGGTCTAAAGTATTTTCGTAATGAGTTTACTCTTTACATTGCTTAGATACTCCTTTATTGGTTTTCTCAAGTAATATTGTTATGTACAGTAAAATTGACAATTCACAGGTCTCTTTTAATATATGTGTTACAAACATTATTATATAATTAGAGACATATATAAATAAATATAAGTTATTTACATATTTTGGGACTAAATATTCTGACACTAAAGCAGAATCAAAACTTGTTTAGATGCATAGGATGGGATCATATCTGGCCCTGGAGGCTTAGGGGGAGATGGATCAATCTGTCTATGTTAGAATACAGGAGTAATTTATGCCTAAAATATGCCACATTTAATGGTGGTTTTCATCATTTTTAGTCAGTTTTCCAACTTGTCCGAAAATAGGGTGGGTCCTCACTAGAGATGAGCGAGTATACTCGTCCGAGCTTGATGCTCGTTCGAGTATTAAGGTACTCGAAACTGCTCGTTGCTCGGACGAGTATTTCCCCTGCTCGAGATCGAGCATTTAATTAAAAAAACACAGTGAAGAACAATGAAGAATAGAATAAAAACAGTGAACACAGTGAACACAGGATCATTTAAGTGAAAAACACAGTGAAAAACACAGTGAAGAATAGATTACAGATGTTCGGCACATCTGCTTACTTGTCGGGAGATACGCGCGGAACGGTGCGAACAAAATAGTATGTGAAGAACAATATATATGTGTGAGGAACACATTGCAGAACACGGTGAGCAGGACAGAGACAACGAGGAGCAGCACAGAGACACCGGGGAGCAGCACAGAGACACCGGGGAGCAGCACGGAGACATGGGGCAGCGGCAGCACGAAGACATGGGGCAGCGGCAGCACGGAGACATGGGGCAGCGGCAGCATGGAGACATCAGGCAGCGGCACGGAGCGGCACGGAGACATCGGGGCATGGAGACATCGGGGCACGGAGACATCGGGGCACGGAGACATCGGGGCACGGAGACATCAGGGCACGGAGACAGCGGGGCACGGAGACAGCGGGGCACGGAGACATCGGGGCACAGAGACAGCGGGGCACGGAGACAGCGGGGCACGGAGACAGCGGGGCACGGAGACAGCGGGGCACGGAGACAGCGGGGCACGGAGACAGCGGGGCACGGAGACATCGGGGAGCGGCGGGGAGCCGCACGGAGACATCGTTGCACGGAGACATCGGGGAGCGGCACGGAGACATCGGGGCACGGAGACATCGGGGCACGGAGACATCGGGGCACGGAGACATCGGGGCACGGAGACAGCGGGGCACGGAGACAGCGAGGCACGGAGACATCGGGGCACGGAGACATAGGGGCACGGAGACAGCGGGGCACGGAGACAGCGGGGCACGGAGACAGCGGGGCACGGAGACAGCGGGGCACAGAGACAGCGGGGCACGGAGACAGCGGGGCACGGAGACAGCGTATCTCCCGACAAGTAAGCAGATGTGCCGAACATCTGCAGTCTATTCTTCACTGTGTTTTTCACTTAAATGATCTTATTCTTCACTGTTCTTCACATCTGCTAACTTGTCGGGAGATAATATACGCGCGGAACAGTGAAGAATAGATTGCAGATGTTTGCATACATCTGCTAACTTATCAGAAGACATTCTTTTTCAATTAATTAACACATTTTATTCCCGAACCATGGTCCCTTTGAAAAATGCTCGAGTCTCCCATTGACTTCAATGGGGCTCGTTATTCGAGACGAGCACTCGAGCATCTGGAAAAGTTCGTCTCGAATAACGAGCACTCGAGCATTTTAGTGCTCGCTCATCTCTAGTCTTCACCTCAGAAATTAGCCTGTGCACCAGAAAATTCTTTATTGTGGTAAAGCAAACCAGATCAACTAATAGGAGGTGCAAAGTACAATTTACCAATTTACCAGTTTTAATTATGCAGCATCAGAAATAGTTATTAATCTGGAGAGAACTATCTAATTCTACTCTGAATTGATCTAATGACCAACAAATTAATAAGTTACTTCAATAGGTTATCTTTTCTGCATATGCGGACATCAGTACTATTAATTGTATATTATAATAGGGACTGGATGGATAAGTTAGAACTGTATCACAATAAGTTTTGAGGTGCAGTTTTGTTCATCTAACTGGTGAAAATCATGAATTGAACAGGTGAATTTGATTTGGAAGCAGAAAAGTGTTTTTAAAAAATGTTTAAAATATCTATTAAAATAAGAAACTGCACCTAAAACCACCTCAAAACTGATTGTGAATGTATGACAGGGGCAGATTAAGACTGCTATGGGTTGTATGAATATTATAGCCCTTACAAGTCTGGAATTAACCTTTTTACATATATTACTAAAATCGAGCTGCTTGGGGAATGGGGGATGCACCCCTGCTGTCTGCTTTCAAACTGTGGTTTCAGGACCCTTGGAGGGCCTTCAAAGGTCCTGACATAGCTCTTGTGTACATATTTTTCAAGAGCAGCATCAGATGTACAAGGAATTTATGAGTGAAGGTCCTTCTGAATATAAAAATGTGTGGGTAGTTTGGGAGTCCCCTTAGAAGGCTTGGGCACCAGACTACCTCCTAAATTGCCAATATTATAATAAATATTATTTTATTGCTTTACACTGTGTCATATTTATAGTATTGTCCCAGACAAAGCATATGTTAAAATGTAGTAGATAAACGGGAAGATCTCACTGTGCTTTTCTGTTATATACTTTTAATTGTCACTGTAGAATTTTTGAGCTGTGTCCTCCAATATTGCAGCTGCAGAGTATACAGAAGTCAACAGATTTTAGTCCATAGGTGTCATAAAGAACACTGCCAATTACTATGGAAAGTAAGAAGGTAGAGCTGTGATGTATAAGATTGTGACCATACATGGTTAGTATTTACTGGACACACCTTTGCTCTCAAGCCCTATGACCCTTACATAAGACATAAGCATTATAAATGGTTCAAGATACAAGTGAGGACCCTGTTACATTTTTTGTATTGGGGCCAAATAGCATTGACAGGTGGTATTACTTAAAGCTGCTACGAATAGAAACCTTATGGGGGTCATTTACTAAGGATACCCGTATATTTCCGTTTTGCGCCGATTTTCCCTGTATTGCCCCGGGATTCTGGCGCACGCGATCGGATTCTGGCGCATCGGTGCCGGCATGCACGCGACGGAAATCAGGGGGGTTGTCCGTAAAAAAAAGCTGACGTATTCGGAAAAACCGCTGCATTTAAAAAAAATGTGTCGCTCGACACGTGCTTACCTTCATCCAGGATGGCTCGGTGAACTCCAGTGCGTTCCGATTCTCTTCAGCGCAGCGGCGACACCTGGTGGACGTTGGAGGAACTGCCTTAGTGAATCCCGGCCGGACCCTAATCCACTGCAGAGAACGCGCCGCTGGATCGCGATTGGACCAGGTAAGTAAATCTGCCCCTATGTGTCCCTAAGACTTTTGAGCCTAGGTGCAACCATACCCACTGCAACCCTTGTTTATGGCCCTGACTTTATAAGGTAAATTTAACTTAGTAGATGAAAGCAAAGAAGGGTATGATTTATTCACTATTACTATATAAAGAAGCCAAGCATGAGCATGAGATAAAAATCCTCCAATTCAAACTGCCTGATTCTATGTTACGGGAGATAAGCCATTGCACGATGTGCCTGGCTTTCCCCTTTTACTACTTCCCCTTTTACTTTCCGCCATACAGGTTTATTTGGAAATCAGGACAGATAGACTAAGAAATGTTCAACAGACAATTGCCTTGTGTACATGGTGTAAAATGTATACATTACTTTTACATAGGTGTCTCTAATGATTGCTTATGTCTTGTAGGTGATCATCTCACTGAAGAATTTAAAAAAATAAATCCATTGCTTAAGGTTCCAGTTTTAAAAGATGGAGACTTCACCCTTGCTGAGAGGTGGATGTGAATTTATAGGGTTTATACTACAATATATGTTATTTTACTGTATTTGTTACTATATAAACTAATATACATACAATTATTTCTAGCACCGCTATGCTGCGTTACCTGGTACAAAAGTATAACACTCCTGATCATTGGTACCCAGCTGATCTCCAGAAACGTGCACGTGTTGATGAATATCTTGCATGGCAGCACACTAACACACGTCCCCATGGCTGTAGAGTCTTTTGGGTTAAGGTAGGTTTTCTCAGTAGGTGACCTCTTTCCTTTTAATTCTATACACCTTGATAAAAAATTATATTGACTCAAAATCCATGCTGAGTGAAGTATTTTGGTAATCTCCAATGGCATTAATTTATTATAATGTATACAGATATAAATGAACATGAGTCAGGAGAATAGCTACTGTCTCTGTAAAGTGGCTGAACTATATTATTCAAGCTATAGCAAAGGAGTTACAATTAGCTTGCCCAGCCCAGGCAGATATAATGAGCTTTTTGTAGGGTCCTGAATGTTTGGATCCCATCCTTCTGATGTTTTTGACCTTTAAAGGGGATCTTATCATTAGGTCTTTAAAGGGGTTTTCTACTTTTGCTAAACTTTAACAGGGTACTTATAAGACCCTTATATGGTCACCCATGTTAAAATAAGTTTGTTAAAGTTTACCAGGAGCCGTCACGAGTCACATGAACCCTGGGCAAGAGGATTTCCTGTGACATCCAATGTCCTGTTGGATTCCAGCAGATGGAGGGGATTGCACAATGCCTCCTTCATAAATATCACCATATCAGTGGTTAGAGGGGTATATGGATGTCATTGGCTTGCCACTCTAACCATTGCTATGGGAGGAGTATTTGTAAAAGAGAGGGCCAGCAGACAGCAATGACTGCATGGCCGAATTGTTATACAAGAAGCCAATAGGACAAGGGATGTGACAGGAAGCCCCTGGATCCAAAGTTCTGGATCCCAGTGGTACCTTGCTTGCGGAAATCTTTAACAAGGTAAGTATAATATAGGTGACCCTATTAGGATCTCATATTTATCCTATTAAGTAGAAGTGGCCAACTCCATTATTTTTAAATAAACTCTTTATTGTTAAATTTAGAATTTCTCTCTTGTTATTCATTCCCATCTTTAGTACAATTATAACATCATAGCTATTGTTATTTTTCATTGACAAGCATAATTTGGTCTCTGATGAAACTCTTCACTAGCGAAGAGCAGACCCATTAATATTTGCGTAGGGTGGGTTTGATTGCGCTTGGACCCAAATCTGTGATACGGGCATGCACCATTTTGGGTGTTAACTAGAGATGAGCGAGCACTAAAATGCTCGAGTGCTCGTTATTCGAGACGAACTTTTCCTGATGCTCGAGTGCTCGTCTCGAATAACGAGCCCCATTGAAGTCAATGGGAGACTCGAGCATTTTTCAAAGGGACCATGGTTCGGGAAAAAAATGTGTTAATTAATTGAAAAAGAACGTCTTCTGATAAATTAGCAGATGTATGCAAACATCTGCAATCTATTCTTCACTGTTCCGCGCGTATATTATCTCCCGACAAGTTAGCAAATGTGAAGAACAGTGAAGAATAGAATAAAAACAGTGAACACAGTGAACACAGGATCATTTAAGTGAAAAACACAGTGAAGAATAGATTGCAGATGTTCGGCACATCTGCTTACTTGTCGGGAGATACGCTGTCCCGGGATCCGCTCCTCTTCTTCCACTGAAGTCTCCCCGATGTCTCCGTGCCGCTGCCCGATGTCTCCGTGCCGCTGCCCGATGTCTCCGTGCCCCGATGTCTCCGTGCCCCGATGTCTCCGTGCCCCTATGTCTCCGTGCCCCTATGTCTCCGTGCCCCGATGTCTCCGTGCCCCGATGTCTCCGTGCCCCGATGTCTCCGTGCCCCGATGTCTCCGTGCCCCGATGTCACCGTGCCCCGATGTCTCCGTGCCCCGATGTCTCCGTGCCCCTATGTCTCCGTGCCACGATGTCTCCGTGCCCCGATGTCTCCGTGCCCCGATGTCTCCGTGCCCCTATGTCTCCGTGCCCCTATGTCTCCGTGCCGCTCCGTGCCGCTGCCCGATGTCTCCGTGCCACTGCCCGATGTCTCCGTGCCGCTCCCCGGTGTCTCTGTGCTGCTCCCCGGTGTCTCTGTGCTGCTCCCCGGTGTCTCTGTCCTGCTCACCGTGTTCTTCAATGTGTTCTTCACACATATATATTGTTCTTCACATACTATTTTGTTCGCACTGTTCCGCGCGTATCTTCCGACAAGTTAGCAGATGTGCCGAACAGTGAAGAATAGAATAAAAACAGTGAACACAGTGAACACAGGATCATTTAAGTGAAAAACACAGTAAAGAACACAATGAAGAATAGATTACAGATGTTCAGCACATCTGCTTACTTGTCGGGAGATACGCGCGGAACGGTGCGTACAAAATAGCATGTGAAGAACAATATATATGTGTGAAGAAGACATTGCAGATGTATGGAAACATTTGCAATGTGTTCTTTACACACATATATATTGTTCTTCACATACTATTTTGTATGCACCGTTCGGCGCGTATCTCCCGACAGGTAAGCAGATGTGCCGAACATCTGTAATCTATTCTTCACTGTGTTCTTTACTGTGTTTTTCACTTAAATGATCCTGTGTTCACTGTGTTCACTGTTTTTATTCTATTCTTCATTGTTCTTCACTGTGTTTTTTTAATTAAATGCTCGATCTCGAGCAGGGGAAATACTCGTCCGAGCAACAAGCCGTTTCGAGTACCTTAATACTCGAACGAGCATCAAGCTCGGACGAGTATACTCGCTCATCTCTAGTGTTAACCCTTTAAATGGATCTGATCACCCAATGGTAAAACTGCTGGAACCAATCGTGGGTGTTATACTTCACATGCCGTGTGCAAAACAGCCTGTGGCGTTTAATTGCATGTGTGTGGGCATTTTGTCACTCTCTGTGGCATCAAATCGTGGATGTTATCATGGGGGGTTCGCTCATCACTATTCTTCACTAACGGCAAGGATCACATAAAACGAAAATCAGAGCTCTTTGAAGAGAATGCTTTAGATTTTTTATATCAAGTTTTGTAGGATTTTTTTATAGTTAAAAATTATTTTTCATACCATCATCTACATTAAAGAAAATGTACCACATGTATATCCTCAAATGTTTACTCTGGCCAAAAAACCTTATTATAGGGGGCTTTCTATAAGGCAGTCACTTAATTTACATTCACAAGATTAAAAGGCAAGTTAAAACCTCAATAGATGTCACAGCTTTTTTCCACCTCAGATCTGCACAGAAAATTCTCCATAGGGTTTAATGAGTCAGCTCCAACTGAAAAGTTTTCTTATAAACACTAGTTATCCTTTTAAACCAGAAATAAATATTTTGTCTAAAAAATTAAGAAAAAATGATGAATTGTAAAAAGAAAAAAGCATAAATAATTATCTTGGTACTTTAATGGAACCTGTCATCAGCAACTGGCCTAACAAAGCACTATGAGTATACTGTCAAGCAGGGTAACACCTTCTAGTTTTTGTTTCTTCCATGGCCCATTGTGGTGGTATCATCAAGAAAATCAACGTTGAAGTGAGATGTAAATTGGTTGTATATAGTCAAGGAGGAGGAGAGTTTAACACTGAAGAAAAACTCTAAATGCCTCCTTCTCTGCGATTGACATTGACTTCAGAGGATCTGGCTAGTGATGTATTTGGATACTGGACCATTAATTACTGTGACGGGGGCTTTCTGAGGAAGTGAGAGCATGACTTCAGTGTTAAACTCTCCACTCTCCACTCTTGTCTTTATATTAACAATTTATATCTCACTTAAAAGTAAATTTTCTGGATTATGCCACCACACTGGACCATGGAAGAAACATGATCTGGAAGATGTTGAGCTGCTTGACAACATGCTGGTAGTGGTTTATTAGGTAAATTTCTGATGACAGGTTCCCTTTAAGTCTAAAATCAGCCTGTTTCTAAAGGGGTTCATAAAAAGCGTTAAAATTTCCAAGACATTTTACAGATAGGAGATAAAACTGCAGAGTTTGTTTTGACCCACTTTTGTCCTTCTGCCATACAAACCTGATTAACTGAGAACATATATCTGCCTACAGCTAGTTTTACTACCAATCATAAATCATTGCAAAGGCTCCTGCATATTTTAATATTGTCTGTGTTGTTAGTGCTGTGTAAATGTCTTAGCACCTGGAGTTTTATGCTTAGATTAGCTATTGTACTTTACGCATTGACTTTTACTATGTCAGCGATCAAAAATCATAGAACGTGAAATCTACCTGAAAGATACAAGTAGCTTCAGGCAAATACTGAGCTCTTGTGAGACTCATTAGATAATAAGGAGGTAGTACCACTCTAAGCAATACAACCCACATGAAAAAATACAAATATTTCTAGTACTGTTCACACAGTGTATACCATAGATATTGGGGAACATTTACTCACAAGGTCACTCGAGATCACTAAAAGTGCACTGTCCGTCTATACTGTGCGTGCAGTGATTCACTAAGATTGTGCGCCAGAAATCGTGAATCTGTTGCTTCCCTGCAATGGTCCAACAGAGTTCTCCATCTTTTCTGTAATGCACCTCTAATATAGGGCATGCAACACAATTTGAAAGTTAAATACAACATTCGGTTCAAATCAATCAGACTATCGAACACACCCGCTAACATGTGTCGCATGGAAGCCAGTGCAGCTGCGCCATAAAAGGGGTGCGTAGATCTAATGGCTCTAATATGCATCAAGCACAACATTATGACTTATATTGTTGTGTGTCAGAGAAAAACATAGTTTATAGGAAACCTACCATGAGGAATCTACCATCAGAAATTTAACTTCTGGCCATCCTGTTCAGGCACTGGGAGCTAAGGCTACTCCACGCCTCAGTAGCCTCATTATAGATGTAATGTACTAATGGTACATAGATGCCTTCCATTTACCAGTTACAATAGGCAATGTATGACTATGACAGTTTAATGTGGGTTGCTTGTTACCTGTATTAAAATCACAGGGATGAATGTCATTTAAAGAAAATTGGAGCACCATTAATTCCATGTTGCTGTACAATCAGTACAGTAATAGTAACTAGGTTCAATGCCCAGAAAGCTCACACTTTCGTCCATCAACGGAAACTTTCCATCCACCTACTATTTTAAATTTTTATTATGCTCTTCTAAAACAGAGTGTTGTAATGGAAACCACCAGTGCAGGTGTGACACAATCCATACATGTGAATGATGCTATAAAGCTCACTTTACTTCTCAACTGTGGCAAGAAAAGTGGATGAGGAAGATGGTGCAAGGCCTTCTAGGAACAACATTTGTTATTATTTAATTCAGATATTTCACAAGATTTTAGCACAAGGCAACTACTGCTCAAAGCAATTGCAGATTTAAATTTCTAGTGAAAAATATTCCAGATTCATACATGTTGTGTCTAAAAACTAGATGCACCGTATTCCAATTAATTTAGGTTTAGCAAGAGAATTTGACATTTTAGGTATTTTTAAACCAGCTTGAGAGCAGCACTGACATGATTTGGACAAATTATTAAAAATGTTATGCAATGTTGATTAAATAGGTTGATTTTATAATACTTCTGGGGTTGTTTCTATGTTTAAACTGCTCACCAACTGCATTATGTTTGCTATCTGTAGTATGAAAGCAAAGAAATTGAGGTAACTCTAGGGCCAAAGCCCTTTAAATTAAAAAGTAGGAGCAGGGAGAGGCAATAACCCTTTTTAATGTCCCACTTTGCAGCACATGAAGCAATAAAAAAGAATTGGACAACCCTTTTAAGTTACACTTGGATAGAAATGCTTATATTTTACTCTTGGAGTAAAAAATATACTTAAATAGAAACACACACACACACAAACCACACACAGTACATTTAGGATGTCTTTATACATGTTTAACTGATGATGTCTCTATTCATTGGACATCTTCTATTCTATTCTTCTAAAAAAGATTTTATTTGATGCCCTCTGTTTCAGTCATCGAGGTGGGAGAGCTGCAGTATACAGTCAAGCTAGGCTGCCCTCCTCACTGAGGGGTAAGGAGTCACTCAAAGCCAATGTCTAACTCAACAACTCCTCCTGACCCCACCCTCAGGAATTCTCTTCAGCTGAGTTTAGCAGTGTCAGCATCAGTGAGAAGTGCAGGCTGGATTGACTGTATACTGCAGCTCCCCACATCCATGACTAGAACAGAGGACATCAACAAAAGTTTTTTTTAGACGAATAGTAGCTCTCATTCCTGATAGAGGCATCAGTGGATCATGTCCAAAAACATCTTAAATGTACTGTGTGTGGTGTGTGACAAGTTCTCTTTAACCAAAGAGGATGTTTGACCATTAGCTGACATATTAGTAGAGCATTTCATACCCATATACAAACAAACAAAAATATCATAGAAAGCATATACCTTCAAATTAAGCTATCATAATGCTAAAAGCAGCATAACTTGTGATTTACCAGGCAGAGGAGAAAACGTCGGTACATTATTAGTTTTTTTTATATTGTATATAAGTGTAAAATGTTATGGATAAGACTTTTAAGTAAAGACTTTCAATATTCAACATCTGTTAAATCTAAATTTCAAACAGTTTATGACTCCCGCTATAATGGGCATAGAGGCTGCACCAGATAAACTGAACCATGTGCTTGCTGAATTCAGAGACATTATGACACAGTTCGAGGAGAAGTTCTTGCAGGACAGACCTTTTCTAACTGGAGATGAAATATCGCTGGCAGATCTTGTTGCTATTGTGGAAATCATGCAGGTAAGAACAACGTATTACTGATTATTGCTAGAATATTGGCTAAACTAGGAACCTTAAATACAAGTAAAATTTGAGGTTAGAGTTTCATACTCTCAGATTAGAGAAAAGCCCAATAGTACATGGTTGGTGATATTTCAAAGATGTAGGTAATGGAAAAGGGTTGAATTGGGCCACCAAAGTGCCAGCGAATGAAATTTAGAGGTCATTTGGAATTGTTTGAAACAAATAGTCAAAATCCTAAAGGTTAAAAAAATTAAGTCATGGACTTCAATTTCAAGGTTATGGATCAAATCAAGACTTGGATGAAGTCCTTGAGACCGTGATCTACAGTTCAGCCACTTGTTGACCATGCACAGATACTTTTAGGATAGGAATCTTTTGACAGCATCATTAGGTTCCAGCTGTGAAAAGCTAGTCATCTAGTCACATAGATATTGGACATGTCCAGCCAAGAGGAAAGTTGAAGAAAAAACATTTGCATTTCATCTTGTTGATCCGAAGGAAACACTTTCTACATTGATTGTGAAATGTTTTTGAATCAGAAAATCTAAATATTGATGTATATTGTTACTTGCCTGGGCATTGAAAGATCTGTTATTTCTTCTTTAATATGTACTTTTAAACTTTGATTGTAAATATCACAAAACTTTCCAAAAGAGTGAGGTTACCTTTATATGTGGAGCAATAATGCAAAATGACAGAGAGGAAATAAAAACACAACTTCATTGCAGCGTTAACTTCCGAGCCTTAATTCTATTATAAGTTTCAGCCTAGTGCTAAAACCTTGTAAACATAAATCTTTATTGATTTTGAGCATGCTATTCTTCATCATCCAGGTTCTTGCAGGGGGAATACCTATCTTTGAAGAAAGACCTAAGCTTAAAGCATGGAAACAAAGAGTTGAGAAAGCTATAGGACCAGAGCTCTTCAGAGAAGCTCATGAGGAAATCATCAGTATCAAAGAGAAACAGCATAATTTATTGAATGATGAAGCCAAGGAGCAATTTAAAGGAAGGCTTCTATTATTTACAAACTGCGGAATGTGGTTGTGCTAATGAATACAACATATTGTAATTAATATGCATTTATTTTGGCAAATTTTATCAGCAATACATTTCTAAACACATCACATTTGATGAGAAGGCTTTATCAATGCACTTTTAGACAATTCTGCTTACAAAGCATTTGATTTATGCCTGAAATCTAGATCAAAATACTGGCTCCAATCACTATAAATTCAATGATAATCTTTCTAGATCAATATCCTTCTTTATTAGATATAATATAGATTTATTCATGCTGTTTGTTCAGTAAATATGATCCATTCCATTTCAGATGACAATTCAAAAATAAAACAAATACCTTATAAAATATATATGTGGAACGTTTGTTCATTTTTGTAAATAATAAAAGGATATAACAAAAGTAAATTTTCTCAACATTTTTTATGAAGTTGAATTGTATCATATTACACTTCTTAAAATACTCACATACATATGAATATATATATAACATGTGGTCTTCTGTAAAATTTAAGTAATGTGTAGGTTTTGAATAAAGAATGCTTATACTTTCCATTTAAGTCTTAATTCTAACTTAAAGGGGTTTTCCCATGAAAGAAAATTCTCACATCTCAATCCCCTAGTGATATTAACACAGTAAAGATAATTTTAACCCCTTACTTTACAATTTTACTCAGTTGTACCACTCTCTAGGTTGATCAGTGTAAGATTCCAGGGTGTGGGCACATTACTGTATTATCCGTCTAGTTCTGTGCGGTGACAATGTGGTTACATTATCAGGTACAGGTGTATATGCACTTTCATCTGGCTTCTGACATTGTACTAACACACTGACACATGGAGAGAGATGAGACAGATCAGAGATGCATAAGATTACATAGACAGAGGCTGACAGACATTTACACTGTTACACTGTGAGCTGTGCTAAATCTCACAGATCTGTGCCTGCCTCTACCTCCCCCCGGATCACTTATCTCCTTGAAGTTTGTAGTTTTTAGCCTCTCTCTCTGCTCACTATCTCCTGCAGGATGTGAGTGTCTCTGAGCTCTGTTCAGGGGGCGTGGATACAGTACACACAGCAGAGAGAGAGACAGAAATCTCATCTGCACACTGCAAATACTAATCCAAGATGGCGGCCTAACCTAACTCAGAAGTTACAGGGTCGTGTCTAGGGGCAACTGAAATTGTGCACAGCAGGACTGAAAAAGACAGGTTAGACTTATATCTGTGAAATACAGCGAATTAGAGAATGTGTTATTTTGTTATCCTGAATACATATAAGAAACCTTTCTTTGTGGGAACACCCCTTAAAGATGAGAAACTTTTGACCCTGTACATCCTTGTACATACAATTTATAATGCTTATTTCTAAAAGTGCCCTTAGTATGATAAATCCCATTTCCTCAATTTACACAAAATATGGACTTAAGCCAGTTTAAATATAAAGTAACAATGAAAACTGATTTCAATTTACAAAAATCAGCTACAGAGAAATAAACAGATAAATACAGACATGTGATGGATATTGAAGGCAATAATACATTGACTACTCTTGTCACAATGTATTTCAGACTACAGTTTAATTGTGTCTCTAAAAATACAGTAAGGATTGGAAAAACCTTGATTCATTTTATTCCAATAAGCTAAACACAAAATTGAGAATAGAACATTGATGTAAGGTTAAACACTTGATAAGAAAAAATACATAAATTAGTTACATGGTGATTATCTGGTGTTAATTTAGGCAAGACTTGGGAGCCCTACTTGGGATTCTTTACTTGTGATTAATTTTGTGTTATAATTTACTCTTGCATCATGACAAAATCCTTGGGTAGTCCCAGGGGCTAGGCTTTGGTTTGGATGCATTTCAAAAAACAACATGTGACTTGTCTGAGCAGGCTGCCTCCATCTTTGTGCCCCTGTACAGCTCTGTCCCTCCCCCACTGATTGCAGACTGACCAAGCTGTGCCCTCGAGAAGGAGCGGTGGAGCTGTACAGGAGCGTAAAGGTGGGGGCTAAGATCTGAGGAGTGAGCAACACAGACAAGGCAAATGTTAGTTTTTGAAATGCATGCAAACCAAAGTCCAGCCCCTGTGACTACCCCAGGATTTTGCAAGGGTGCAAGAGTAAGTTATAAAACACAATTATATTATAATGCAAATGCTTAGAATGACATATTTGCTCTGCAGGTGTAATAAGCTTCTGTAACCTGTCTTTAGTGAAAATGAGGTCCCTGGTGACAGGTTCCCTTTAAGCTTTGCAATGCAAAGGTTGAACTATTTCCCTTGCAGCAGCAAATCACACTTGCAAATTTGCAGCAGACTTACCAGTGGGTAAATTCTGCATCCATTTGCACCCTCTGTAGAAAGACATACAGTGGTCTTCCTGATGGTAATGTGTTTGTATTGACTATAAACATACAGTAATTTAATATTTATAGAAATAAATTATATATTAGTATATAGCATGTTAGTATACAATTACGATATACAATAGCACCTTGTTAATAAGAAGATTACTTTCTAGTTAGATTTTAGATTTTTTTTTTGTGTTTTTTTGGTATATGAAAAAGTGGGCATTAGGAAATCAAACTAGTACATTTAGTTTTTCATGTAAGGGGATATCAAACACAACTCTGATGACACCTGGAGTTCAAAATAATTGGATAGCACTAGCAAAACACTCTGACCCAAATACCCAAAATGAAAAGGTTGGGGTGTCAACTTTTTCAAGAGTAGTAAAATTGAGGGTGTTCAAAATCCAATATGCACCACCCCCGTCATTTTAAGTCCTGTGCCAAGCTCAAACAATTTGTAAGTAGTACATACAGGTCATGCCTGAAAATTGCAAAAGTTTGGAAACTTATGGCAAGATAATATACTTCAAGGTCACATATCAAGGGCGAAAAAAAAGGAATCCAAGTCTGTTTCTTTGAAAAACTGGATTTTTAATTTTTTTACAAAAAGTTCAGATTTAACTTAAATGAATATCTTTGGAGTCAACATTTTAATAAGTAATTTGAGGGAGTTTGTAATGTTTTGAGACCCTAAAACATGTGTTATGTGGTGTAGTGCCAGAAAACTGGCAATGGGGAAAAAAGGCCTCTAAATTCACCTGGGGACTAATAATCCACAATTAACATGCTTCATTTGGGAGTAATTCTGGGAGAGTTCCTTATTAAAAAGGACCTGGGTGTACTGGTAGATCATAGATTAAATAACAGAATACGGTAGATATCAGCCACAAAATTATAAGGGGTATGAGGATGTTGTTATGAGGAAAGATTAAAAGAGTTAAAGGTATTTAGTCTGAAAAGAGACAATTAATGGTCCATGCAAAAAATATGGTGGGAAGTTGTTCCAGGTTACATTACTTAAGAAGACAAGAGGGCACTGTCTCGCCTGGGGAAAACAAGGTTTAATCACTAGAAACGACAAGGCTTCTTTACTGAACTGTGACTAACCTGCCTCAGGAGCTAAACACAGCAGAGACTGCAGAGATAACTAGAATTATCTGGTTTTACCGTAAGTATTGATATAATTTAATATAAAATTTCATATATGAAATATTTTATATTTCATATATTTTCCTATACTTAACCCAAATGCAGAAGAGTAAAATATAACCTCTATTGATAATTTTAAAAAGTCAATCTAGAAAGCAAAATATAAAAAATTCTCAACCCCATTCATAGTGATTATAAATATATCATTTGAAGTTTATATATTGTTAAAACTTGGTAAAAAAAACTGATAATACAATTTATTTCTGAGGGACCATTAGCCAAATAAAATTTTTAAAAAAGAATTAAATATTCATATTACTTGGCAAAAGCTGGCACATCTCTTTCCTCTCATCCCTAGGTGATCTGAATTTGTTCCAGATTCAATGTATTTGGATTATAAATCACTTAATTATTATTGTCTTTTCTGGGTCATAATGAAATCACACATTCTGCGTACTTTTAATACTGAAGCATTTTTCTCCTTTTCCCCAGCTCTGTGGAAATAATTACATCTTATAGCTTTTGCCAGGTGTATATCCAGATCACTTGATATGTAGTTTGTAAACAGCCTTGTAAACGATACCATTATAAAATATAGAAACCATGGTAAATATTTATTAGGCCCTCTGCACCACGTCATTAGAAGAGGACCTGTCGGGGGAATCAGAAAGGTGAGTAGGAGGCTGCTGGCTATATACAGGGGGTACAAGCACTGGCCATATACTGGGGGCAGGCACTGACTATATACTGGGGGCAAGCACTGGCTATATACAATGGGCTTCTGGCTATATACAAGGGGGCAGGAACTGGTTATATACAAGGGGGCTGCTTGCTATATACTAGGGGGCAAATAGCTACATACTAGGGGGTAGGGGCTGGCTATATGCTAAGGGACAGCTATATACTAGTGGTTAGGGGACTGGTAATATACTAGCGGGCTGCTGGCTACATATTGGGGACAGGGAACTACTGGCTATAAACTAGCGGGAAGTTGCTGTCATGTGACCAATGCATTTATCACCCTCGGCTTCTACTTGAGGTTTTCCCAGTTTTTGTGTTAAAAGTAGGTGCCTCCGCTTATACTTGGGTCTGCTTATACTTGAGTATATACAGAAACTCCTTAATGAACATTTTCACTCACCACCTTCAAAATTCAATAACTTTTTAAATTTTCAATGTAAACTGGTGTGTGAGGGCTTGTCTACTGTGTAACAAATTTCACTTCATAGTGATGGTATTTAATATTCCATGGTGGGTACTGTGAAGTGGGAAAAAAAACAAATGCAATTAAATTAATGAAAAATGCATTTGCTCCATTTTTTTGTGGCCTTTGATTTTACAGATTTCCCTGTGGGCCCAAAATGACAGGTCTCCTTTATTTTATTCATGTTTATGATCTTTATTGTTTATTTATATTAGTTTGAGGAAAAGGGGGATGATTTGAATTTTTATAAAATCTTTTTACCATAAACCGAGGTCCTTAATTTTAACACAAAATCTGGGAAAAAATGATTGACTTGAGTATAAGCTGAGGGTGGGGGAGATGCATTAGTCACAGCCCCCCCCCCAGTATAAAGCCTGCAAGCTCTTGCCCCCAGTATACATCCATCCCTTTGGCCCCAGTATATGTCCAGCAGCCCCTGTCCTCAAGTATATAGCCAGCAGCCCTGCCCTGAGTATATAGACTGTTTGCTATCTGCAACACCAAGATAGCCAACCATAACATCATGTAAATCAAGAAAGTAGGAGGTGTCATTATGACCTTTAAAACCTCAAAGAATCTGATTGTATGATGCCTCCGTCTTTTAAAAAAATGGTGGTATGCAGTCCGTTTTTGCAACATCCCCCAGATTGCAACACCCTGGTGCCATTAGTATCCAAATGTCACCAATGATTAACTTACAGTTACCTGGAACAATTTTAGAAATCACTTTCTTCATGAACAATAAAAACAATATTCCATGGATGTAACGCATCTATTAAAAACAGTCTCACTGATATAAAAACAAATGCTGAATAAATGCAAACATAAACATCCATTTTTCATAGTCTTTGTATACCTTGTGCACATAGCCTTGTGCACTTAGCCTGCCTGTCCCAGTTTTTGGGAGAACAATGAGGGACTGTGATGATAGCAAGAGGTGTACATAGGCCTCAGCACAGACTGATTGTCAGACTATAAGAATGGCACATTTGGGCTCATTTACTAAGGGTCCAAGGACCGCATTTTCGTCGGGTTTCCTGATGTTTTCTGTGTTGCGCCGCATTTGACAGGGGTTTTTGTCGCACAACATCGGAGTTTGGCGCAATTGCATTGACTTTCATGGGAAGCAAATAGGGGGTTGTGGATGTCGGACAACCCGACTGATTCTGACCATGCGCGGGATTTTAAATTCAAATTTTGTCCCAAGACACACACTTACGAGCACTGGGAAGAAGATGGTGAACTCCGGAGGACCTCAGCGGGGAAGTGACACATGTAGGATCTCGGGCACCCGAGCTACGTGAATTGGTCCAGACTTCATCTTCGTCAGACTGTCCGGATCGGGGATTGCGACATGACTGGGTAAGTAAATGTGCCCCATAGTGACAAATTGCTTACCGCAAATGAAATTACATATTTTAAACAAAGTCTAGAAGCTGCTTGCTTATAAACTAAGCTATGGCACGGATGTCTAGCTACAGGTTCATGCTTCACCTCATGCCACTGCTCTCTATTGTACTTTAAAGCAAGTAGTTTAGGCAGTTGAACATGATATGGAGGTCCATCGACTTCAGTAATCATCTGACTGGAGAACATTTGAACAACACATATAAGAAGAGCTTAAATGAAGGTAAATAGTAAAAATTGTCTGCGTTGCCTTAATTTATTTAGAAATATGTTACAGGAGAACTATAAGAACAGAATTATGACACAAATGACAAATATATGTTGCTGCAATTTCACTGGGATGACCATGCAGAGCCATGGATCTCTTAGTTATTAATACTTTTACTTTCTCAAATCACACCCCTACCTACAGTCTAATCCACAGTTATAAAATTGATAATTGCTTGATTTGAAAAAAATAATAAATGGCCACCCATATCTCTAATGATAGGGCATCCTATGATCTGAGACTGATTCTTATTGGTTGTCCACTAAACAATAGGTGACTCACCCAAACAACAAACATACTTAACAACCAAGATCGGTTATAAATATGGGTTCTCCGACTATTTGGTGAACCAACCTTATTGGGTAATCGATCTCCTCAATTTACCTACTAGGGCAGTGGTGGCGAACCTATGGCACTGGTGCCAAAGGTGGCACTCAGAGCCCTCTCTATGGGCACCCGCACAATCACCCCAGGGTAGAGTTTGCTAGACAGGAATGAAGGCCTCTTGCAGTCCCAGGGAACCCAGAAGCCTGGAAGGAAACTACAATGATAATCCAAACTTCTTCTCCTTCTTTATACTGTATTGGTGTCCTCAGGTGCCTTTGCAATTTAAACTTGTGACAGAGCAGGGAGTCATAAGTTACTGCTTCAATTGTCCCATTGGCATTTTCCGAAAAATAGGTGGGTTTTGGTTGTAGTTTGGGCAATCGGTGCCTAAAAGTATTGCCATCACTGTACTAGAGCTAACTACCATTTTATGTAGGACTATGCCTACACATGCCAACCATATCTGCGTTTTTATTGCCAGCTGCTCCTTCCATGTCGAAACTACACTTTAGAAACATGCAAATGAGGCTACTGGCTCCACATCTTGCTAGGTCCTGGAATTACAAAGGATATTCCTATATATATATATATATATATATATATATATATATATATATATATATATAGTTCATCTACTGTTCAAAATCTGTCAATGTTACAGGGATAAGCAACAATTGTATTCTTAACTGATTACTTTTTAATTTGATTGTGATTGATCAATATATGTGCATTTGTGCATAATTTATAAAACTGTTACTATTAATATAAAATATTAATAGAATCTTTTATAAAAAGGAATACAATAGAAGAATTGACTAACACACCTCAGCAGTGTGTCATATTTAATGTGTAACAGAATATCATTTTGTGGTGTCTAGGTTCATTACACAATCAGGATTTTGTAACATTATCAATGGGCAGAAATAGTTATACGCCACAGCGTCTGACCCTATCTGCCATATGTCATATCTAGTGCCTTCTTCCTGGTTATCAGCTGCAATGATTTGCATCCTGTAGTGTAACAGCTTTGACCCATTTTAGCGACTGGCCTTCAGAGTTTATTATTATTGATTTTTACCATTGACTTTCTATGGATGATTGTTTTGCTAGTTAGTAAGACCAGATGGTGTACCATCTTGAAGAATCCACCCAGATAGCTAATTAGACAGTCTCTTGCTTTGAGGCAACAGATTGTAAAGTCTCAGAGATCTTCCACTCAATGCAAAGTCATAAATCATCATCCAGAATGCCACTAACAAATCGGCCTATGCCCAGGACTGACTCACATATTTGGCTCTCAACTTATGTTTGTTAATGTGCCAATGGCTTTTCAGGGCCAAGCTATTTTTTCCCAGGTTGTTTATGATCTTGTGTATGCTTCTGTCATTGCTGTTGCTCAACTAGCACTTAGTGTTTGGAAACACGATAAACTAGTAAATTAATCCAGATGGAATCTTTTTGGGTGTAATAAGTATACTGATCTATTTTCCCAGTGATATATATTTACATCAATGTTATCTGATCCATTCTAACAAAAGTGAAAGTCTATATGACATTTATAGGTAATTAGGGACTATTTGGGATAAATGATATAACAATGGCTGTAAGGTATAATTTCATTGGTGTTAAAGATACTTAAACCTACCTTTTCACATTGTAAGATTAAATAATAGAGCATTTCTACGAGTTGTATAAACATTTTACACGAACATTACAAACACTGCAGGTCATTGATTTATTCTTCCAGGTGACAGTCTTGGTATTGACACAGCCAATTTACATCCTGCTGCTCCACGTCGCTTTCTGTTTACTGTTTGACGTTTGCAATGAACAAAAATCAACATCACCAGCACATAGTAAACTGAAATGTGTATAGTATCAAAAGCAAATAGTTACTTAATTATCGACATATTTAGTATAGATCAAAAAACATTTGTACAATAAGTTCAATCGTGGGATGGGAATGGATGTGCCCCATGAGACATGGTGTGGGAAGCAAAAATTCTTTACGTTTGTAAGTAAGTATACGTGTCAATGTTATTTGTTTAGCTGAGGTTACCCTACCTGATTTAAATGTGAACGCTCAGGGTAATTTGGGAAGTTAATGAAAAATAAAAAGCAAACACTTATACCTACCTAGAAAATGGTCTGATAAGTGGCATCAGACCCAACTCTGGTTCTCTCAACAATTGGGCAGTGCTTCAGTTTACTGCGCCAGCTCCACTGAATGGCTGCCTATATGCCTGAAACAGAGGACACAGGTAAGTATAATCAAGTTAAAAGTTGGATTTTGGCTGCACACTCAAATCGATATTGAGTGCAAGTGCTCCGGAGAGGGTCCTCACTCCTTCATCGGAACAGACCGCCATTCTTTCATGGCAGCGCTATCATTGCTATGGGCAACCTTCCTCATCCGATATCACCTATACAAACTGTGTGACTGGAGTCCAGATTTTCCTACAGGTAAGTATAAGTGATTATTTTGCATAGAGGCTATATAGGGTAATATGGGATACTATATCACCTGTTCTTGCCTTTCAGCTCTTGGGCACCAATGCAGAAAACTGTAATTACAGCTAGAAATACTTTCTACAATATGGTATAACATTGCTGTTATGTTGGGATATACAAGGTCAGTTAGGTATTGTTTTCACAGACAACCGCTGAACACAGGGGTTCAGGGAGGCACAGGAAGTGAAAGTAGCCTACACAACACTCACCACAACAGTGATTTTTCATTGAAGCCATTTTGGCTTATGAGCACATACAGATTGGTTTCTCTTTCTCTCTTCAGTGATTTGTCACTGTTGCCTTACTGATCCATTCTTTTCAATGGGATTTTTCACACTGATCTGTGGTCAGTTTAGAACCTGTTCTTTTTGTTTTCACTGTGTTGAGATGTGAATAGTGAACTGTTTGTCTGTCTGTGTACCTTTTCTTCTTTTTCTTCTCCTGCTGGCCAGCAAACCTTTGTCTCTGTCCACTATTGTTTTTAACAAACAGACTAGTTCAGTATTCACCACTCAGCATTACCTGATCTTACCTGTGTGTGCAAAACCTGAGCAGAGGGTGAGCTGGGGTTATATAGCTGCACATGATTACTGCCAGGTGATGCAGAACTGCAGCCATGATATATGTGTTTGTATTTCTTACTTTGTTTACTTGTGTATATTGTAAGCTCCCATTTATTTTTATATTGTGTTTTAAACTGAATTGTGATGTTTTATATATTATTTATGTAATAAATGTATCTTGTGATGTTTGTTGTTAAAGGTGGGTTCCAGGGGTGTATCCCTTTAAAACTGTAGGGAAAAGGTGGGTATTTAATGACATCTGTGTTTACATGGATTGTCTCTAGGTCAGAGTGTCTGATCTAACCACAGGGGAGCTGCTTGTTCCAAGGTAGCTACAACCTGACCCCTGAATTATCTGCATTTTGTTCTTGCTATGTTCTGTTCATTTTATTTTTATTTTTTTGTGCAAATAAATGCAAGCCTTTTCTTTGAACCTGAAGCCTGAGTAAAGATTTATTTTTTAAAGGACACCTGTCATCAGGTCTCTGCCACTAGTCCTGTCACTACTACCTGTTGGAGCAGCTCACAAGGATCCCATCCCAGCCTTTATCTAGTCATTTCATACATTAATTATTGTAAAATCATCATTTCTTTATTATGTAAATGAGGCTGGTCACATGGTCAGAGGCATTGATGTCACCCCTGTTCCCCCTCTCCTCTCCTCCCCCTGCTCATGTCTGTGTGTAATGCATAGTAAAGCATAGTTAGTGCATCTGCTGACATGTTGCATCCTCCTAATACATATGTGTGATACACAGACATCAGCTACACAAGTACCTGCCATGTTCTGCTATAACATGGCTGCATCCTGGAGCTGTTGTATCTCTCCTACATACACACACACAGGCTGCAGGGGGCGTGGCCACCAGCAAGCACATGTAGCAGCCATCACATCATTATACAGCCTCACATCATTACACACGCTGTCAGTCAAGCACTGGGGGTGTGTCTGTGCCTCCCACTCATGAATAAGCTGGACTGCCTGAATATGCTAATGCCTCATTGGACATTTCACAGGTCATTTGCATACAGCTTTAGGACCTCATTGCTTAGGTTTACAGGCATGTAGAGGGACAATGAAGGGATAGATACAATGCTCTCTAATGGCAGTTTATGAAAATATATTTAGGTAAGAGGGGTTATTTTGCATGACGGGTTCTCTTTAACGGCCAGAAGATCCCACATCTCAACACACTAACAACATCAGTGAAAATCAATGTGAAAAGAATGACTCAGTAAGGCATTATTAAAAGATGACTTACACAAGGAAAAGAAAACCAATCTATATGTGTCCATAAGCCATAATGGCCAAAATAAGCCAAAGTCACTGATGTGAAAGAAATGGCAATTTGTAAACGACCCTAAGAGACCATTTTCACTCACCTCAGTGAAACAGAGTTTGGTTGGCAAGTAGAACTGCAACAAGCTCCTTCAGCACTCTGTAACATCAGACTCATGAAGTCCTATACTTCAAAAATTAAATACACAAACCTATCTTTAAATCGTTATTTTCAACATATGACCATATGACAAAAACTCCAATCCAGATAGAAATCCATCTCAGGTGCTCCCAAAATTGTAATAAATAAATTTTGTCTCTCCTTTTTGGTCTCTTTGTATTAATATTCATCTTCTTAGTTCATTTTATTGTCATATTTCCCATTTGTGCCTATTGAGGTTATATTATTCTTCCATTAAAATCTCAATAGTTATTTTTAGTTGGTGACAGAATCCAATAGCCTATGCCCTGTTGATTTAAAAAAATACCTGTTTCTGCATTCTAAATCATTTCAGTTCTTTATAAAACTTTATTTCACATTAAATTGACTCCCTTCCAAAATCATGTAGTGCCATCAGTGTATCAAGTTATTTTGGTGATATGACTATGCATAGAAAAAAAAGTAGAAAAAAAAAATAGAAGAAGAATGCATGAGGAGATTCCACATGCATTCTTCCTCTATTTTTTTTCTACTTTTTTATACATAGTCATATCACCAAAATAACTTAATTAAAATTTACCGAATTTATGCTTTTTTTTTATGCTCTCCTTTAAAAACATGTTTTAGGATGTTATGAGGCTTAGACCTTTAACCCCTTAATGCCGAAGCCACTTTTCCCCTTCCTGACACGGCCCATTTTTTCAAATCTGCCCTGTGTCACTATAAGTGGTAATAACTTCAAAAATACTTAATAACTAACAATCACTGAATGTCTATTTTAGGTGGACATGCTATTTTATGCATAATCTTATTTTTGTAGGATGTTATGGGGCTTTGAACGTTAGGTGCGATTTTTCACATTTTCATAAAAAATGCAAAATCCTGCTATTGAGGGACCTGCTCAGGTTTCAAATCATTTTGAGAGACCTAAATAAAAGTAAAACCCCATAAATTACCCCATTGTAGAAACTACACCCCTCAAAGTACGTAAAAAACTTTATGAAGTTTGTTAACCCTTTAATTGTTTTACAGGGGTTAAAACAAAATTGGATGCAATTTTGAAAGTAACATTTTTTTGGCTAAATGAATGAAAATGTAAAAATTTTCAGTGGATAAAATACCAAAAAGGTTCCACAAAATTTAATACCCAATCCCTCCCGTGTATAACAATCCCCCGTATGTGGTGGTAACCTGCTGTATGGGCACACGCCAGGGCATTGAGGGGGGCGCTGCGCCATTCAGATCACTACGATTACGGTGATACCTCATTTATATAGCTTTTATACAATTTTACTGGATAAAAACTAATATAGAGAAAATCTCATTTGTTTTTGCATCACCATCTTTTCGAAGACGTTACTTTAATATTTTTTGGTTGACAGAGCTAATTTAGGGCTTATTTTTTTATGTGTTGAGTTTTCAGTGGTACCATTTTGCCGCAGATAACTTTTTTTGATCACTTTTTAGAACGTAGAGATTTTAGGAACAATGTTTATTTTTGGCGTTTTCTTCAGGTTTCGTTTTTACGGTGTTCACCAATAATGTTTTTGCGTTCACCAATAATGGTCCAATAATGTTTCTGAGTTATTGTACGGATTGTTACGGACGCGGTGATACCAAATATGGTATGGGAGGTTTTGCCGATTTTGTGGTTTTTTTCACTTTATTGCATGTGTATAGGGAATATTTGTGTTTAGGGGACTTTAACTTTATTTAATTAATTCTTTTTATGTAATGTTTTTAACTTTTTTTATTTACTTTTACTTTTTTACTTTTACTTTTACAGATGTATTACACTGCGTAATGTAACACACTGTCAGGCCAAGCTCCCGGAAGAGGATCGCGCAGCCTCTAGCACTGGCAGTCCCGGGGCTGCGATTGGAGCAGCAGACCCCCCGGTAAGCGCCGCTGGGGGGTCCTATTGGCTTTAAATGCACCTAACACGCCACGCTCAATGCGACCGCAGCGTGTTAGGGGTTAACACCCGCGATCGGAGAAATCTCTGATCGTGGGTGTTAGAGGCACGTGTCGGCTATAATATATAGCTGACACCCGCAGCTTCTGGCTCTGGCTCCGTTATAGCCCTAAATAATAGAAAAAAAATGTATTTGGGCCGTGGCCTGGATGTGCTCTGAGACGGACGTGTGAGGGAGAGCTCCGTCTCTAGGCCTGCCAGCGACCGAATTATCAGCGACATACAGTGATTCCAAACAAAGATGACCAGAAAAAGAATAGAAAAAATGGGTCCTGGGAGACTTACCAGGAGACGGCATGGCGCCGGAGAGTTCTAAGTTGGTAGTAGCGTCTCCGCATCAACATCTCCTTCACACTCCAGGGGGAGATCTACAGCAGTTTCCTCCTCTTTGTCCACAGAGCAGAATCCCACAGAAGAAATTGCAGCATCATGCCTCCAGGTCCCATCCCCAGCTACAGGTGAATCAGCAGTTAAAGAGAAAATAGAGAAAGCGGGAAGCTCATCAAAGATGGCGCCCAAACTCCCGAGGCCTCTGTCTATTCCAGGGAAGAGCCCAGATAAACAGAGACTGCAGCTTGCAAACACACAAACAGGTAGGGGCATGCAAGAATTAGAATAGGGGGCAGCCGGGGAAAACCCTATCAATTACTTCCCATCCTCTGACCCGCCAACTTAAGGGCTTTATTAAGACTATGATCTTGGCTCTCAAGGGGTCAATCCAAAAAGACTTCTCTCAAGTCTCTGCCACACTAAGTTTCTCTATAGATGACCTAGGCGACAGAGTGGACAATTTAAATAGTAAAAACCTCTAGGAGGAGGTAGAAAGAATGAATCCTAAAATAGCAGATATGGAGGTAGGGGAAAGAAAAATTATTTTAAATTCAGGGGCCTTCCCAGCAGATATAAGTGCATCTCTTTCACAACTCATATCTGAGGTCCTACCAAAGGCTCAGAAACAAGTGTGCCTGATAGATAGGGCCCATAGACATCCCAAGCCAAAATTTATCCCAGAACTTGCCAAGACATGCTATTGCCAGGTTGCATTACTTGTCAAAGAACAACTTATGTATGCTTCCCGCAAAATGTCAGCTTCTAGAACCATTTTCCATTGTTTGCCTCCTTGTTGACTTCTCACAGAATACTTTGCAGGCGCAGAAGAAATTTGGGCCAACTACTGTATAAGGCTACATTCACACTACAGTATGGGGGACGTATATACGGCCGACATATATGCGGCCGATATACGTCCCCCATGCACTTCACGGCGCCCTACAGTGCAGCACACGTGCGGCACCGTACCACTCCGTAGCCCGGGTAAAGATAGGACATGTCCTATCTTTTCCTGTATTACGGCGCCGCGGCCGTATATCGCTATGGAGAGGGGCGGGGGTGAGCTGCGCTCACCTCCTCCTCCTCTCCCCGCGCTGCCGTGTGCCCGCCGTGCTACGGTGTGGCGGGCTCACGGCAGTGTGAATGTACCCTAACTGAGGGAGAACAACATCCAATACAAGTGGGATTTCCCTTGAAGTTGGTGTTGAGGAAAGATGGCATCACCCACATTCTTGCACAACCAGAAGAAGGGCCTCCACCATAAACTATGTGGGGTATCAGACAGAGAGAACCTCCTCCACAGCAGAAGAATGCTCGACCTTCAGTAATCTTCAAGGATTGGGACCGTGCCTGATCCACCAACCTAATTCTCTGGATAGATCTAGTATTGCAGGCTGACAGGCACCAGGTGAACTTTACCCATTCATGCACAGGAAAAAGTTACTCCTGCACTCAAGTTGCTAACCAGTTTCTTGTGTTTTTTTGTGCTAAATGTTTCTGAAGCTTTTACAGGCCAACCGCAGCAGGATTTAAATGTCCCCTACACCGTCAATAGGTTTCATTGTTTTCATTATTTTTAGTTGAGGGCACAGAAGATTATCAGTCTCAGTTCAAAGTCGAGTCTCAAGGAATAAGTGTGTGCCACAAGCACTTTATTATCACTCATATATATGGTTTATGGCTGTTAAAATAATGTGTCTTAACTAGAGATGAGCGAACGCACTCGTCCAAGCTTGATGCCTGTTCGAGCATTAGCGTTCTCGTAACTGCTCGTTGCTCGGACGAATACTTCGCCACCTCGAGAAAATGGCATCTCCCGCTGTTTTTGATTTTTGGCGGCCAGAAACAGAGCCAATCACAAGCCAGGAGCCTCTGCACTCCACCCAGCATGACGTGGTACCCTTACACGTCGATAGCAGTGGTTGGCTGGCCTGATCAGGTGACCCTGGAATAGACTAGCCCCTGACCCGCGCTGCTCGCATCATTCTCTGTTTGGATGCCGTTAGGGAGAGAGCTGCTGCAGGGATGGCGTAGGCTGTTTTATTAGCTTACTGTTAGGCAGGAGTGAGTCTGCAAGAACCCAACAGCCCTTCTAAGGGCTAGAATAGCGTTATATATTTAATTTTTTTTGTTGAGTTGCTTGTGGCTGGCCTTGCTGGCACTAGTAGTGCAGCTAGTACCATATTGTGAGGAATTTGCAGAGAGACTTGGGAACGTTATATTTAGCTCTTAGTGACACACATATCTCAAACACCTAAGTGGGACAATTTATTAGGGGTTTGATTGAATTAGGCACAGTCTGCTGATTTTTTTTTTTACTTTTTTTTTTTTAACTCAAAGTCATCAGGCACAGCACAAAATCCAGTTGTGTGCTGTCAGTGTAGGTTAGAAACTAGCCATAGCAATAGGATAGCATCGTTTGGAAAAAAAACCCACAAAAAAACACAAATAAAACAAAAAAAACAAAAAAAATCCACAAAAATTCACAGTTTACACTCTAATTATGAAAATGTTAAACCCGAGGGCTAGGGGTAGAGGACGAGGGCGTGGACGTGGGCGTCCAACTACTGCAGGGGTCAGAGGCCGTGGTCCTGGGCGGGTGAAACACCACCTGCTGATGAGGGAGCAGGGGAACGCCGCAGAGCTACACTTCCTAGGTTCATGTCTCCTTCCCCCCAGTCTGCCCCCTGCCAGGAAAATTTGGCATTTGAACAGGCATACTCTGAGGAACTGTTTTCTGGACCCTTCCCAGAGTCACAAACCACTTGTCCGGTTGCTGCTGAGCTCTTTTCCGATGCCCAGGTTTTCCACCGGTCGCAGTCTGTGGGAGATGATGACATTGTTGACGTAGTAGAAGAAGTGTGTAAAGAGGTGTCAGACGATGAGGAGACACGGTTGTCAGACAGTGGTGAAGTTGTTGTCAGGAAGTCCGAGGGGGGAGCAGACTGAGGGATCGGAGGATGATGAGGTGACAGACCCAAGCTGGGTTGATAGGCCGGGTGAACACAGTGCTTCTGAGACGGAGGAGAGTCCTCGATGAGTACAGCTTGGAAGAAGCAGTGGTGGGGCCAGACGTGGGGGCAGGGCCAGAGCTGGTGAATCAGCGCCAAATGTTTCACGTAGTGAAGCTCCCGTGGCGAGGGCTAGATTTTCGAAAGTCTGGAGGTTCTTTAAAGAAACACTGGATGACCGACGGACTGTGGTGTGCAACCTGTGCCACACCAGGATCAGCAGGGGTTCCACCACTACCAGCTTAACCACCACCAGTATGCGCAGGCATATGAATGCTAAACACCCCACTCAATGGAACCAAGGCCATTCACCTCCAGCCAGGCAAACCACTGCTCCTTCCCCTGTGTCATCTGCTGCCTCTGCTAGTCAGCCTCTTGCCCAGGACCCCGGCCCAAACACCTCCGTGCGAAAACCACACCTTCGCCTCCACGATCCTCCACAGTATCCACCAATGTCTCCATGCACAGCGTTCAGCTCTCCATACCCCAGACGTTGGAGCGCAAGAGGAAGTACAGTGCAACCCACCCACACGCCAAAAAAGCCCTCAACGTCCACATCTCCAAACTACTTAGCCTGGAGATGCTGCGCTATAGGCTGGTAGAGACCGAGGCCTTTCGCAACCTTATGGCGGCGGCCGTCCCTCGGTATTAGGTCCCCAGATGCCACTACTTTTCCCTATGTGCCGTCCCAGCCCTGCACAAGCACGTGTCAGACAACATCATCCGTGCCCTGACCAACGCAGTTTCTGACAAGGTCCACCTGACCACGGACACGTGGAAGAGTGCTGCCGGGCAGGTCAACTGTATATCGCTGACGGCACATTGGGTTAACTTGGTGGAGGCTGGGACCGAGTCTGACCCTGCGGCTGGTCATATACTGCCGACGCCGAGGATTGTGGGGCCTAACTCGGTCCATGTCTTTCATGCCTCCTCCTCCTCCCACCCCTCCTTCACCTCCTCCTCCGAATTACCATTCGTGGGCATGGCGCCATCAGTCGGTAGCTCTAGGCACTAAGCGACAGCAGGCGGTGCTCAAACTGTTGAGCCTAGGCGATAAAAGGCACACCGCCCAAGAGCTTTTACAGGGCATCACGGCGCAGACTGATCTCTGGCTGGCACCGCTGAACCTTAAGCCAGGCATGGTTGTGTGTGAAAACGGCCGTAACTTGGTGGCGGCTCTGCAACTTGGCAGACTGACACATGTACCTTGCCTGGCCCATATGTTTAATCTCATAGTTCAGCGGTCCCTAAAGACATACCCCAATCTGTCTGATTTGCTCACGAAGGTGCGCCGCATCTGTGCGCATTTCAGGAAGTCCAGCACAGATGCTGCCACTCTCAGGGCAGCGCAGCGCAGCGCCGCCTCCAACTGCCCGCTCACCGACTGTTGTGCGATGTGCCCACGAGGTGGAATTCAACAT
This sequence comes from Engystomops pustulosus, assembly GCF_040894005.1. Taxonomy (NCBI): domain Eukaryota; kingdom Metazoa; phylum Chordata; class Amphibia; order Anura; family Leptodactylidae; genus Engystomops; species Engystomops pustulosus. The sequence goes on along the minus strand of NC_092411.1, from coordinate 106,556,060 downwards.
TAACCATGTTATCCAGAGTTTACCAGCAGCGCAGAGCGATTGTAGACTGCCAGATGTCAACTTCCACCAGAACAGGTAGTCAGGTCAGTCAGCTTCCTCAAGTCTACAATGAGGAGTGGACGTGGATGTCTAATATCTGTCAGGTGCTGAGTAACTTTGAGGAATCAACACAGATGGTGAGTGGCAATGCCGCCATCATCAACCTCACCATCCCGCTGCTTGGCCTGTTGAAAAACTCTCTGGTCAGCATGAAGACGGAAGCTTTGCGCTCGTCACAAGAGATGGGGGAAGAAGATTCCCTTGTTGATAGCCAAAGCACCCTCAGGTCTGTTTCTCATCGTATATCGGAGGAGGTGGAGGAGGATGAGGAGGAAGAGGAGGAGAATGTTGGCGAGACTGAAGAGGGGAGCATTGCTCATGCCTTCACTGTTCAGCGTGTATGAAGAAGAGGAGTTGGAGGAGTTGGAGGAGGAGGAGATGGACAGTCAGGCCAGTGAGGGGAGTGAATTCTTGCGCGTTGGGACTCTGGAGCATATGGCAGATTTCATGCTAGGCTGCCTATCCTTCACTATCCTGGACCCACGATACAAGCAAAATCTTTCCTCTCTCATCCCTGGAGAGGAAAGGAGTGTGAGAATGCATGAATACCAGCAGGCCCTGGTGCACAAGCTGAAACAGTATTTCCCTTCTAACAGCGCTAGCGGCAGAGGGGGTACTTCTGCGGGACAAGTAGCGAGGGAGAGTAGGCCATACATCGTCCTCTTAGCAGACGAGCTGTGTCAGGCAGAATTTTGGGTTGTTTTCATGGCTTCCACATCAAACTTGTTAACTTTGTCGCCACCTTGCTGTGTTATCCACAAAATATACTGGCAAACTTTTATCATTTACCGATATTATTTCAGCGCTTCTTGCGCATCTGTTTACATTCCCCTCACCCGCCATAACCCAAACTTATAAGAACACTACTACACTTGTTCTTATACAAAAGGTTCTTAGAAGTGCTGTTTGGGGAGGAGCCGAGAGACAGCGGCTTGGACAGGCGAAAGCTCGCCTGGCAGCGGACCGCCAGCTCCATCCCAAGATCCAACTAACATAGTTTTAACTGCAGCACCTTTAATCTACTACTACTACCTTACTGCCTCCATACATCGTCCCCTTATCAAACGAGCTGTGTCAGGCAGAATTTTTGGGTGTTTCACCAGATACATAATGGAACTCGGCCCATCTGTCGCCGCCATGCTGGAGACCTGAAGTTGCAATCATAGCAGCGCAATATGGATGCCCCATACTGTCGCTCTTAATCATGAAACCATTTACGAAAAAACAATTAAAAATAGAACCGCTATGCTATTCCATTATTCCTAGGTGAAATATTCAAACGACCCCGCCTGCTTTGAAAATTATAATTTTTTCAAAGTAAACGCTTCTGGCCCCCAGGCCCATTTTGGGTGGGGAGGAGCCGAGAGACAGGGGCTTGGACAGGCGAAAGCTCGCAAGACAGCGGACCGCCAGCTCCATCCCCAGATTAGGCAGCCTCGGAGGCATCCATGCATACTGCCCCTGCTGTTTCCTGTCCATTTTGCCTCCACGATCCTCCACAGCGTCCACCAATGTCTCCATGCGCAACTCTCAACTCTCTATACCCCAGACGCTGGAGCACGAGAGGATATACAGCACATCATCCCCTTATCAAACGAGCTGTGTCAGGCAGAATTTTCAGGTGTTTCACCAGATACATAATGGAACTCGGCCCATCTGTCGCCGCCATGCTGGAGACCTGAAGTTGCAATCATAGCAGCGCAATATGTATGCCCCATACTGTCGCTCGTAATCATGGAACCATTTACGAAAAAACTATTAAAAATGGAACCGCCATGGGTTGTACAATAGGTGACAGCTGTAGAATACAAATAACACCCGTAGCTTCTGGCACAGGCTGTACTGCATACAGAAATGATGCCCCATTTGCAAGCAATGGGAAAATGTTACAAATATGTAAATTATCAATTTGCTTTGTGTTCCATATAAAGCTTTCATAGGCGGTGCAGACCGCCTATGAAAGCTCTCTCTGGCCCCAATTGTAGGGAATGACTGTGATCGTTACACTTCTGGTGAAGGGAGACATCATACATAGTTTACCTAGTTAATTTTTTCCTTCCCATGTACAGTTATCCTTTTGTGGAGGTTTTTTTTTTTGCTATGGCCATGTGCAAACATCTTCTTTCTTAACATTAAAAAACATTCCAAGTAGATGACCTTTCAAAATACACATATTTATGACCAGACTTTCCCTGAACCCTTGACATTTGTAACAAATATATGTGCACATTTAGCCTGGAACACATTCAACATTCTTTCTTCCCATCAATATCTATTTTAAACACAATCAGGAGAAATATAATTATTATTGATTACAGGAGAATAGTCATTTCAAAATACACAAAACTTTAAACAATAGTTTCAGTTCAGCAATCTGATTACAAAGCCATATTGATTGGAATGCTTATTAGTAATGAGGCACCTGGAGAAATGAGACCTCTGAAAAAGAACCTGTCACTTTATAATACAGTTGTACATCTATTTACTAAGTCAATTGATGCAAAGAAATGAATACATTTTTTCCAATATGTGTGTGTACTTCTATTACCCAAAGTAATAAAACAGGTGCTGAACATAATTTCTGAGCTTAGGATGGTGCTAACGAAAATGTTGGCCAAAATGATGAGCACTGATGCCTTATACTGTAGTTGGAGTTTGGATCCATATTTACACAAGTGCTTCCAAGAATATATTACAAAGATTATATCAGAATATTTCCTACCTCTTTGTATCTTGCGTACTAAAATTTACCACTTAACCGCTTTGCGTCCCAGGACGTCCTTGTCCTGAGAGAGGTGTATGGAGAGAGCTTCCGGGCTGAGTTCTCCCCATACATGGTGGGAGTTAGCTGTATAAGATAGCTGACAGCCACCTGTAACTTCCATGGCACTATTTGCAGCAGTTAACCTGTGTTGCAGCTGGGTTCAATTAACATTATTGAGACGCTGATGGGCACCGCCATCTTGTATGGCCAATCACCGCCCTTGTGACATCATTGGAGAGTGGTGATCAGTTGCCTTGGCAGCTTACAGTCTCAAAGAGACTCATAGAACTGCCATGTATAATAATCTCTAATAGGCTGGTGTGGTTATTAGCAGTAAAATTGCTATACAGGCAGTCCCCAGGTTACGTTCAAGATAGGTTCTGTAGGTTTGTTCTTGAGTTAAATTTGTATGTAAGTTGGAACTGTATATTTTATAATTGTAACCCCAGCAAATTTTTTTTGGTCTCAGTGTGACATTTGGATTTTAAAAATGTTGGATTTTAATAAGAACCTGGATTACCAATAAAGCTTAATTGCAGACACCTGTGATAACTGTTATAGCTGTTTATTGTCGCCTAAGGCTAAAGTATAGTAAATTAGAGGACAACCTGTAAACTGCAATACAGTAGTATTGCAGTATATAGTATAAGCAATCAGACACTGCAGGGATAAAGTATAAATAATAGTAAAAAAATATTTAAAATATTTTTAAAAAGTAAAAGTTTAAATCACTCCCCTTTTTCCAGAACACATTTAAAAATAAATAAACAGTAAAAATCATAAACATGTTAGGTATCACCAAGTCCCTGAGTACCCATTCTATAAAAATGATGATGATTATTTTTAAGAAGCCTACATCTGCTGCAGAGGCTAAATGAGCCGGTGAGCCAAGAATATGAGTAAGGCCATCTTCAGACAAACAAACAAATTGTACGACCCAATATAGGTTCCCATAGACTCCTGTGGCATGGGCCGCGGTACGGTGAGCACCCATGTCTGTCACTATACCATACCGTCAATGGGAAAAAGATAGAGCATGCTATATCTTTTCCAATATGCATGGCCCTATGGAGAAGAGAGAGTGCGCTGCTCCTGCCTCCTCTCTCCACCACGCGGCTGTGGAGCAAACATACGTTTGTGTTAAAGGACCCTAAATTAGATTCCCCTAATTTGTTAAAAGGTGCATGTGCCACTTAATGAATTAAAAAAATATCAAAAAACAAGTCGTGGGTGAGTTTCTCTGACTGTCACTAAGTTCAATTTTAATAAATTTAAATAAAGATTGAAGTTTTAATAGGGAATATGAATTTCCTCTCTACCTCTTGGCCAATGGGTCTTTTGTGAGGCCATCTCCAGGCCTTTTTTGTGAAATAAAAAAACTTAATGAATTAGGCACATGTCACTCCAGAGAAAATGTTATCAAGTCTAATCTACAAGTCTAAGTTAGTCTGCATTCTCACTTTCTTTCATGCACTGCCATCTCAGGACTTGGCATAATACAGCATAAGTTTTGCTTGTATCGTTCCTTTAGATGATGTCATATTATTGAATATATTTCACAAAAGATCATATGTGTTGTAGTGTAAAGAATTTTTTACATTTCACTTGGCTAATGACATCTCAGGATATGTTTCTCCTGAAAAGGAAGAGATGCTGTGTGCAAGGCCATTATTACAGCAATGTCATGATCTGGATAATATATCTGCCAGAATGTGGTTAATGTACTGTGCATGCAATAAATGAAGCTGGATGGCAGTCAGAGAAAGGAAACATAAAATATATCTGTTAACTCATCTACACATCCCATCAATATATCAGGAAGAATGAAACTCACAAACCTAAATAAAATATATCATTATGGGTTGTGAGATGGATAAAAAATGCATTGTCCTCTCCTTTTCTATCTCACTTTTGGAAGTTTATAAGAGATCAAGGATAATAAGTAACTCTGTTTGTTTGACTTTTCTTTAGCTCTGCCAGTGAATTTGGAAATCACAATGTTAATATTTAAGCCATACAAGTCATTTTGAGTCCATAGAGACATCTAGATCAAACCTGATCAAGTGAATCCCCATGTACAAAAAAAGGAATCTAATGTGTATTCTCTTATCGAGATAGATAGAGATATATATATATATATATATTTGTATATATATAGATAGATAGATAGATAGATAGATGAAGTAAAATCCAAGTCAGCACAATCTTATAGACTCCTAATAAGGAGGGGTGCAGCGCTCCCAAAGGTTCTGACTCGATCCTCTTGTAGATAAATAAAGTAGAACGAGTGGCGAAGTTTCGGTGTGTGACACCTTTATCAAGCCTTGATAAAGGTGTCACACACCGAAACGTCGCCACTTGTTCAATAAAGTTCACCTTTTATTTTGAAATTTGAACCATGGAGTGCTGCCCGCTTTCTACTTTATTTAAATAGATAGATAGATAGATAGATATATTAGATAGAAATATATATTTTAAAGACTTTTTTGCAGTGTAATATTAATATTTTCAGGTAATATTAAATAAACATTTTTCCACCACCAATTTGGTGGTGACTTTTGATGAACGGACCCAAGTGGCAGGAACCATGACTCCAGAGCCAAAAAACAGGTTAATGTTTGAGTTTGTGCACAGGAAAATCTGCAGAGTCTTAACCACAGCCATGTCCGAGTTTAAGAATGGTTGTGATTTACTAGGTGGGACATATAACCCTGCTATATAAGCGGCAGGGTCACATGTCCAGGTGCCCTTTCCAACAGGAAACAGAGCTTTTAACACAGTTACAAAATAATGTCTTTGTTTTGCCATGATCTGATATTAATATATTTTTCATACTACAGCATACTGAGCTAGGAAAGGTATAATCTTTTTGCTAGATGAGATGTAATTTTTTATCGCTACCATTTTGGGGAAGGTAGAAGCTACTGAACACTTTTTATTATATTTTGTATGTGTTGCAAAATGACGAAAAAGCGTTGATTTTATTTGGTGCTATTTTCATTAACCCCTAGGCGCACCACGACGTTATACTACGTCCCCGGGGCTAGATGCTTAGCGCACCGGGACGTAGTATAACGTCTAGCTTCTGGGACCGGCTCACGAACGGAGCCGGTACCAGAAGCAGCGGCTGTCAGCTGTCTATCACAGCTGACACCGCGCTGTAACACCCGCGATCGGAGCCGGCTCCGATCGCGGGTGTTAACCCCTTACACGCCGCGGTCAAGCATGACCGCGGCGTGTAAGGGTGTTCCTGCTGTGGATCGGATCCCCCGTGCCGCTTACCGGGGGATCCGATCCTCTTCCGGGCAGCTCCGAGGACTGGCATGTGCCCCGGAGCTGCCCGGTCTCCATGGCAGCCAGACCCCTTCCGGGTCTGGCTGTAAACTGTCTGAGCATGCGCAAGCTTGCTCAGACAGTTTACACTGCTCTACAATAAAATAGTATTGTAGAGCAGTGTATTGAACTTAAACCAGTGATCAGAGCATCACTGGTTTAAGTTCAAGTATGTATAAGTAAAAAAAAATGCAAAAACAGTTAACACTACACATTATAATAAATAAAAAATAAATACATAAAATATAAGCCCCTAAAATGTCACTTTCCCATAAAAAACTTAATAAAGTATAAAAAACATAAAAACACAAAAAAAACCTGCATATTTGGTATTGCCGCGTCCGTAACAATCTGCATAATAAAACAGAATTGTTACTGGACCCGCACGGTAAACGCCGGAGGAAAAAAACGCAAAAAACGTTCCGAAAAAAGATAATTTTTAATTAATACCCTATAAAAAATGCTCTAAAAAGTGATTTTAAAAATTTTATGCACTCTAAAATAAGCCCACTAAAAAGAACAACTGTTCTCGCAAAAAATAAGCCCCTAACCAGATTTGTCAGCCAAAAAATAAAAAAGTTATGCATATGAAAAGATGGTGATGCTAAAATGAATAAGATTTTCTCCAAATTAGTTTTTATTCAGTACAATTGAATAAAATACACAAAACCCCCACATATTTGGTATCCCTGCGTCCGTAACAATCTGTATAATAAAACAGAATTGTTATTAGATCCGCAAAGTGAACCCCGTAAAAAACAACCTAAAAAAACTCTCTCTGAAAAAGATGATTTTTTATTAATGCCCTTTAAAAATGCTCTAAAAAAAGTGATTTTAAAAAGTTACGCAATCTAAAATAAGACCACTAAAAAGAGCTATCATTCTTGCAAAAAATAAGCCCTTAAACAGATTTGTGAGGTGAAAAATAAAAAAGTTATACATATGAAAGACGGTGATGCTAAAATTAACAACAATTTTGCCAAATTACTTTTTATTCAGTAAAAATGGTAAAAAATAAAAAATATATATAAATGAAGTATTTTCATAATCGTGGCGACCCATAGAATAAAAATAATATACTATTTTTATGGTATGGTTAACGGCCAAATAAAAAACACATAAAAATTTTCCTAAAAATTGATGATTTTCATTTCCTCCACCAACAAAGAGTTAATTAAATCTCACCAATTAGCTGTAGATGCCCCAAAATTACATACCAGAAAAGTGCATCTCATGTGGCAAAAGAAATAAGCCCCTATAGGTCCTCAATAAAAAAAAGAAAAAAATTATAGCCTGTACAATGTGACATAGCAAATCTGATTTGGATGGCGCCTCCTTCCCTTCTATGCCCGGCCGTGCGCCCATACAGAAGTTACCACCACATATAGAGTATCCGTGTACTCGGGAGAAATTGGGTATCAAACTTTGTGGAGCCTTTTTTAATTTAATCCATTTTAAATGTTTAATTTTCCACCCAAAATGGGTGTATTGTGAAAAAATATTACAATTTGCAGACTGCACCTCCATTTTGTTTTAACCCCTATAAAACACGTAAAGGGTTAACAAACTTCTTAAAAGTAGTTTTTCATACGTTGAGGGGTGTAGTTTCCACAATGGGGTAATTTACGAGTCTTGCTATTATTTAGGCCTCTCAGTGTCAATTAGAAGTTGATCAGGTCCATCTAAGTACGGGTTTTGGCGATTTTACAAAAAATGTGAAAAATGATACCTAAATTCTGAGCCTCATAACATTCTAGTAAAATATGTGGAATCTTAAAAAACCATGCCAACATAAAGCAGATATTTGGGAAATGTAAGTTATGAATTTATTTGGGTGCTATGACTGTCTGCATCAAAAGTAGAGAATTTAGAACGTTGAAAATAAAGAATTTTTCAAAATTTTTGCCAAATTTTGTTTTTTTTCATAACTAAACGCAAAAGATTTCATCCAAATTTTTAAACTAATTTGAAGTACAATGTGTCACGAGAAAACAATCTCAAAATCCCCTGGATATCTCATAGCGTTCCAAAGCTATAACCACTTATAGTGACACAGGTCAGATTTGAAAAATGGGACCGCGTCCTTAAGGCCAAAATAGGCTGTGTCCCGTAGGGGTTAATGAAAGAGCCTGGATTCTTTTATAGACTCCAGGCTGTCATGGTTACAAATTGTTTCTCCCCTCATGACATTTCGTGGACTGATGACCTGAGCCAATATGGTGGCACCCATGCACCCCTGACTTTTAAATACCGTCTGCAGCACTGGGAGTGGCATTTAGTGGACTGACACCGGCTGTTGATGCCAGCACCAATTGAAAGTGTTAGCCACGAGTGTTTGCTGAATATTGCAGCCTTTGAGTTTTCTCCATACTCCCCTTGTTGCCGGCAGGTAACCATGTATATAGGCAGCCAGTGCTTGTCCCCCACTATATAGCCAGTTCATGTCCACCCTTATATATATAGCCAGTGTCTGCATCCCTCATATATAGCCAGTGCCTGCCCCCCAGTATATAGCCAGTGCCTGCTCACCAGTATATAGCCAGTTCCTGCATCCTAAGTATATAACCAGTACTTGCGCCCCCCCCCTGTATCCAGCCAGTGTCTGCCACCCCCCAAATATAGATAGCAATTCCCTGTCCAGCCTAAAAAAAGCCCAAATAACTCTGTACTCTAACCTTCCGATGCTTACTGGAGGTCCTCTTCAGAGCTGAAGACAATGCCGAGGCTGGAGCTGATGACAGAAGAGGACCTGTGGGGGGTGTTGGAAAGGTGAGTACAGACTAGAGGGTTTTTCAGCACAGTTTTTCCTGTACGGAAATATCTTAATTAGTGTTACCTTATATATACAGGGACGGACTCGCCATTGTACCCACCAGATCTGGGGCCGGTCCGGAGCTGGTGCGGGGCCGGTCCATACTCCCTACAACTTTTCATCTAATCTATAGTACCTGCATCGTACGATGTTGGTACTATTGATTAATACACAGACGCAGCGCAGCACCGCTGCTTCTGCGTCTGTGTATACATGCAGCTACACAGGTCGCGCAATTGACATCATTGTGCAACCTGTGTAGCGTGGAGGAGGCTGACACCTACCATGTCAGCTGTCCGGCCCTCCGTGTATCTCCGCTGCTTGGTGTAAGAGGCGTGGAGCAGTGACATCACTATCCCGCGCCTCTACACCAAGCCACCGAAGACCGAGGGAAGAAACCTGCTCCAAAGAGGTGAGTATTATGTTTTGTGTTTTTTTTTAATGATAGAATGGGGACAATAATTATGTCTGGGGAGGTGGGGGGGTGCATTAGGGCTGGCAGGTGGCATAAATTATGTCTCAGTCCGGGGGGCATTATTCTATATCTGGGGCTGGCATGGGGCATTAAGCTATATCTGGGGCTGGTAGGGGGCATAAATTATATGTCTGGGGCTGGGGCATTAGGGCTGGCAGGGGCATAAATTATATGTCTGGGGCAAAGGGGGGCATTATTCTATATCTGGAGCTGGCATGGGGCATTAATCTATATCTGGGGCTGGTAGGGGACATAAATTATATGTCTGGGGCGGGGGGGGGCATTAGGACTGGCAGGGGGCATAAATTATATGTCTGGGGTGGGGGGTATTATTGTATATCTGAGGCTGGCAGGGGGCATTAATTATATGTCTGGGGCGGGGGGCATTATTCTATATCTGGGGCTGGCAAGGGGCATCAATTTTATGGCGGGGGCATTATTGTATTTCTGGAGCTGGCAGGGGGCATTAATTATATGTCTGGGGGGCATTATTCTATATCTTGGGCTGGCGGGGACATTAATTATATGTCTGGGGCGGGGGGGGGCATTATTCTATATCTGGGGCAGGCAGGGGGCATTTATTCTATGTCTGGGGCAGGCTGGGGCCATTAATTCTATGTCCGGGGTAGGCTGGGGCCTTTAATTCTATGTCTGGGGCGGGCTGGGGCCATTAATTCTTTTTCTGGGGTGGAATGGGGCCATTAATTCTATGTCTGGGGAAGGCTGGGGCCATTCAATTTATGTCTGGGGCAGGCTGTGGCATTGATTCTGTGTCTGGGGCAGGCTGGGGGCATTAATTTTATGACTTGGGTAGGCCGGGGCCATTATTATTACACCTGGGTCATAGTCGGAGCTCTATCAATACTGGGGTGGGGGTGGGGGGGGGTTTAAGCAGGTTAAAGGATAGAAAGAAGAAATAAATTATCCTTACATTATGGGGCACTATTTGTGTGGTACTAATATTGTAGGGGGCTCTATTACAGTATTTGGGGCACAGTATTGGTGGTAGCAGATGAAGGGACAATGGCAAAGTGCAGAACATAAGACGTCTGTGTGGTAAACTTGCAGGAACGCTGTGTACCTGGAGGAAGAGACAAGGTGATGGTGGAACCAATGGAGAAGATGAGGAACGAGTACAATCTGAGGACACGTCACCTGATGTCACTGGATGCAATAGGTGAGGATCTCTCATTTGTTTTCTGAAGCTGTATAGGATAAATACAGATTTTTTGCATGTTCGCTTCTGTGTATATATGTAGTATTATAGTAGTTATATTCTTGTACATAGGGGCAGTATTATAGTAGTTATATTCCTGTACATAGGGGGGCAGTATTATAGTAATTATATTCTTGTACATAGGGAGCAGTATTATAGTAGTTATATTCTTGTACATAGGGAGCAGTATTATAGTAACAAAAACACCAACTAACTGTATCGGGGATCATTAAAACATGTACAACTTTATTAGAATGATTATTAAAATATAGGCTTAAATATGTGAAAGCCCAATAGATAGTTTTCCCCTAATACAGGCTAAGAGTTGCGGAAGACCCCTGGTGGTGGCAACTAGTCAGTACACTTTAAAGGATCATAAGCTCCATCTGAGAAGAGAAGACTCCACAGAGCCAAAAGGTAATATACCCATGAATGTACAGTAACACTAGTTACCAATATTTGTAACCCAGGGTAGTGTCCCCAAGTCCACTAAAGTGCAATTTATAGAACCATAACTACACCTTGTAAGGTTCTAACAACAGGAATAAAAACTCCAGATAGTCACTATATGTCTGTCGTATTGTTGGATCAACGATGTCCCTTATGTTGAATATCCTTATACTCATAATACTTACATCTTATGTTTCAGTGATAAATATGCTTGCCAGCCATACCGCAATCTTATTTGTCTTATTCTTTTTTGATATCTGCCTTAATGATGATACGAGGGCTTAACCTTTAAACAGATGGGTGGAGCTAGTGACTCGGCTCCTTGGATCCAATGAGCTGGCGGTCCAGTTTCTGTGAATTCCCAGTCTCATATTGGATTGGACGGTGTGACTTCTGAGTCCGAGGCGACACCCCATTGGTCACTCCCCTCTGGGATTGGCGGAGCTTAGGTTTTAAATACCTTGCTTGTGCACGAGGGACGCGCGGCCATAACAGTGCTGGCATCCTACTGATAGGAGCTAGCTTTAGTGTGTGATGTAATCGGTCTAGTCAGCATAGTAGCTCATGCCAAAGATATTGGCTTAGCATATCGTTCCTGCGAGATTACCATATGTAGAATGATGCATGAATGAGTTATAGTGTTTGTCTACTGCTGACTGACTGTAAGACTCTAAGATAACTAAGGCACCAGAAGAGAAACCAGTGAGAGTGTGTTGAACGGTGTCCTTAGAAAGCTCTAGATAGCCGCTACTAAATTTTTAGATAGCATCAACTTGAAATCGGACTACTGATATGTTTAAGCCCACGAGTTGAAAAGAAAAATCATGCACTAACATAAAAGAATAGCTAACTCCAACGTAACGGAGTGTCTTATCTTTCAGAAGCCAGAATATCATAGGGGTCTGGTGATTATAGTTAGACCTCATATGGGGACATGTAACTCCTTGAGCATAAGTTTATGCCAAACAGGGGTGGGTTACCCTCTAAATGTTATTCTGTAGACACTATATTATACTCCATTTCTGAAGTCACCTCTGATGAACTGTTGCGGTAAAAAGCAGCAGGGAAACGCGTCAGGTGTTTACTGTATTATTAAAATCTTGCTATATAGGTCAGTCGTTGATCCAACAATACGACATATAGTGACTATCTGGAGTTTTTATTCCTGTTGTTAGAACCTTACAAGGTGTAGTTATGGTTCTATAAATTGCACTTTAGTGGACATGAAGTTGTACATGTTTTAATGATCCCCGATACAGTTAGTTGGTGTTTTTGTTTTTGATTTTGATTAGGGGACATAAACCAATATATTCAGGGATTCCTAGTCCCGGTTTTTTTGAGCAGTATTATAGTAGTTATATTCTTGTACATAGAGGGCAGTATTATAGTAGTTGTATTCTTGTACATAGGGGACAGTATTATAGTAGTTATATTCTTTTACATAGGGGGCAGTATTATAGTAGTTATATTCTTGTACATAGGGGACAGTATTATAGTAGTTATATTCTTGTACATAGGGGGCAGTATTATAGTAGTTATATTCTTGTACATAGGGGGCAGTATTATAGTAGTTATATTCTTGTACATAGGGGACAGTATTATAGTAGTTATATTCTTTTACATAGGGGGCAGTATTATAGTAGTTATATTCTTGTACATAGGGGACAGTATTATAGTAGTTATATTCTTGTACATAGGGGGCAGTATTATAGTAGTTATATTCTTGTACATAGATGGCAGTATTATAGTAGTTATATTCCTCTACATAGAGGGCAGTATTATAGTAGTTATATTCTTGTACATAGGGGGCAGTATTATAGTAGTTATATTCCTGTACATAGGGGGCAGTATTATAGTAGTTATATTCCTGTACATAGGAGAAAAGTATATAAGGCTTACCGGGTCCTGTGTTTGCATCATTTAATGATCGACAGGTCACATTCTTTGCACATTAGATTCACTTACTAGCAAAAGATGTTCTTGTTTTGCATTAAGGCCATCTACTAACAATTTGTCTATTATAACTCCACCCACATTATCTGACCACACCCACTTGTTTTGACTCCGCCCATAAAATGGGGCCACTTTTACAGTTTTTTCCAGGGCCATTTTAAATTCCCAGTCCACCCCTGTATATATATAGCACCTGCCCACTAGTATATAGCCAGTGTCTGCCCCCTAGTATAAAGCCAGTAACCCCTTGCCCCCAGGATGTAGCCAGCAGCCTACGTCCTCCAGTATATAGGCGGCAGCCCCCTTGTATATAGCCAGTGCCTGCCCCCGAGTATATCGCCAGTGCCTTCCCCCAGTATATAGCCAGTGCCTGCACCCCCACTATACAGCCTGTGCCTGTCCACCATTATACATATAGCTAGTTTCTGCATCCCGATATATAACTAGTGCCTGCCCCCCAGTATATAGCCAGTTCCTGCATCCGAGTAAATAACCAGTGCTTCCTCCCTGTATGCAGCCAGTCTCCCCCCCCCCATACCTAGCCAGCAGCCCCCTGCCCAGCCTTAAAAAACCCCATAAAACTCCATACCCACCGGAGGTCCTCTTGAGAGAAAGCTGAAGCTGGAGCTGAAGACAGAAGAGGACCTGTGGGGGACGTCGGAAAGCTGAGTACAGAGAGTTTTTCATTGACTGGAGTATAAGCCGAGTAAGGGTTTTTCTGTAAGTTGCTATACATACTCGAGTTTTTCAGCACAAAAAATGTATATCTGAATTAGTGTTACCTTACACTACCAGTTTTAGGAACAATCTTAGGAGTATTTGTTTCAGAATTACCTTACACTACTAATTTTATAAGTATTTGCATAATTTTTACCTCATACTATCAGTGTTATAAGTATTTGCGGCAGTGTTACCTTACACTACCAGTCTTAGAAGTATTTGGTGACAGTGTAACCTTACACTACCAATCTAGAAGCATTTGCATCAGTTTTACCTTATGGTACCAGTCTTAGAACTGTTTGCATTAGTGTTACCTTACAGCAGTGATGGCCAACCTATGTCACGCGTGTCAGTGCTGACACACATAGCCATTTTAAGTGACACGAGGCCGCCGGAGAGTTAAGTTTCATCCTCAGCTCCTACACGGCCAGGTGCAGTAGCCGTGAGGCTCAGAGATTTTCCAGCACATTGTAATAAATAGATGATGTGGAAAATCCCCATATACTGCCATACTGTAGTACATGGTAGGATCAATCACACAACCTAGGATTAAATTACCCTAGAAGTTAAATAATTATACATATTTGTTATTTAAACTATAAATATCACAAAATTATGTTTTTTTTGTCAAGGTGACACACCACCCGAGTTATGCTCGGTTTTTTGGCGAATTTTGACACACCAAGCTCATAAGGTTGCCCATCACTGCCTTACAGTGTCAGTTTTTGTACTATTTGCATCATACAATTCTACAGTGTTAGTAGTAGTACAGATTTCATTCATACCCTCCTACAGAACTACATTGTTATTAAATATTTCATGTTTATGTGATACGTTCAGCATGTACACCAGAAAAGCTGCCAGCATATATGTCAAGACCATTCATAGGGATATATTCCCAGACGGCGGCATCATTTTTACCTCTGTCTGCACAATATGTATTGCATACTGGAGGAAAAATAGGATGAAAAGATGCAGCAAGCTAAATTTTTCCATCCTGCTCCTGCCAGTTGATGCAATGGGTGACAGAAGCAGTGTATTGCATCCCTACCTGTGCCACCACTGAGCATATACAAAGCACACCAGTGTTATAACTTTCTATATAAAGGAAGTGAAATCACTGGGGAAATGGGAAACACTGTGAAGATGGCAGAAGTCAATCCAAACAAGACAAGAAAAAGGTGGGATGCGTACACAAGGCTAGACAGAAACAACAAAAAATGTTTATTGGATAAGTAACAATTTTAAACACAATCAAGACGGGACAACAATAAATATAAAAACACTTAAAAAGTTCACCAGAGGGGTGTACAAAGCTGCCAAGGGCCAAGTAGCCCTAGAAACCCCCTACTACAGTCTGCCAATAGTAGAACTACAGTAACCATAAGGACCAGAATACGAATAACCATATAGAGCTAAAGTGCAAAAAATGATGCATGAAAAGTGCAATTTGAACAATGTAACAAAGCTCTGATGCATTGATCCCTATATGCCCAACATATACAATACCATGTTGTCGTAGAATGAGACAATAAAGCAAGACAGGCAGGTGTAGGCAGAGAGAGAGGGGGGTAGGCAGACCCCACGTGTATCGTCACCTATTCAGTGACTTCCTCAGGGGTACAACATGGGACAACATGGTATTGTATATGTTGGGCATGTAGGGATCAATGCATCAGAGCTTTGTTACATTGTTCAAATTGCACTTTTCATGCATCATTTTTTGCACTTTAGCTCTATGTGATTATTCATATTCTGGTCCTTATGGTTACTGTAGTTCTACTATTGGCAGACTGTAGTAGGGGGTTTCTAAGGTAACTTGGCCCATGGCAGCTTTTTACACCCCTCTGGTGTACTTTTTAAGTGTTTTTATATTTATTGTTGTCCCGTCTTGATTGTGTTTAAAATTGTTACTTATCCAATAAACATTTTTTGTTATTTCTGTCTAGCCTTGTGAACACATCCCACCTTTTTCTTGTCTTGTTTGGATTGTATAGCTATCGGGGTGCGTTGGCTTACATACATTCGTGTACCTTGGTAGTGCCTGTCCTACACAATTTCGGTCTAAAATGGCAGAAGTCAATTATTGGCTGTTGTCAATGTTTACTCCTCCTGCTTTCATTGGGAAAGGGAAGCAAGTCTATGACATATCCAATACAGAGGCATATGTCTCCAGCCTCGGTTGTAAGGACACATCAGGAATCCGCCTGGCACATCCTTACAAAGGGGGGCAAACTGAAGGTGGGAATGCAGTCTTACTGCATTGAATGCTATAGACACATCTGTCTACAAATTAGTGTAAATACAAGGGGTTAAATTCCTGTGATGGTATGCTGAAGCCCATTTAAGCATCTATATTCTACTCCAGACATTTCTTCTTAAACCGCAAACCCTGAGGATGAAACTATTTTTGTGTTAAACACTGTAGGATTTAGTAATTAGAATGAGTTAATGTGCTAAATGCAGAAGTCACACGTAATAAAGTAACTTACATTTAGTGCTAATTGGTAATTTCCATTTTGTAATGATTAGTAATTAATGTGGACATATACTGCACAGTATTCACATCTACATTCCTGCAGGAATACTTATTTGCTCAATGTAAATATGCAATGTTTCTCTGGTGTAGAAAGCGTCTAAATAAATGTTTTAATGAATTGTGAATCCTTGTTATATATTGCACTTCTACAAGAAAGGTAGAAATAGTCTTTTGTGTTCTGTACAATCTGCAATCATTATTCTTTTAAATTTAACAAGATGAAAAACTAGAATATAGAAATGGAAGAAAAATGTTTTTACTTTTCCAGGCTCTTAGAAGTAAGTTTGAAGTTCATTTTATCAGAATTTACCAGACAATGCAGAACTATTATATACATCTCAATAAAGGAATACTATGGGTAAAACTGATGCAGTGTTACACATACAACCAGATGCCATGTAGATGTTCTGAACCTTTGACATATATGACTAAGATCATGTTGATGAAACTGAAAGGAGGCACAACCAAAATAGTTAGTGATGGCAGGTGAAGCTATCAATAGATCATGTCTAACTGCAGCCATACCCATGTTCTTCAGAATGAAAGCCACACAAAAGCACTTCTACTCAACTCTACCCTGCCACTAATTAGATAAGGAATTAAAACTACACAGGGCCTTGGTCAATCACATGTAACATGTACGTAATGAGGGGGACCAGTTGCAGGAACATGGACAAGACAGTGAGCCCTACATCTGAACCCACTGATCTAGTCCTTCCTGCTTTGTCAAAGACAGCGTAAATGGTGGCTAGTAATTCGTTGATAATCCCTACATAGGTCAACGTGCATACAAAACAATTCAAACACATAGGAGTGGTAACCAAAGCTGAGTCACAACAAGGAAAGCAAATTCACAAAATTCAGAACAGGAGCCAAGGTTAGGATAAAACGTTTCTAACAAGGTGTGGAGCTAGTATAACTACAACCAACAGACTAGGAAAGTGGGCAGGAATCTTATGTGATCTCAGGACTTGGCCTCAAGAGTTATTGAGCCAGAACTCGGAGATGTGACAGAGGGAGCATGTGACAGAGTGATTAGCTGTTAATCACAATGGGTAAACCTGTCTCAGTAAAGAGATGGGTGTGGTACTTATCAATCCAAACACCATAGCTAGCTATACCCATAATCACTTTACAGTAGTTCAGAAAGGCACACATCAGCGGCTGCTAACACACATACCATGGACAATTTAATGCTGTAAATTACTGCCATAGACTTCTATTCAGTTCTATCCACTGCATTAAAACACCTTTGCAATGACCAGTCCATGATCACAGAACATGCCTAAGTGAATAATGCCCAAAAACAAGATTGACCACAATAAGTATCACATTAAATATATTTTTTACTTCAATATTCTTCATGAAACATTCACATTTTGAATCTATGTACAATAAAACTTTCCAGGTAATATAATAGCTGCTTGCATTTTTAGACTCCGTGAGCAAATCAATGTTCATGCATACTCGCTTAAGCGCAGTATGTCCATCCAATGAATGTCCAATTTTATGCAACTCACGTATCTCGGTGAAAAGACGGAGACCTTTAATCCATTAGACGTCTCCCTAAAGTGCTGCAACATGCCTAGTCATGCAGTGACCACGTAGTCGTGTACGTAATTCCATACATTATATTGATATATGATAAACAGAGTTCCTGCTTCCACCAATATGCAGCAGAAATTGAACTGTAATGATTACAGTGTATGGTAGTACCCATCACCCAATGAGTATTCATATCTACAGTGGGTATGGAAGGGTTTCAGACCCCTTTAAATGTTTCACTCTTTGTTTCATTGCGGACAACTGGTAAGATCAAAAAAGTTATTTTTTTGCTCATTAATGTACACTCTGAACTCCATCTTCACAGAAAAAAAGATATCAGATTTTTTTGCAAATTTATTCACAAAGAAAAACTGAAATATCACATACTGTCCATTTCCTACTGATCCTCCTTGACATAGTTCTACTCCATCATTGGAGTTCAGATGTGTTTAATTAAACTGATTGGACTTTATTTATGAAAGGCACACACCTATCTATATAAGACCTCGCAGCTTACACTGCATGTCAGGAACTGCCCGAGGAGCTCAGAGATAGTTTTCTGGCAAGGTACAGATCTGTCCAAAGTAACAAAAGAATTTCTTCAGTACTCAATGTCCCTTAAACCACAATGGCCTCCATAACCCTTAAATGGAAGAAGCCTGGAACCACCACAACTCTTCCTGAACCTGGCTGTGCAGCCAAACTAAACAATCATGTGAGAAGAACATTGGTGAGAGAGTGAAAGATGAACCCCAAGATCACTGTAGCTGAAGTCCAGAGATGCAGTAGAGAGGTGGGAGAAAGTTCCACAAAGTCAACCATCACTGCAGCCCTTCAGCAGTCTGGGCTGTATGCAGATGCAAGACATATGAAAGCCTGCATGCAGTTTGCAAAAAAACAAAGGACTCCCAGCCTAAGAGAAATAAGATTCTCTGGTCTCATGAGACAAAGATTTAAAGTATTGGTATTAGTTGAAATCAGTATGTGTGGAGAAAATGTGGTGGTGATGGAAGCATCATGCTGTTTTTTTCAGCTACAGGGACAAAGTAAATGGTTTCAAATGAAAGATGAATGCGGGAAAGAACAGTGATATCCTGGATGAGAACCTCTCCCAGACTAGGCCAAAGGTTCGCATTCCAACAATACAAGCACACAACTAAAATAACAAAGCAATGGCTTCAGAACAACTCTGTGACCATTCTTGACTGGCCCAGTCTGACCTAAACCCAAATGAGCATCTCTGGAGAGTCTTGAAAATGGCTGCCCACCAACGTTCACCATCCAACCTGAGGAATCTGGAAGGATCTGTGAGGAAGAATGGCGAAGGATCCCCAAATCCAGGTTTGAAAAATTTGATGCATTATTCCCAAGCAGACTCATGACATGTCACAGCTCTAAAGGTGCTTCTACTCCATCCTGAGCAAAGGTTCTGAATACTAATGACTGTGGGATATTTTAGTTTTCATTGTTTAATAAATTAGCACAATATCTACATTTTTTTCTGTCAGGATGGGGTTCAGAGTGCACATTAATGAGGAAAAAAAAATAAAATTTTTGATCTTACCAATTGGCTGCAGTGAAACAAATAGTAAAAAATTTAAAGAGGCCTGAATACTTTCAGTACCCACTTTATACGGTAAATGTTACATGTAGAAGTACAAGAGTTAAACACTAATGATCACAATATTCTAATTTTAGACAAATATCATTAAATGATGTTGTTCTATAAATGAATAACAACCGGTCCAATATATTAAAGAAAATTGGACTATATTTTAAATCCTGAAGATTTTAGGAAATCTGGTGACACTTTCCTTTCACAATCAGCAAGAATGTAACCTTTTAATTTCTGGATAAGATTTAGCGTCTAAGAAAATCCAGATGTTGTATTTATTTGATATGTTATACATATCATACATTTTGCAAGGATGCATCTGTGTAATGATGTTGTGTAATGAGAACAGCTTGGATTGCTGTATAATTCTCAGAAGTATGACTTACTCAACGTTTACTTTGGTCAGTGACTCTGTGTTGTTATATTTTTTCAGAGAAATGTGGTTTGTGCAATAAAATACTTCTAACAGAAATCTTTTGAAATACTGGCCATGTTTATCTTGCACTGTCAGGTTCAAAAAAAAGCAAATAGAAAAATAACTTTTTTGATCTTACCAATTGGCTATAATGAAACAAAGAGTGAAATGTGAATGGTTCTGAATACTTCCCGTATCACTGTATATGCTTTTATCATGGCAAAGGCACCTTTATTATGGCATGGCACCTTTATCGAAGGTGGAAATTTCTGTGCAATATTTACATCTTTAGAGAATATACAAATAGTAAATTCATGTATTATTTTTGAATAGAAGAGTGGTTGTGCAGTTTTTAAAAAGTGAAATACAGACATACCAGTATCTTACTTTATAATTTTGCAGCAACAGAGGAAGACTTTTTTTTTATCTCAGTATCAGTATTATGTGAATACAATTAGTTTATTATGATTTTACATGGATTGGGATTCACTTTACAAGAAAAATGTAGTACCAAAATTCTAATTTATGTAATAAGTTCTGCCCCATTGAACAAAACTGGAGTATACATAGTGATAGAACAAGTCCTTTACTAAGCACCTTCATTCCATTAAATGTGCTGATGAGGTCATTGGTCGATTAACAAGGTTTATGATCATTTCTTAATAGTGATTACATAAAAATGCAGAATTATGTGAAGTGGAAACATTCAGTACTAAAGGTCTATGAAACTGTGATCAAAGAATATCTTCATGGTTGGTTTCACAGTTTTCACTGCTATGCAGAAAATGATTTTTTTTCTAAATTGATCCACTGTTAGATAAGGACAATTTATTTATAATTTTACTACATTGATGTATGATGATCCTATAACTTTATATACAAGAATGTAAATTCCACATATTTCAAATACATACTCTTCATACAGTAAATCAATAAATGTAAGAAATAATGATGAGTGGGGCCGAACCTGCACATTTTGTTCAGTATTGAATTTGTTCAGCCGCTGATGTTTGTGGTTCAGATTCATGTTTGGGGAAACATGCCAAACTGGTTGGCTAGCTGATAAGTAGCCAATTAACTACCTTGCAGCCCCTTATCAACCACAGCCATGTCCTCTGTGGGCATGGCTGTGATTGGCCAGGCAGGACATTCATCTCTGCAGGGGCACATGTCCAGATACCATTACAAAGAGGAGAGAGAGCTAGGGAAAGGGTTTTGCTCATACAGCAAAATATTAAAGGCAAAATCTCAGTACAATTTGCAGTACCTGCATCATACCTGTATCAGTGTTAACTTACACTACCAGTCTTAGAAATATTTGCATCAGTATTAACTCACATTACCTGAATTACACCTACTTGCTTCAATGTTCTCACAATATTGGTCTTGAAAGTATTTGCATCATTGTTACTTTACACTACCATTCTTAGATGTATTTGCAGCAGTGTTACCTCACACTACCAGTCTTAGATGTATTTGCATACACTAAAAGTCTTAGACCTATTTGTGTCAGTGTTAACTTCTACTACCAGTCTTAGACGTATTTGTGTTAGTGTTAATTTACACTACCAGTTCTGGACTGATTTGCATCAGTGTTATTTCACACTACCAGTCTTGAAACATATTTGCTGCATATAGTGCTAGATTTTAGTGGTTTTAATATTGCTCCTCACCTATAACCTCAAACATTACTGCAGGTGTGTTAAATGAGTAAGGCAGGAATTAAGAGTTTGGGACATGGACTTGGTGATGCTGCTGATGGTGGTAATGGAGCTGGTGCTGCCGGGAATGGATATCTTCCATCACTGCCTGCTCCAAGTTGCCATGGGGCAAGCAGACGCCAGGGTGTACAGCATAAACTGGTAAACCAGAAGAAGCCACATGAGGTTGAGGCATTGATCAATTACATAGCAGACTGCCTCATCTTTGCAAGCTTAACCTGTGTTGAAAGTGCAGAGCACTCCAACTGAATCGTCTTCAAAACAGCAAAGCTGTGTCAAACCAAAGTCTATGACTAAGGACCAAGAAGGTCACAAACGCATCAGATTTTATTCTATCTTGTAACCGCTGTTTCCATGCACGAATAAAGTTTAAAGTTTTGATACAAGCAAGCAAGAGTGCGAACCTCGTCCTTACAAATTCAATTGCACTTGGATAAGAAGAAAGGCGTTCTTGGAGGTTCACGCACCAGGAGTGGAGCAGGTCTGTGAATGTGTGATCATAGATCACCACTATCTGGACTTTAAACCAAAGTCATGGAGTGGTCACTCATGCTGTATGATGACTCTCCTAGCCATCTGCATGCACCTGCTCCAGACATAGAGTTGCAAGATTCCTAAGAACTTATATAGGAAGATGAGAGTGTGGGCCATTCACCATCAGAAGAGATCAATGGCTGTGGCTTTGGAGGAGCATGCAAGGGATTATGATGAGGTCCTAGACCCAACATGAGTAGAAGGCAGTGATACTTCAGATTAAGTAGTGGTGGCCAGAAAGCCATAGGCAGCTGGCAGAATAAGCGAAAGGTGAGCCCGTAGTCACATCAGGGACCAAGGAAACAATCCCACAGTGGCATTTTTTTCTCACAGATTGCAGAAGACAGAACAGGGGGCCTTTCTATGCTGTGCCACCAGTCCATAAGGAGTGCCCAAAACCTTAACGATTTGCAGGGTAAACATGAACTGCAGTGGCTAAGGCACCAAAAAGCCTGGAAACACTGTAAAGACTCTAACTGCTACTTCAGGTGATCCAGCCTGTTCCACTGCCTCCATAGTCACAAGGCTACCTGTCTCCCTGGGAGGATGTGTTGCTGCCTCCATTACTGCCACCAGCTGCACCACAATCACCAAGCCTGTCCACATTATACATTCAGCTCCCCATTCTTCAAATCATGGAGAGAAAGTGAAAGTTTGGCCCATCTCACACACAAGCCCAGGTCCTGAATAGGTGAATTTTCTATCTGGCTTTTGAAATGATCCCTTTTAGGCTGGTGGAGACAGACATCTTTTAAGATCTGATGCTGACACCTGTCCCACAGTATGAAGTTCCTAGCCACCACTACTTTTCCCAGCAGGCAGTCCCTGCCCTGCACCAACTGGTTGTGGACAAGATCAAATGTGCATTGAGAATTGTTATTTGTCCCAGGTTGCACCTCACCATTGACATATGGACCAGTTAGCATGGGCAGGGACATTATATCTCCTTAACTGCCCACTAGATTAATGTAGTAGCGGCTGGTCCCAAGGTAGGAGATGCTCATGCTCACATTTTGCCCTCACTCAGGATTGCCAGGCATCACTTCTTGCTTCCAGTTGCCCTCGACTTTGCTTTATCCTGTTCTGCTTCCTCATCCATTCAGCAAAGTGCCCAAAGCAAATGTGCACTGCTCAATGCTATTTGTCCGGAGTTGCACCTCACCATTGACATATGGACCAGGTAGCATGGGCAGGGACATTATATCTCCTTAACTGCCCACTAGTTTAATGTAGTAGCGGCTGGTCCCAAGGTAGGAGATGCTCTGGCTCACATTTTGCCCTCACTCAGGATTGCCAGGCATCACTTCTTGCTTCCAGTTGCCCTCGACTTTGCTTTATCCTATTCTGCTTCCTCATCCAGTCAGCAAAGTGCCCAAAGCACCACTTTTAGCAAAGCCATGGAAACAGCCATGCTAAAACTCATCTGTCACTGGTTGAAAGACTGCACACTGATTGGGAGCTGTGGGCTGGGATCTAGGAGCAGACAGTTGAGTGGTTGCTGCCAGAGAACCTCAAGCCAGGCAAGCTGGTGTGTGACAATGGCCAGAACCTTGTAGCAGCTTAAAGCCATACAAATTTGACAACTGTTGCACGTACTGCACATGTGCTCAACTTGGCAGTGCAAAGGTTGCTGACCAACTATACAGACCTGCCGGAGTTGCTGCTTAGAGTGTGCGCTATGTATTATTTGTTATTAATTTAAGAAGTTTCCCTAGCATTTCCGACCATTTACCACCAGCCCTCTAGCCCTTACAAGCCCCATTTTACAGCTATTTTTTACTTTAATAGAATTTGTGCACGTCAAGGTTCAGACTGAAGTCTGGGTCATGAACTGAATTTTACAATTATAAATTATAACTGTTCGGACATAAAAATTCAACTTAAGAAGAAACCTAAAGAACTTGTACGTAACCCGGGGGCTGTCAGTACTGCAAGTACATCAAGTTTAAATCACCACTGTTTCCCTAGAACTAATATAAAAATAATTAAACAAAAATAATCCTAAACATGTAAGGTATCCAGTGTCCCAAAAGTCTTGATCTATCAAGATATAAAAACAGTGACTGGAAAACAGCACCCGACCACCACTTTTTATCCATTTTGAAGTTCCTAAAAACTTTAATAAAAAGTGTACAGTATGCAAAATGGCAGCAATGAAAATGACATCTCACCCTGCAAAAAAATTTTCACACACTGTACTGTACTCAGGTCTGTACACTTGAGTATGAAACAGTTTTTGGCATCAGAATATGGCGAAATTAAGACATTTTGTTTCATAGAAAAGGCAAAAAAAATAAAATAATAAATAAATGGAGTAAAACATATTGTTTTACTCCATTTATTCCACCACATTCGAAATTTTTATAATCTTAATATAATATTAAATACTGTCACTGGAAACTACAATTTCTGATGCAGAAAACAAGCCTAATTGAATATATTTTTTAATGGATTTTTGAAGATGTGGAGCAAAAAAGGAAACATATGTAGTCCTGTTTCCAGCCTTCTGACAGCTGGTAAGCTCATATAATATTTTTAAATATTTTTTTGGTTGGAGCTATTAGCCATTTTTATTGTGTCCTAATTTATGTGTTAATTTATGTTTAATGTGATAATTTTAGCATCCTGCTCATTGTATTTTTTTATATCTCTTATCACTTTTCCATCACATACACATGTACAGCAGAATCTTTGCTTTTCTATTAGGTGTACTAAGATGTCAGTTATTGGGGCCATTGTTGCCAAAGCAACAAATCTCGATTGGCGATTTTATAACCACATCAAAGTGGTTAAGGGGCCACAATTGGTGTTATCATCCACCTTGGCCATTGCAGTTAGCGCTCCTGCAGTGATGGACAGAACCTGTAAATCTGTTCAATCATCTTGACGTAATTATATATCATTAGGTTTACATTGCTTTTCAGGTGGTGCCACTTTGTACATATATTATACATTGAATTACAATGTGATATTAAAGAGTTAAAGACTTGGTGCATTATACCATGCATGAAACTGAAATATTATTTTACAAGGGTTTTATAGAGGTGTATGTGATTAAGGTCTGGATACTTTATCATACTCAATCTTCAGCCTTTGATTGTCTGTGTATTTCCTGTCATTCGGATCATTGAATCCTCAGAGCACGGTCAGACAGTTCTCCCCAGCAGGAGATGATTGTGCTTGTCTCATGTGAGGTAGTGATATGTTCATCCCATGATTATGTTACTGAAGATAGAAAACTTGTAACAGTAAAAATAACATGATTTAAAGATGACATTCCTTAATAGAAAATTAATAGTTTCAGGTTACCGTCTTAATTTGAATTGACACATTCAAAGAACTGCAATTTCTATACGGAAATTTTTTAACTACTGCATCCTTTAAATTGTCAATAGTTTGAAGCTTTCAGGCCCATGGAGAAGATATGCCCTGGGTCTCAACCAAAACACCCTAAATTTGTTATCATGTCCTGTAGGAATTAATTATAGCCACTGTTTATAGAAAATAGCACTCTCTGCAGTATTGGTAGTTTGGATTTACCCCAGGAATTGTATTAGAAGTGATTGGTAGAAGTCTCAGCAGAATATAGCCCATCCTTTTAGTTAAAGGCATCTTGCGTACATACAGAAGGAAGCTGAAGTCACCCTTGGTAAATTTGCCAATGTCTGCCCTCCAAACACTCCTTCCTTGCTTTGATGCTATACTGCATTAGATGGCCACTAAAAGGTGTACAACTGGTTGAGCATGTGTAGTGTGATGTAACACATGATGGCGTAACCTTTTTGGAGTATAGAATTTTTTTTTAAGGAACACAGAAAAAGTTGTCCATCAAGTCCTGAAATCATATATGCTATTATATTGAATTTTTTATAAGCCACATTTATATTTTTCCATTTACAGAGTCATATGAGGGCATGGGATAATGGTATAGTACACTGGGAATATACTGCTCTTCTAATATTGCTCTAATGACAGCCATGGAAGCCACAAATACGCTGTCATGGCAACTAATATGCGCCCCTCGAAGTCACAGAAGGCACTGAATGCCTCCAATGCACCATTTAGATGCAGCTTTCAGGTTTCACCTTGGCAAATACTGTACAGGAGAAAGTGACATCATATAGTACAAACGGCAGCCAGCATGGGTTTACTAAAAATAGAGGTTGCCAGACTAACCTGATCTGCTTCTATGAAGAGGTGAGAAGATGTCTGGATAGAGTAGCTGCTGTGGATATTGTGTTCTTGGACTTTATAAAAGCATTGAACTGTTACTCATAGATGCCTGATGGGTAAAATAAGTTCTGTTGATTTGGCAGGAATCCTTTACAATTGGATTGACAACTGTCTGAAGGATCGTATCCAGGTAGTTCTGGTCAATGATTCTCACTTCTTAAAGGTCACCAGTTACAAATGATGTACCCCTATGTTTTAATGATATGTGCAGATGACACCAATCTGTGTAGTAGAATTCATTTTATGGAGGATTCTTCTAGGCTGCGGAGTGACTCGGAGATACTGGCCCAGATAAAGATTATTGTGTTTGTTGTCTATGTTTGCAATAAAAAGAACAACTTTGAAGCTCAACATGTACTTATGAATTGTTTGCGCCACTTTTGTGTCACAGTTACACTTTGTCCAACATTTTAGAAAACAGTGCACTTAAAGGGGAGTAGTAGTGCTTAGTCGGAGTTAGTCATCACTGCTCGAGAACAGATGACTAAGAGGGGGCATGATTAATTTATATAAATATAGTAATAGTTTATACAAAAACATGATGTAAAGTTTTACATACTTACCTTAACCCCTTCCCGGCACGGGCCGAGCTTTCTCCATAGCCGGTAAATCTTTGCTACTTATTGCAGCAAAGGCTTACTGGTAACACCCGTGTGTTTTCCCATCAATCGCCGCTCGCAATGCTTGTCGCGGATCGTCGTTCCCTGTGACAAAATTGTGGAGTGTCTATCCATTGCCATGACAGCCTCGGTTCTTCCGAAGACCCGAGACTGTCTCGTTTTAACCTTTTCATTACAATGTGCTATGAGTACATTGTAATAAATGAGGAGGAAATTCCCCATATACTGCCATACTGTAGTATGGCAGTATATGATAGGATTGATCAGACAACCTAGGGTTAAAGTACCAAAGTATCAAAACATAATAACATTTTTTCACTACGTTTAACCCCGTAATGGAAAATAGCGCCTAAAGTCGAAAATGGCACTTTTTTGCCATTTTGAAAAATATAAAAAAAATTTATAAAAAGTGATCATAAGGTCACACAGTCCTAAACATTATAGCAATGACACCACCCACAGCTCCGTACACCGAAGTATGAAAAAGTTATTGAAGCCAGAAGATGGCAAAATAAAAAAAATATTTTTGTTCAGGAGGTTTTAATTTTTGTAAATATGTGAAAACATTATAAAACCTATAGAAATTTGGTATCCCCGTAATCATACTGACCCAAAGAATAAACTACACATGAGCTGTAAAATCTAAGCCTACAATAAAACGGCACAAATGCGTTTTTTCACCATTTTCACTGCATTTGAAATTTTTTTCCTGCTTCCCAGTATACTGCATGGAATATTAAATACTGTCACTATGAAGTGCAATTTGTTGTGCAATTAAACATGTGTAAAAATAAAAAAGTTATAGATTTTTGAAGGTGGGGAGTAAAAAATAGAAATCAAAAATCAAAAAGAGGCCAGGTCGTTAAAGGGTTAAAATAAAAAGAGGGAACTGTTTCTGTCCGGGTGGGGGGGGGGGGGAGGCGACAGTTTAAACATCAAAAGCAATAAGTCATTATCCATCAGCTTTGTTGTTTACTTCATCCTCCTCCTACATCTTTGCACCTAGACCTTATGCACACAAATCAATGTGTACTTTGCAGGATGTAAGCAGGGGAATATTATCCTATGTTTGTGGTCTGTCTGACATCGAGGGAAAGCACCACAACAGTCAGCTCATGGACAAAATAAATGTTTGTGGGCAAGGGGCCGAAGACACACTATAACGTAGAAGAACTGGCACCAATCGCTTCCAGTACTTCACCATCGATCATCGGCACTTTTACTGTCTCAGCCCCCCTTACTTATAACTATTTGCATGTTGTCTTTGAACATCCTGTATTTTGGCCATGCCTTGTCAGTAGCACTGGAAATCTTTACTGTTCTAGGATGAGTTTGCAAATGCCTTGCAACAAAATAGTTATGTCTCCACTTTGGTATTATGTGTAAAGCTACCCATAAAATGTAGATCTGATCTGATAACATACTTTATTGTATGTGTTCATATGATGTTGCGACTTTTGAATAAATCCTCATTGAATGGAAAATGTAGATCTGAAACATTTAGAATACATTTAACAGAAAAGCTTTCAGAACATATTCTGTGAAACCACCTTCTATAAACAACACATTCACGCTTCAGTTTGTTTATTTCTGTTGTCATCACTGAAAATGCAGAATGCCATCTTATTGTAGCAGATGTCCTTGTGTATAGATTTACAATCATTTAAGAAGTATCTTCTGTTGTGTTAAAAGTAACACTGTGTTCTTTTACATTATGTCCTGGCAGTATTTCTATTTTTTGTTTGGACTTGAATATCAATGTTTTCACTTAGCTTAATTGTAGTGGATAGTGAGTTGCAGACTCACTGGGGCACATTTACTTACCCGGTCCACTCACGATCCCACGGTGCATTGTCCGGCACTGATTCGGGTCTGCCGGGATTCACTAAGGGCCGTGACCCCGATATCCAGTAGTTGTTGCTGCTGCGTCGAGGTCCGCCAGAGTTCACCTTCTTCGTCCCGGTGCATGTAAGTGCTGATCTTGTGACGCAAATTATTTTTGTGTTGCATAAAAGCCGGCGTCGATGCGCCACAATCCGATCGCGTGCGCCAAAATCCCGGGGCAATTCGGTGCAAATCAGAAATATTCAGGAAACCCGACAAAAGTGCGGCGTTTGGACCCTTAGCAAATGAGCCCCACTGTGTCACAAGACTCGTTTCACTTTAAGCTACTCCCAGTGACCCTGTCTGTTTTTACCCTTTAACCCTGAATATATGCATCTGTACTTCTTTGTGACAGAAAGAATACATGAAGATTTAGGCCAACAATGTGGGGGGGGGGGGTACAGTTTTTTTAGTAAAAGGGGGGAACGTGTCTTCTAGACTAAGACCTGTAAAAAGAAGGCACAGAATGGGGGTGCATATAGAACATCTTTATACAAACTAGGAATTTTCCACTCTTTGTCTCATTACAGCCAATTTTGTAAGATCAAAAAAAGTTCTATTTTTTATCATTAATGTACACTCTGCACCCCATCCTAACGGAAAAACCTAAAATGTAGATTACATTGCTAATTTATTAAGCAACTAGCTGTAGCTCCCTTGCCCAGGATAGTAAATAACTGCTCTTAGCTATAATAAAATAAAATGGGATAGCAAAAAATATTTTATTTGTATCTATCTCTCTGTCAGACTGTCTTAGAACTTTTCTGTCTCTTTGTGTTTCTGACTGTCTCTGTCGGCGTCTATCTGTCTGTGTATCTGTCTCCGTCTCTATCTGTCACCGACTGTCTCTGGCACTGACCGTTTCTGTCACTGACTATCTCTCACCATCTCTGTGTGACACTCTCTGTTTCTAATTGTCTCTGACTGTATCTGTCTCTGACTGTCTCTGTGTCTGTCTCTGACTGTCACTTTGCCAATGGGGGTAGTTAACAGAAGTGTCTAAGAGCAGAACTGTTCTAGTTTCCCATGACAACTAATCAGAGTTCAAGTTTCCTTTTTCCACAATTACAGCTGATCTCTGATTAGTTTCCATGGGCATCTTGAACAGTTTTACCTCAGACATTTCTGATAAATCTCAACCTCTCTTTATACCTATCCATCTTACCATCTATACCACAACTCATCCTCAACAAATATATCCTGCACGAAAACCTCTTCCAAAGTGCTCTAGACCTCTGACGGCCATAGGTTCACCTTCCAACAAGGCAATGATCCTAAGCACACCAAGCTAAAATAACAAAGCAGTGGCTTCAGAACAACTCTGTGACCATTTTTGACTGACCCAGCCAGAACCATTACCTAAACTCAATTGAGCATCTCTGGAGTGACTTGAAAATGGCTGTCCAGCGATGCTCACCATCAAACCTGGGGGAATGGAGAAGATCTGCAAGAAAGAATGGCAGAGAATCCCCAAATCCAGGTGTGAAAAACTTGTTGCATTATTCCCAATTCATGGCTGTACTAGCTCTAAAGGTGCTTCCACTCAATACCGAGCAAAGGGTCCTAATTCTTATGACCAGGTGATATTTCAGTTTTTCTTGTTTAATAAATTAACAAAAATATCTACATTTCTGTTTTTTCGGTCAAGATGGGGTGCAGAGTGTACATTAATGAGAGAAAAAGAATGCAAAGATTTAAAGAGGTCTGAATACTTTTCGTACCCACTGTATCTTGCTTCTTAGAGCTTACATCTAATTTTCAATAGGTGCCCTTCCTAAGAGATTACAAATTGAAATATAAGTTACAATTAGCTCATAAGAGCTTTATTTAAAAAAAAAATATGTATAATATAAAGAGATAATTTATTCTCAATTCCTATGCTTAGATCACCTGCGATACACCAGCCACATCCAGAGCTGCAGTCTTATCCATGCCATTATATACTCCAGTCATATGCAGAGCTGCAATCATCTATCCACCGTTATATCATCTCAGATGGCGGCAGCTCTTGCTGTGACCCAATTATCAATTTGCCGTTATCATTCTTAGTATAAGGAACCTTACTGTGAGGTAATACATTGGGCCCGATATACTAAGCTCCTTGGTTGCATAAGTTTTCTATCCGACTTTGCAAGTTCTTTCATGTGCAAATTGCTTTCACATGTATTAAAGAAGCGCCAGTGCCGCATATGTGTCGCATGCAACGGTTTTGTGTCGCGGCTTCACTATTCTTCAGACAGGAATGTGTTGCACAAACCCCCCCCCAATTAAAAAAATTGTGGTACTACAGGGAGCGCGAGATTAATGAAAAATGGCCACCATAAATCATGAATCTGGTGCACTATGTACACTACACAGGCAAATTGCACTGCACTGTTTTAAATAAATATGCCCCACTATGGTCTCAATTACAATACAATTATCTATCTACTATTTTTTTTATAATAAAATGTATGTCTGTTGATTTTTGCTAAATATTTTTTTGTTAACCCATTCTATTTTGTTATAGCCAAAAAAAAGTTTTTTACTATTCTGGGCAATGCTGGGGTATACAGCTAGCATTTTTAATATATGATATATGCCCTACCCCTTAGATTTCATTGTTATAGAAAAAAAAAAAATCTCTGTCTCCCATAGATCAATGACAAACTGTCTTTAAGAAAAGGACAGTTTATCAGTAATGCCAATGCATGAGCTCTGTACAACAGGCCAAAACTAAATTTCATCCATATATTAGAAATTAACATGGATAGGTCAGGGCCGGCTCCAGGTTTTAGGGGGCCCCTGGACGACACAGCTCTAGTGGGCCCCTTTATGGGCCACCCTCCAGTAGTCACACTGCCCCCCCTCCGCCGCGTGGACACACAGCCCCTCATCCCCATGTACACATCCCCCCTCCTGTATACACACTGCCCCCCCTCCTCCCCCTGTATACACACTGCCCCCCCTGTATACACACTGCCCGCCCTCCCCCTGTATAATACACACTGTCCCCCCTCCCCCTGTATAATACACACTGCCCCCCTCCCCCTGTATACACACTGCCCACCTTGTATACACACTGCCCCCCACCCCCTGTATACACACTGCCCGCCTTCCCCCTGTATACACACTGCCCCCCCTCCTGTATGCACACTGCTCCCTCCTCCTGTATACACACTGCCCCCTCCTCCTGTATGCACTGTGCCCCCTCCTCCTGTATACACACTGCCCCCTCCTCTTGTATACACACTGCCCCTTGTATACACACTGCCCCCTCCTCCTGTATACACACTGCCCCTTGTATACACACTGCCCCCTCCTCCTGTATACACACTGCCCCCTCCTCCTGTATACACACTGCCCCTTGTATACACACTGCCCCCTGTATACACACTGCCCCTTTTATACACACTGCCCCCTGTATACACACTGCCCCTCTCCTGTATACACACTGCCCCCCCTCCTGTATACACACTGCCCCTGTATACACACTGCCCCTCCTCCTGTATACACACTGCCCCTCTCCTGTATACACACTGCCCCCCCTCCTGTATACACACTGCCCCTGTATACACACTGCCCCCCCTCCTGTATACACACTGCCCCTCTCCTGTATACACACTGCCCCCCATGTTCTCCCCCTTCCCTGGCCCCTGTCATGTCTCCTCACCTCAGCTCAGATGCAGCTCTCTGTGTTGTCACTGCTTTCCCCGGCAGGTCATGTGATCATGATGTCATCACAGGTCCTTCAGCCTCTGCAGCTCCTGCCAGAGAAAACAGTGACTGCACAGGTACTCATCGTGATCTGTGTCCGGAGGACACAGATCGCGATGAGAGAGGGAAGGAACCTCCCGGGCAGTGGGGCAGATGTCCTGCAGACCCGGGGGCCCGAGTGGGCCCCTCCAGTACCCCGGGGCCCGGCACTTGCCCGGGTTAGCCGGGTGCTGGCGCCGGGCCTGGGATAGGTGCTTAAGTGAAAGTGAGGTACGTGTCATACTACCTCAGCAGATATGTTGGCATCAATGGGGCTCATTTACTAAGGGTCGCGTGTGTACTTTTGTCGGATTGTTTTGGGGGCTAAAGCATAGGTATTTAAGGAGTGTGTGGGTTGGGATTGTGGCGAACGTGACCCTTTTAGTGGCGCAGCTGCGCTTGCTTCAATGTGACGCAAATTAGAGGGCGGGCTGTCAGGCAGTCCAACTGATTCGGACTGAGCGTGGTATTTAACTTTCAAATTGTGTCGCCAGCCCTAGCACTTAGATGCACCACTTCAAAGATGGTGAACTCTGTCGGACCTGAGCGGGAAAGTGAAACATGAAGGATATCGGGCACACGATCTTAGTGAATCACCGCATTATTTTCAGACAATGCACTTTCTGTGAACTCCGGTGATCCTGTAAGTAAATGTGTCCCAGTAAGTCATGTCAATTATTCTAGAAATTAAACAGAGATTGGGTATTTTCAGGACATGGTCAGTTACTTTGACCTCAATAGGATCATAAGTAAATAATGAGAAGAGCAATGGCAAGCATTATTATGTGCAATCTTATTTTTAACTAATTCAGTAAAACTGACAGTTATGAGAAAGAAGATGTTTTCTGTCATCCCACGCTGTTACCAAGCAAAAATACTTATAAGTTTGATAAGCAAATATAACAAGATTATAATAATTTAATAAATAGAGTTATTCCATATCATTCCTACATCTGATAATATATGATTATTACACTTTATTCTAAATAGTTGTATCTCTCAAACAGAGCTTTCATAAAAGAGAATATCACCTAGGGCTCTGCAAACAGGCTAGAACTATTGTTGACACTAAACCATGTATTCAATATTTAATGTCCGCTACTTAAAATACTTATTTTATGTTCAGTACAAAATGCAAAGCCCAGTTCTGGGAGGTTTGTTAAAATAAACCTCCCTCTACTCTGCCATGATTCTACTCTTAATGAAATCCACAAATCTGGTATCTCTACAGTATCTACCCAAGCCCCTATTTTGGGCAGTGTACTCTCTCCAAATGTTTTCCAAACTTCTATCAACAATTTTTGTTGGTCTCTGTGGCAATTGGATTTTAAAAATGTTGGATTCTCATAGGAACCAGAATTAACAATAAGTCTTAATTGCAGACACATTTAACAACTGTTATAGCTGTTTATTGTAGCCTCAAGCTAAAGTACAGTAAATTACCAATTACCAGAGGTCCGTTTGTAACTAGAGGTCATCTGTAAGTCAGGTGTTCTTAAGTAGGGGACCGCCTATAGTTTATTTGATTGAATGCACCCGATGCCGATTACAGTACATCGGCTGCACTTTTCGAAAATTCAAAACCATAGTAGCTGAACAGTGGTGTTCATCATACCTCTCTTACCATTAATCACATAATTTCTGCTGCTTCAAAACGTTTTAAGGAGGTACATTCAGGATCTACCCATTACATGAAGGTCACGGCCATTGAACAGGTTCACCGTTCATTATGTAGAAGGGATTGATGTAAGGCTTTCCTTACCAGAGAAGCTGGGATCTTCTGGATCTTAACTCTAGGATTTCATCTAATTTATTGCTATTTATCTGTGTACCTTTGCTTTTTCTTAATCCTTATGAAATTACCACAATCACATGATGCGGTTAGTCACTCCTCTCCTGTTACACACATCACCCACCATTAGACTACACCCACCTCGGGTTTCATTTGCTTATATGGCGTTGGACACTCACATGTCTTTCAGATATGAATAAGAATGCTAATATTTAGTCCAAAACGTCACCTGCCTTTTTCTATATGTTTTCTCATCTGTGATCACCCTGGTTTTAATGCATACCATTAAAATGTGAGATTTTTACTGTTCTTATTCACATTTGTTACCTGGAGTGTGGGAATTGATGCACTTACCTAATTGCACCTTACCATTTTATATATATTTTTTCATGGACTATCCTGGTTCCGGACCAGCAATTTTTCTCATCCCAGCACAGAAATACAAATGCAATCATATTATGAGTAACAAAACTTTTATTGAAGTTAGAATGAGTTAATGCAGCAAGTCAATATTAGCAGTGTTGACCCTTCTTCTTCAGGACCTCTGCAATTCTCCCTGGCAGCTCTCAATCAACTTCTGGACCAAATCCTGACTTATAGCAGTCCATTCTTGCACAATCAATGCTTGCATTTTTTCACAATTTGTTGGTTTTTGTTTGTCCACCCGTCTCTTGATGATTGACCAAAAGTTCTCAATGGGATTAAGATCTGGGTAGTTTCCAGGCAATGGACCCAAAATCTTTGTTTTGTTCCCTGAGCCATTTAGTTATCACCTTTGCTTAATGGCAAGGTGCTCAATCATGCTGGAAAAGGCATTGTGGATCACCAAACTGCTCTTGGATTGTTGGGAGAAGTTGCTCTTGGAGGACATTCTGGTACCGTTCTTTATTCATGGATGTGTTTTTAGACTGTGAGAGAGGCGATTCCCTTGGCTGAGGAGCAACCCCACACATGAATGGTTGCAGGATGCTTTACTGTTGGCATGAGACAAGATTGGTGGTATCACTCAGATTGTCTTCTCCAAACAAGCTGTTTTCCAGATGTTCCAAACAATCAGAAAAAGGATTCATCAGAGAAAATTACTTTACCCCAGTCCTCAGCAGTCCACTCCCTGTACCTTTTGCATAATATCAGTCTGTTCCTGATGTTTATTCTGGAGAGAAGTGTCTTTTTTGCTGCCCTCCTTGACACCAGGCCTTGCTCACACCTGCCTGCTGCCATTCCTGAGCAAGCTCTGCACTGCTGGTAGCCCGATCCCGAAGCTGAAACACTTTTAAGAGACGGTCCTGGCGCTTGCTGGTCCTTCTTGGGTGCCCGGGAGCCTTTTTGGCAACAATGAAACCTCTCTCCTTGAATTCCTTGATGATGCGATAGATTGTTGACTGAAGTGCAATCTTTCTAGCTGCGATACTCTTCCCTGTTAGGCCAGTTTTGTGCAGTGCAATGATGACTGCACATGTTTCTTTAGAGCTAACCATGGTTAAAAGAAGAGAAACAATGATGCCAAGCACCAGCCTCCTTATAAAGTGTCCCGTGGTGTGATTCTTACTTAATCATGACAGATTGATCTTCAGCCCGGTCCTCATCAACACCCACACCTGTGTTTATGGAGCAATCACTGAAACAATGTTAGCTGCTCCTTTTAAGGCAGGCCTGCAATGAAGTTGAAATGTGTTTTGGGCTAAAAAGTTCATTTTCTAGGCAAATATTGACTTTGCAATTAATTGCTGTTAAGCTGATCACTCTTTATAACATTCTGGAGTATATGCAAATTGCCATTTGAAAACCTGATGCAGTAGACTTTGTAAAAACTTACATTTGTATCATTCTCAAAACTTATGTCCACGACTATAAGAACGTGCATGTTTGCTGGTACAGCAACTTTATTATTTATTTCTTACATTTTTCTTTAAGATCTAGGGCTTTGGTAGTTTTTAAGCAGTTTATTAACTCACACCTCCTGTAGATATTCATGAACATCTCTCATTTCTTGTGGGTAAATGTCTATGGGTACATTTAACATATACACTGTTAAATTTCCTGGAAAATACAATGAATGTATCAAGGAAACATGGTGTGAATGTAGCCTCACTCTGCAGTGATGGTATGAGATGTAAGCTCATAGAGAAAAAAAAGGTGGAGATATTAAATGTTTTTTTTTTAGCTCTGTTTATTCAATAGGAGAAAGACAATCTGGTGTGGCTGGTGCCAGTGCAGGGGATGCATCTTGTAATATACTAGACTGGCTGAATGTAGACTAGTTATTTAATACTAGACATGTCTAGCATTACCAATCTAGCAATCTAAGCTCAATAAAATTATCTATATCAAGTGTATTGTGTATTGTACTGTAAGGAACACTTACCTATTACCTGCAAAAAGATCAGCTTTCTTTGTCCAAACACCACATTAGACATTTAACAAACATAAATAATGATCACTCTAATTTACAACATAACAGACCTGAGTTTTATAGTTTACAGAAAGACTTTATTAAGTATTAGGAAACATTCGATCTCTTTCTCTGGACAATGTGATTCCTGCAATACATTAGATTGCTGAGAACAGATTTATCCTGACTTTGGAGTTACTGAGATTATTATTTTTAGCATCAATAGGAGTATATGGCAGGTGTTTTCTTTAGGGTCTCTGTACAATGTTAGTGGATCTGTTAGTGGAACTATTCCACCCAACCATTTTTGTATGTTGTGGTATAGTATTTGCAGTTTTAAGTTGTAAAGGTCAAACTCCTTAAAACTTTAATCTGAAATGTGTGCAATTTATTTGAGATCAGGTTTGCACATTTTATTGATTTCTTTCTTTTTTGGATGCTGTACAACCAGTGATAAATCAAGACAATAAAATGCTCTTGTTATTATAAAAAAAAAGTTTATCATGCTACAGGACCTCACATTGAGCGTGGTATTTATGTTGATACTTTCTTGCATAAAATGTATATCTGAATTTAGGTACCTGGTGTGAATAAATTGTAAAAATGTAAGTGCACATTAGAAAGTGTGACTGTTATTCTTACAAGATTCAGATAATGGCTCAACTTAAAGTAATGTTTCAGTTAAAATGTATCGTGATCCATCTTATTGTCTTGTAATCTTTGTGAAAGATGAAATATTAAAAGATTGTATCTCATCATTTTTACCACCTGCATTGTAAATAATAAAAATCCTGAACATTTGTTCTGTTCCTGTTTTGCATCCATCAATACAGCTCAGACTAATTTATGGATTATTTCTTTCATGCAATCACATTACTTTATTAAAGTAAAGCATTGTAATAGACTGAATATTATGTATCTATCCCAGTTTTATATGCCACAAAACTATGGCACCATTGACCCATTAACCTTTAGTAAAACCTTACTGTTATGATAAATCAAAATAAAAAAGAGTTGTGCACTGAGTTCATTGTAAGATTATATTTCCAACTGTGAGTCTGTTTTCTTGTAGTTATATCTCTCACTTTATTGGTGCTTGTAGTAGTTGGCTGATGTGGAGTCTGTATGTATTGCCTGTCTAACTGTAAAAACCAAAAACTAATATTGTGCATGAATGTAAAGTCCATTACTAGTCCTCCAAAAGCCCATTAGATTGTACAGCAATCCACTCCAAACATTTAGCAGACACCTAGGCACATGGATGAGATCGGCATGCGCTCATGCCTCAGTATAGCAGTATAGGGTCTATGGAAAGACAAACTATCCATTAAAATGAATGGAGCAGACCCACTGGAGTGGATTCAAAATAGGATAGGGAGGTCCTTCCCACACCTCCACAACACATGCAGACAAACAGATTTCCACAAAAACACTATATGTGCTGCTAAATATCTTTTTTTTATCAAAGCATTTGTTCGGCTAGTTTGTCTTTCCATAGACCCTATATTGAGACGTGAGCACATCTATGTGGCTAGGTCTCTGCTAAATGATTGGAGTGGATTACTGTATAGTCTAATGGACTTTTGAAGGACTACTAATGGACTTTACATTCATGCACAGTATCAGTTTTTTGTATGTTTCATTTTGTATACAAATGGTTTAATAAAGAAAGATATTTTACTAAGGGTCGTGGATTGCACTTTCTTCGGACTTTGCACCATTTTTGGGGATTGCACCACTTTGACAGGTATTTAACAAGTGTCTGCGCTGGGATTGTGTCGCACGCAATCGGTTTTTGGCAGAGCTGCATGAGCTTCCCAGTGACACAAATTGGGGGGCGTGCTGAAGGACGATCCGACTGATTCGGACTGAGCGCGGGATTTAACTTTTAAATTGTGTCGCAAGACAATGCACTTACATGCACCAGGAAGAAGAAAATAAACTCCGGTGGACCTGATATGTGGAGTGGAAAGTTTTTGCACAAAAAATTGCAAATCTTTTGAGACTCCTTAGGTTAACTTTGCAGGTTGTGAGTCTTAGGTGCAAAAAAGATATGCAAAAAAAATACCCCTGCCGTTCCAACTACCACAACAGTTCTGTATGTGTGTTGCAGGGGAGGTTGAGTTGTGGTGTGCAGTGTTTGGCAGTGTTTTGGAATGTGTGTATATAAATGGCAATATGCACAGACCCTCCTGAATAAGATGATTGGATTATTCTGTTCCATATCTTTGTTATTTCGGTGACTTTATATGCCACAAAACTATGGCACCATTGACCCATTAACCTTTAGTAAAACCTTACTGTTATGATAAATCAAAATAAAAAAGAGTTGTGCACTTTCATTTTGAGATTATATTTCCAACTGTGAGTCTGCTTTCTTTTGTAGTTATATCTCTCAAGTCATTTATTGGTGCTTGTAGTAGTTGGCTGATGTGGAGTCTGTATGTATTGCCTGTCTGACTGTAAAAACCAAAAACTAATATTATGCATGAATGTAAAGTCCATTACTAGTCCTCCAAAAGCCCATTAGATCCACTCCAAACATTTAGCAGACACCTAGGCACATGGTGAGATCAGCATGCGCTCATGCCTCAGTATAGGGTCCATGGAAAGACAAACTAGCCAAGATGATTGGCTAAGATGATTGGATTATTCTGTTCCATATCTTTGTCATTTCGGTGACTTTATGGTTGCCTTTGTGATTGTTACATGCTATGTCTGTGTATTTTTGTAATACTTTGATTGTACCTTGTTTTCTTTAAAAATGTTATAGATAAAGCCTTAAAAAAATCCACCACTACTCCAAAATAAGCTGCAAAAATTAGAAAGGAAAGGCAAAAATGCAATAAATCACCTTCTATATGAGAAAAGCCCTTATATATGGATTTGTTATTAAAGTGGGTGACATTTTAAAGCTGGACAAAATGGGAATTGTTTAAGTCCTAACAGCTGTTGTTTTAGGCTGCCCTGCATTGGGGACAGGTTCTTATAGTGTGCTGGTATAAACACATTTCGCTCTGTGTACTTCATTAAAAAATAAAGGACCACAGAATTGGGCACAGTTATCAGTAACGCACCACAGGAGTCATTATTTGCCCCTTTACTTTTTAATGTCATCTAATGACCTCACTAAGGATAAGTTTAACGTTTGCAGATGATACCAAGCTATTCACACAGACAAGGATAATAAAATATCATAGATGGTTTTAGCGATATTAAAGGCTCGGGTGGAAATATGGAAAATGAGGTTTAAAGTGGATGAATGAAAAGTTTTGCATGCTTAATTCTTTACAAAAATTACTACAGATTCATAATACTGTATTTATGTGCCATGTTTGCCATGGGAAGCAGAAAAGTATAGAATTCAGGCAGTACCTATATGAAGCTGAGTATATTTGATGGAGAGCTGTTGAAAATACTAGTTCTGCTCGAAAGTTCACTATCAAATATACTCAGTTAGCCTAAAAAAAGATATTGGGGGTTAATTATCATTAGGCAGGCTCCTTGTGACAGTTCTATGTCTGTTTTTGAAGCTGCTGCCCATGTGATTTATTAAAGTGGCTTTGGCCCTTTAATCAATGTTTGTTTGTTCTAACTGCTGTGTGGGATTTTTTTTTTACAAAAAGTCTCAAAAAAGTCTTAAAATACATAAAAAGTCTGGACGTATGCATATACCAGCATAGGAATGGAGTAACTTTTTATGGGACTTTAGTAAGCAAAACCAACAATAAATAACCCCATTGCCTGATTTCTTCCCTTTTTATCTACAGGTAAATGTATGACACTCATTATTTAAACTTGCAATTTTTCAATTCGTTTTTTGACTTGATATTTTTTATTCATTTTACTATGTTCCCATCCATAATCAGCAGCACTTCATTTTTGTAATAGGTTTTCCAACTTTTTTATTCATGGCCATTTTAAGGACCGCTGAAGCGTGTGATGGCCCGGG
The DNA here is from genome assembly GCF_040894005.1 of Engystomops pustulosus. Taxonomy (NCBI): domain Eukaryota; kingdom Metazoa; phylum Chordata; class Amphibia; order Anura; family Leptodactylidae; genus Engystomops; species Engystomops pustulosus. Next base: position 106,515,261 of record NC_092411.1, on the reverse strand, counting down.
GTGCCGGAATGAGTACTGAGTAGCTGTGCTGTGTGCTAAAGCACACTGTGATTAGAGCCACATCTTCTATGAGGCGGGATTAAATTCCCGCCTCAAGTAGCAGACCAAGGGAGCCTGAGGGGGAGGTGACAGATCGCCAGTAGTAAGGACTTGCCACAATAATGTAACTGACAGCACCAACCAGTCCTTCTGCACCACTCTACATGACAGCACGTCAGCCTGTACTCAAGGTGAGTATTAGTTTTTTTACTTTTTACAAGGAGCTAATGTATACAACTACCTAGAGGGATGCCTGTATATAGTACCTATGGAGTTATGCCTGTATATACTACCTATGTGGGAGGGGGACCTGTCTATATATACTACCTATATGTACTATATATACTGCCTGTATATACCATCAATATAGTACTGCCTGAATTTACTACCTGCCTATATATAGTACCTATGGAGTGCTGCCTGTATATACTAACTATGTGGGATGGGGACCTGCCTAAACGTAATACCTATAAGTGTCCTACCTGTAAATAGTACCTATAGGGGGTCTGCCATTTTATACTATCTGTGGGATGTTCTGCCTGCAAATGCTATCTATGAGGGGGTTCTGCCTTTATATATTATCTATGGTGGGGGTCTGCCTATATATATATACTACCTTTGGGGGCTCTACTTGTATACACTATCTATGAGGGGATGTATAGCTATATACAAACTCTATGAGAGCATATTGTCACATGTAAGGTACTAGATCCATCTATCTGCTTTGTCACTGACTGCCTATTAGTGTATGAGACAACATCAGCATGTGTAGTGACAGTCACAGGGTGTCATTGAAATGGTGCCTCTCTGTAGGGATGTTCTCAATGTTACTAATATTGTCATCTTCTGGTTGTAGATACTTTTTATAGATTTCCCTTAAATTCTAAGGAGAGGAATAGAGATGGTGATCAAGTGTAGGCTGCAGGGGGAGGGGTGGTAGCGGCTTATTTAATTTTTTGCCTCAGGCACCAAAAAGTTCAGAGTCTGCCCATATTATCATTAATAATTTGCTTAGGAGCAAATTTGAGCAAATAATTATATAAGCATGGTTGTATATTTTATTTTGCTTGCATTGCTTCATTTGCACAGATTCCAATCAGTCTCTATCAGCTTTGGTGTATACAATTTCAGTTGCCGTGGGCTGTGGGCATGACTTAGGGTTGGGCATGTTAGATTCTTCTAATAAATACTTTCTTGTTTTCTCCCTACAGTCTCTCTCTGCATCAGCCCCTCCGTCTTGCATTCCAAGACAAACCCACAAACACTGACACTTCCTGTTGGCAAGCAGGAGTGTGAAGAGACTAAATCTACAAGCTACAGATAAGATAAGATCTTTATAACAGGGGAAGCAGTTAGCAGAGCTGACAGTGTATGTTATAGCTCAGATGTAATAGAGCTGAGGTATTTCATTGTGTGTTATACACATCCCATGGATTCTTATCATCTCTCTTAACCCTGATCTGTCTTGTCTCTCTTTTTCAACCTGTCAGATAATAGCAGAATGTGTAGAAGCTAAATACAAGTGTAGATAAACCTGTACCCTGATAATCTAAGCACATTGTCAGCACACAGCATATTACAGTAGAGGGATCATGAAGTGTCTGCTTAGATAATCCCCACCCACACTCTTGAACTTTACACAGACAATCACTTAGTTGTAGGAGCTAAAACAGAATTAAAACTGTGTAAAATTGTAAAGTAAGGCATTAAAAATAATCTGTATTGTGTAAACATCACTAGAGGTTTAAAATTTGAGAATTTTCTATCATGGGAAAACCCCATTAAATGCTTTTGGATATATGTAAGCTGTTATATTTATGCATGTATTTGCTTATGTAAAAGACAAACATAAGGTCTGTGTTTCACCAATGTTACAATCCAACTGATTACAGCACATCATTTCCATGATGTACATCATTTTACTAATTGAGGCTACATTTATATATAATTTTGTGCAGCCTATATGTCTAAAAAGCAGCAATTGTATATGCTGAATGTATACATAGACTATTCTAGTAGAAGGCAGCATCCTTTTTGCCTCTGTCTTCCCAGTATATTATTTATCATATCCACCAGGAAACATTGGGTGGACAATGCAGCAAGTTGCAGCGGACACATGCTATCAGCTAAGGCCAAAGTAGCATATTAGGGATTGATGCAATACAGTTTCATCCATCCCCACTAGGCTATTATGGCCTCTACTGAGCGTTCCATCACTCAGAAGACACCCTGAACATTGGGAGCTTTCAAGCACTCCTCCCCTGGCTTTTAGGGGGGGAGGGAGGGGAGAGAAAGATATGTCCTAGAATTCCAATGTAAATATATGTTGAGAATCTGCCCAACATATCCATATAATGGAGGTCTAAAAGTGTGATATATATGTAGCCATAGTTAACACAAAAAAGAGGAGTACCCTGTATTCACTTATAGCAATCATCAACTGAGTTATCATGTCTGGTACATCGGTTAAGCCAGACATGTTAACCGGCGTTACATCTATATCTCTTTAAGAGTTTTCATCCAGAAGTTTTTCTTCATACAATGGAAATGTCATTCATTTTAGCTTTACAATTTTTGTCCACATACAGGCAAAGCAAAAAAGACTAAGCTGTGATAGTTCAGCAAGGTGCAGTGCATAACATATCAGCAACTTTATCTTCAGATGTAGACCACTGAGATAAAAGTCCTGGCATTTCAAAAGATAAAGGGCTAGATCTGAATCCTCTCCGGGATCAGTAATCACAGGACTGTCAATTTGACAGTTATTATTCATGCAAGGGTTGAAACTAGATTTTCAATGAAAGGTCCTAAAATGCTTGACCTGATTGTATTTTTCTTTCACCAACGGAAAACAAACTTTTTTTCAGAAAGTCAGCAATATGGTTTAAGTCAGTTATAGTTCAGTCTTCAATGATTTCATGTGTTTTAAAGAATAGGAAAATGGACTTTCTTACATACGTTGAAACATGCTCAAACACATTTTTATTATGAGTTTCACTACTGGAGGCAGTAAGTCATCCAGGAGTATTGCAGCATATCGTGTAAATGATCAGACTCCCTAGAGTTCATGTATCCTAAAGAGCCTCAAAAAGTAGTAGAAAAAAATTAAAAAATAAATATGTTAGGCATCCAAAAAAATGAAGAAGATTTTTGCCTGCATTGAACCATAACGGAAAATAGTGACACTTTTGCACCATTTTGCAACAAATAAAAAATAATTTTTAAATAAAATTTAAATAAATTTTAAAATAAACGTTTAATAAAGTTTAATGAATAGGTCATACAGTCCTCAAAATGGGAGCACCCAAAACATTGGCTCATTCCATCAGCTGAAATAGTGTAACAATAAAGAGTAACTAAAGAATAACAGCAAATATTATTATAACTAACATAATTTAAAAGTGATTTAAAATGATTTAACCCCTTAACGCTCTGCGCCGTAGCTCTACGGCGCAGAGGTATGAGGGTTGTATGAAGAGGGCTCACGGGCTGAGTCCTCTTCATACAAAGGTGGGGGTTTTTGCATTTTGCAGAAAACCCCCACCGCTAATAACCGCGGTCAGTGCTTGCACCGATCGCGGCTATTAACCCTCTCAACGCCGCCGGCAAAGTCGCCGCCGGCGTTTAAAAGACGGCGGTGCGCGGGCGCCGCCATCTTTATTACGATCGCCGCGCCGCCGAACGTCATCGGGGGGGCGGCAATCGGTTACCATGGTAGCTTCGGGTCTTCTTTTGACACGAGGCTACATGGCTTATGCAGGTTCGTTACAATGAGCCAGTGGCTCATTGTAATGTATGACCTGCAAAAATGCCATATATTGCAATACAGGAGTATTTCAGTATATGGTAGGAGCGATCTGACCATCTAGGGTTAATGTACCCTAGATGGTCTAAAAAATAGTGGAAAAAAAAAGAAAAAAAAAGTTTAAAAAATAAAAAAAATTAATAAAATATTAAAAATTCAAATCACCCCCCTTTCCCTAGAACTGATATAAAACATAATAAACAGTAAAAATCACAAACATATTAGCTATCGCCGCGTCCCAAAATGCCCGATCTATCAAAATATAAAAACGGTTACGGGCGGCGGTGACCTCCGAGGCAGAAAATGGCGCCCAAATGTCCGAAATACGACTTTTACACCTTTCTACATAACATAAAAAATAAAATAAAAAATGATCAAAATGTCGCACAGACCTCAATATGGTAGCATTGAAAACGTCGCCTCATTTCGCAAAAAATGACCCCTCACACATCTCCATGCGCCAAAGTATGAAAAAGTTATTAGCATCAGAAGATGGCAAAAAATTTTTTTTCTTTTTTGTACACATTCGTTTAATTTTTGAAAATGTATTAAAACACAATAAAACCTATATAAATTTGGTATCACCGTGATTGCACCGAACGAAAGAATAAAGTAGGTGTGTTATTTGGAGCGAAGAGTGAAAGTCGTAAAAACTGAGCCCACAAGACGTGACGCACGTACGTTTTTTTTTCAATTTTTCCACATTTGGAATTTTTTTTCAGCTTCGCAGTACACGGCATGTTAAAATAAATAACATTACGGGAAAGTAAAATTTGTTACCCACAGGTCTGTACACGTAAAAATGAAAAAGTTATGGATTTTTGAAGTTGGAGAGCGAGAAATGAGCCGAAAAACCCTGCGTCCTTAAGGGGTTAATGAATTGATTGGGGGCAATTTATCATTATAATTTGTCTTTGACTTCCATTTTTGTTTTATTTGAATTAATCAATTAAGTCTATGAATGTTTTTGTATTAGTTTTTTTTTTGGTGTCATAATATTGTTTTTTTTCCCTTTGTTGCAAAATGTTCTTTTCTTTTGGTGCACATGTCCTTCTAAGGGGCAATTGGTCTTGAAAAATTTAGCAGTGGTTTTTGTCCTATTTCTATGCCAGGGGGTGACTGGAGTTATTTTGCACCGAAACATGCGCATAAACAAAAATTTGTGCCAAATTGAAAATCATGAACTTAGACTGGTTTTCACAAAACTGAACTAAGAAAATAATGACATTAATGCATTTTTAAGTGACTTTGCAGTGTCCTGTGTTCATTTAGCACAATTGAAAATCGCAAAACATCATTTGTTACCACAACTTCCCAAAACAACTCCATACATAGACAAAAAAAACAATGATACATTTCCCCCATTGAGCATTTTGATTGTGTGCTTTGTAAGTTTCTTTGTAGACATGATTGAAAGGAGCTTAAATAGGAAGTGGTTTTCAGTGTTTTGAGCTGCAATCTTTAAGAAACACTTCTAGAAAATGATAAATAAAAACTTTCTACTGTATTTTCCATGATGGGACTTGGGGAATAAAAATGCCTGTAAATAGAAAAACACTGAATCCATCTTTGTTATTTTGATGCTGTTTGCAGACTGACCTTTCATTATCCCAAACAATATCAATATCGAAAACTATGGCACATAGTCATCAATGTAGAATGTTGGATACTTTTACAAAGGAACTATGTCCTAGAAGAAGGGATCAAATAAATAAAGATAGAGGAAAATAACAAATAAAATGATTACATAATTGAGGATTGTTGCCCTGAACTGAAAACAGGTTATTTGTGTATTTAGGGGAAGTTATTAATGTGATGACTCTATTCTTCCAGCGGTACTATACTACATACTGTATAATTATTTTTGGTTTTAGTAGATTTTGTCATAAAAGGAAATTCTGCATAATTGAAAATTCTATAAATCTTATCGCTTGTTACCGAACCTAGTTAACACAGTTTACAAGCTGCATATTGTTTAATTAAAATAAAAATCCTTCCACCATACACCAAATAAGGGGCTGTTAGACTCAGTATTTTGCCTCATTAACTTCATGGCACTACTAGAGACTAGAGTCAGGGCATGAAGTGAAACATATTCATGGAAATATAAGAAATAAAGTATGTAACCAGATGCCCATGGTTCATAAAAGAAACTGATTTCAATTTACTTGTTTTGTCCTCACCATATGTACTGCAAGTATATAATAATTTGCTTTAAGAAATAATATCAATATTACTACAATCAATGAGTAAAAATAATAATTCGGATCGAATGAAGTCAAGCTAAGAGATGGTTTTAATCCTTTATTTGGGAACTGGAATTCAAAAAAATCTTCTTCTGCATCCATCTAGATTATTTGATTTTTCCATGCATGGTCAGCATATGATTGAAAACCTTTTTGCTGAAATTCTTAACAAACAAATCTAAATAGATTTTCATAAACATCTATTAGAAAGCATCTATCCCTTCATTGTCCCTCTACATGCCTGTAAACCTAAGCAATGAGGTCCTAAAGCTGTATGCAAATGACCTGTGAAATGTCCAATGAGTCATTAGCATATTCAAGCTGTCCAGCTTATTCATGAGTGGGAGGCACAGACACACCCCCAGTGCTTGACTGACAGCCTGTGTAACCCTGTGATGGCTGCTCCATGTGCTTGCTAGTGGCCACGCCCCCTGCAGCCTGTGTGTGTATGGGTATGTAGGAGAGATGCAACAGCTCCAGGCAGCCATGTTATAGCAGAACATGTCAGGTACTTGTGTAGCTGATGTCTGTGTCTCTGTGTATTAGGAGGATGCAGCCTGTCAGCAGATGCACTAACTATGCTTTACTATACATTAAACACAGACATGGGCAGGGGGAGGAGAGGGGAGGGGGAACAGGGGTGACATCACTGCCTCTGACCATGTGACCAGCCTCATTTACATAATAAAGAATAGATTATTTTATAATGAATAATGTATGAATTGACTAGATAAATGCTGTGATGGAATCCGTGTAAGCTGCTCCAACAGGTATAGGTGACAGGACTAGTGACACAGACCTGATGACAGGTATCCTTTAAGCCAAATTTTTTTCTTACATGGGGATTTCAAAGGTGAGCATCATATTCACGGGTATAATGTTCTGGAGTATAGAAAGATATCTGATGGAATCAGGCAGTTTTTATCCCATTAATGTGACAATTTTTATGATTAGGAGAAAGGTGTACGTGTACTTTTTGATGACAATAGAACATTTGTCTTACCTAAACTTGAGTGGAGCTTATTTACTCATATTGCAAGCCCCCTGGCATGTTTGCTTAGTGCTGTCCAGTTCTCATTGTCATGAGGTGAAAAAGTTTCAGTCCTGAGATTCTCACAACCACTGTCCTTGCCTAATAGCTGGACCTGCACTAACTTTAAGATGAAAACTTGGTAGCAGTCCCTATACTGGAAAGTGTACAGCAACAAGCCGCCAACACAGATAACAAAGCAAAGTCAATTTAAACTGGGTCAGAACCATGATTAGAATAAGTTGCAATACTCCACTTGTCTAACCTAAACTTGACTGGAACATACTTACCTTCCTTATAAGACACTTGCCTAGTATACCAAACCAAACAAATCCAAGTCATCACAAAAAATTACATTGTTAGTAAAATCCACATAAAAAGAGTAAAAACACACAGAAAATACAGGGCCCACATAAGGTCACAATGTATATTAACAAAATATATCTGGAGACTCACTCCTTCTACACTGAATCCAATAGGTAGATCCCCTAGTACAGTGGTGGCGAACCTATGGCAGAGGCGTCAGAGGCGGCACTCCAAGCTCTTTCTGTGGGCACTAGGGCCATTGCCCAAGCACACCAGACAGGAGTCAAAGAATTTTCCTGCAGTTCCAAAAAACTTAAAAGATGCAGTGATATTTTAAAGTTATACGTATATGGGACTGCAGGAAAAGGGGAATGTGTAGACAGGGCCAAATTATCTTTGGAGGACCTCCTGCTGGCCCCATGACTCTCTGTGTACAGAGGGACACTGGAATAAAGCTACAATGACGCAAATTTTCCATCTTTTTTTTCTACTATGTTGGTGTCCTCAGGAGGCCAGTATGATTGAACGTTGTTGAAGAACAGGAAGCAATAAGTTACTGCTTTATTTTTGGTTGGCACCTCACGATAAATGAGGGGGCTTTGGTGTTGCAGTTTGGGCACTCGGTCCCTAAAAGGTTCGCCATCACTGCCCTAGTATACATCAGCAGAAATCCTGCTAGGTAGACAAAATAAAACAGGGATTTGCATGAGGACAGTATGAAAGTGTATGTATACAGATCAAAGGAGCCAATCTCGACACGTGTTTCACGCAGAACGCTTTGTCAGGGGTATTCTTATTGTTGAAGCCAGTACTGGCTATGATCTAACTGTCATGACAGAGGTGAAACGGTGAGCCCTGAGCTTTCCATATCCTCTGTAATCCCTGCAGTGGATACGTTAACAGCAAAAGAAATGTATTCAAAACAGATACACACAGCAAACAACCCAGAGAGGCAGAAGGCTGTCAATCACAGTCTCAAGCAGAGTTAATATACCCTATCAAAACAGGGGACACACCACCAAATATCATAAAAAGATATACACTTTTATTTCATAATGTTTAAAAAAGCTTCATACACACAAAAATTCATAAAATGACCCTAAATACACACTAGGGAAACCTCTGCAGCCCATTAATAGAGGTAAATGCATTTAGCAATTCATAAATTTACACTAAGGAAAAGAAATCATTAAGTACTCAATATATTGATTTCCGATAATACCATACTAGATCTTAATTTAAATCTACCAATGAAATCCAGGCATACATTATGATGTATTTGTTCATACTTGTAGTTATGCTGAGGTTCTGCTCGCCTGATATGTCTTTCGTACTTACTTCTTCAGGAGATGTTAAGTATAGACCTGGGTGTGGTCACATGCATACAACATTTCAGCAGTATACCTCTTAATAGCGCAATAAAGCATTATTCCAAGAGAACTTAAAGAGAAACTGTCAGGTCGATTTGGAAGCCAAAAACAATCCAAGTGGACCTTTGGTGAAGGGTCCCAAAATCGACCAGTATGATGGCTGTATGTAGAGAAAATTTAAAATAGCAAATTCTTGCAATGTGAAGGCACTTAAGGCAACAAGGAACTTTTATGGTATCACATGGACATTTTCTGATTTATGTACAATAAATAAGACAGTTTTTTATGTTGTCTAAATTTTGAGAAAACATTATTCACCATATTAGTTCAACATTAAACTCTCATTTACCTAATATTGTGTTAAGGTATGCTAAGATCGAGGCACTAATGTGTTATGGCATAGCATTTACATCTCATTAACTCTACTTCTTAAATTGAACCTGTTACATTATGGCGATGAAGTTGAAAATAATATCCTGCTTATGTGTAACATCTGTTGTGGGCTGAACTTGCCTCATATTAACCCAAATTAGAATTCCAAAGACATGTACTTTATCTTTTTATTATAAACAAGAACACAAAAGGTTCAAAAAAATTTGTCAAAAAATGTATATTTGAAATAGACATAAATGTAGCTGTCACAGTATAGAGAAACAAAAAGAAAACTTGATGTCACCATACAGGTCACACTACATAGAGAAAAAAATGTGGAAAAAAAGTGGATGTTACAGTTATAAGATTAAAAAAAAATGTTACAGTATAAGGGACTGTAAACAATGTCATTCAACTCCACAATGTTAATAAACACAAAGATGTCATCCAGTCCGTACAAAGTTATGTCAAAGTGTAGGGTCAATAAACACAGTGATGTCACAATACAGACAATTTAACAGTGATGTCATATTACATGTATATTTAGCACAGCAATTTTACAATTCTGAACAACTTTAGCCATATGGCGGCTGTTTATAGAGCAAACTGAGAGGTTTTATTTAATGCTGAATATACACTATAAATAGTTAACAAAAGCCATTCCGAGAAATACTGAAAGACAATACCTTGGAGAAAGTCCTTTTTTAAGATTGGAGAAATGTTCTTGCTGTAGACCAAAAGACATAAAAACATAAAGACATAAAACATGAGCTAAACCTGACTAAAGGCATGTAAGGTTTCAATAGAGGGATAACCTCTATTGTTACTTACAGTATTTCATAGAATACACAGTTATCATACTGTTTTGCTGTACGGTAGGTTGACTTTCATTTATGAAGATCTAATAAGTGTTTACCAATCTCTGGCTTTCCAGCTGCTATTATATCAGGGCATGAGGGAAAGGTCAACAGCTGGAGAGCCTCGGGCACCATAAAATTGCTTTATGATATGTTACAAGCAACAGATTTTGTGACCAAAATCATAGATTGTAAGCATCTGTGAGCAGGGCCATCACTCCTTTGGTTTCATCTGACCATGTGACCCATGAGTTGTGAAAGGGTTGTTTCTGTAAAATTTGCAAGTGTGTTTGCAAACCACATTCAAACATATAGGAAAGTTTCATAGACGTTTTGCAATGTATGTGCTAAATGTGAATATAACCTTAACCCCTTAACAACCTGGTCCTTTTTTGTTTTTTCATTTCCATTTTCACTTCCCATCTTCAAAAATCTATAACTTTTTTATTTTTACACGTAAAGAGCTCTGTGGTGGCTTTTTTTCTGCATAACAAATTGCACTTCATATTGACAGTCCTTATTATTCCATGCTGTGTACTGGAAAGCAGGAAAAAAAATTCCAAATGCAGTGAAAATGGGGAAAAAAACGCATTTGAACAGTTTTCTTGTGGGCTAGGATTTTACGGCTTTCACGCAATTTTCACCCCAAATTACATGTCTACTTTATTCTTTGGGTCGATGCGATAATGAGCATAACAAATTTATATAAGTTTTATAATGTTTTTAAACGCAGTGAAAAAAACATCATTATATTTTGATAGATTGGACATTTTTGGACGGGGCGATACCCAACGTGTTTATGATTTTTACTGTTTATTTTTATATTAGTTCTAGGGAAAAGGATGATTTGAATTTTTAGTCTTTTTATCGTAATTTCTTTTTAACTTTTTATAATTTTTACTTTTAATATTTTTCAGACCTCCCTAGTGTACTTTAACCCTAGGTTGTCTGATTGATCCTACCATATACTTCCATACCACAGTATGGCAGTATATGAGGATTTTCCTACTCATTCATTACAATGTGCAAATTGAAGGGGTTAAACAGTAGTGTTAAATTAGCCTACAATGGAGTAAAAAGATATTATAGATCATGGTTCCTAAAAGTGTGGCAGGAGCTACTTACAATAGGTAACTATGTGTGTCATATTATTTACTTTTACGGTGCAGTATGCTTTCAATAGCTGTCAGACAAAACCTCAATACATACAGTAAAGAAGCTTTGAAAAGTGGGGGTAAGTCAATGCCTGACTTTTAAGAAAGCTATGGAAACATCATCTGTTGGGGAATAGTTTGACAACTCCATTTGCAGCTGTACTGCCAAAATTGACATTGATTTAAACCTCCACAGTATCCAAGCCTTCAGAACACAGATATTTTTTTTAAGTGAGACAAGTTATACTTTTTGGGGGTTTCCATGTGTGTGCCTGTATCATATTGACTGAAGTTTATTGACTCTGGAGGAAATTAAAAACATTTTATTATATGAAATGTGATTTTTGTTTTTTGAAAATGAGATGTTGAAAAAAAGGTGGAGTTTGCAACAGCAATAGAATGTACATATGGACATATTGGGGCTTATTTACTAAGGGTCCGCAGATCGCTGTGAGAGGTATGTAGCAGGGGATTGTGTCGCACACGATCTGATTTTAGCGCAGCGTCGCCAACTTTCATGCAACAGAAATAAGGGGTTGTACCGTCAGACGATCCGACTGATTCAGACTGAGCACAACATTTAACTTTCAAATTGTGTTGGAAGACAATGCACTTACATGCACCAGGAAGAAGAAGGTGAACTCCGTCAGACCTGAGCGGGGAAGCGACACGTGCAGGATATCGGGCGCACAATCTTGGTGAATCACGGTACAGTGCATTGTCCTCTGAACAATGCACTTTGAGTGAACTCTGCGGCCGGGTAAGTAAATGTGTCCCATTCTATGCTCACAGAAATGGCAGGCATTGCAGCAGGAGCCAGAATGTTAATTGGTGCCAAGTTTCTGCTGCAATTGCTGAAAATGGCATTTAAATATGCAGTCCATTGCACACATATGTCACCGTACTGCACTGTACAAGGGGGAAAGATAGAACATTCTATCTTTCCCCATTCGTATGGCTGTGCATGATTACAGCTAGGCAAGCATACGTGTGTAAATATAGCTTCTGAGTCAGACTAGTTGTATTACATATTTTCAGAGAGAGATCAGATATATTTACCTGGTATTGTAAAAGTTGAAGGTCTGTAGAAGATATGTACACATTTGTTTCAGTACACAATGCATTTTTGGTTTAGTGGCAAATTCTCAGTTTAATTGTATTGTATTTTAATGTATTAACTGTGCTAAACAAAAATAATATTTTTTCTATGTTTTTATACTTATTTTTGTAACTTTTCAAATAATAAATGCTGAAAGATACATTTTGATATACTGAAATTCCAGTTTGGTTTTGAGTATTTATTCACAATTTGTGTCCCATTTAATCTTGCCCAGTAAACAACTTAGCTATGCTGTGCCACAGATCCAACTGATGTGCCTTATTAGTTTCAATTTAGACATACTCAATCCACACATCTCAACTTACAACTATGTAATTAAAGTTGAAAGCAATTGTTACTATATCAATTAGATTAAAACATTACTTACTGTGGATGAAGTTCTCTTTCCACAAATCCTCTAAACACTGTAACAATGTTCTGTATATTAAATCAAATTAGCTAGAAAAGTAATTTTCGGTGTAATTTAAAACAGACAATAATCATACTCAGAGAAAAAGACAATTATCCCAGAATTGCATTTTAATTTACAACTGCTGACCTTCTAAAATGCATAATGAAATTTCATTTTTCTGTGCTTCAATAGATAGTCAACATTTAGAAGTAGAGATAGGAGAATGAACTCTCCACCTGGTGTGTTCCTGTCAGAAATGGGAAGGAAAGGGAAAAATCCATTAAAAAGAAGAGTGAGCCAAGCATCGTAGCTGACGTTATCCTCCAGTGAACCAAGACACAAAAGTCACAGGAATGTACAAAATACCAAGAGCATGAAAAGGCCACTGGCTATATCATTCTGTCCTTTGCACAAGTTTTGTTCACTCGTTCTCCAAAGTGTGTGTGTATCTATCTATCTATCTATCTATCAATCTATAAAAATAAGCATAGTGATACACAATATACCAACAAATCATGGTAGTTTACCAGACAACACCAGAAACAGCCAGGGGGTCGTGATGCCCCCCTGGCTGTTTCTGGTGTTGTCTGGTAAACTACCATGATTTTGTACATACATGGCAGTGCATTATATCTAGAGATGAGCGAGTATACTCGTCCGAGCTTGATGCTCGTTCGAGTATTAAGGTACTCGAAACGGCTCGTTGCTCGGACGAGTATTTCCCCTGCTCGAGATCGAGCATTTAATTAAAAAAACACAGTGAAGAACAATGAAGAATAGAATAAAAACAGTGAACACAGTGAACACAGGATCATTTAAGTGAAAAACACAGTAAAGAACACAGTGAAGAATAGATTACAGATGTTCGGCACATCTGCTTACTTGTCGGAAGATACGCGCGGAACGGTGCGAACAAAATAGTATGTGAAGAACAATATATATGTGTGAAGAACACATTGAAGAACACGGTGAGCAGGACAGAGACACCGGGGAGCAGCACAGAGACACCGGGGAGCAGCACAGAGACACCGGGGAGCGGCACGGAGACATCGGGCAGTGGCACGGAGACATCGGGCAGCGGCACGGAGCGGCACGGAGACATAGGGGCACGGAGACATAGGGGCACGGAGACATAGGGGCACGGAGACACAGGGGCACGGAGACATCGGGGCACGGAGACATCGGGGCACGGAGACATCGGGGCACGGTGACATCGGGGGCACGGTGACATCGGGGGAACGGTGACATCGGGGCACGGAGACATAGGGGCACGGAGACATAGGGGCACGGAGATATAGGGGCACGGAGACATCGGGGCACGGAGACATCGGGGCACGGAGACATCGGGGCACGGTGACATCGGGGCACGGAGACATCGGGGCACGGAGACATCGGGGCACGGAGACATAGGGGCACGGAGACATCGGAGCACGGAGACATCGGGGCACGGAGACATCGGGGCACGGAGACATCGGGGCACGGTGACATCGGGGCACGGTGACATCGGGCAGCGGCACGGAGACATCGGGCAGCGGCACGGAGACATCGGGGAGACTTCAGTGGAAGAAGAGCAGCGGATCCCGGGACAGCGTATCTCCCGACAAGTAAGCAGATGTGCTGAACATCTGCAATCTATTCTTCACTGTGTTTTTCACTTAAATGATCCTGTGTTCACTGTGTTCACTGTTTTTATTCTATTCTTCACTGTTCTTCACATCTGCTAACTTGTCGGGAGATAATATACGCGCGGAACAGTGAAGAATAGATTGCAGATGTTTGCATACATCTGCTAACTTATCAGAAGACGTTCTTTTTCAATTAATTAACACATTTTATTCCCGAACCATGGTCCCTTTGAAAAATGCTCGAGTCTCCCATTGACTTCAATGGGGCTCGTTATTCGAGACGAGAACTCGAGCATCAGGAAAAGTTCGTCTCGAATAACGAGCACTCGAGCATTTTAGTGCTCGCTCATCTCTAATTATATCTTATGATCTTTGTTCTGTAGGAAAAGTTTACTACACTGTTGTGTTACCATGCACTTTATGTAGCTGTTTCCCTTTGGGAGCTCTTACTCTATATTTATCAACACCAGATAAGATTTGTTGTAGCCAGGGTGGTTTTCTTGGGATGACTCTTACACTTTCTCATCCCATTGAGTCTTGTTTGTGTACTCGTTACACGTTTTAAGTGTTTTTAAACCGGTCAGTGTTTGTCAAAAATTTAATGTGTGTAAATAAAGTTTGATATTTTGCTTATAGTTTGGTTGTCTTGACACGCTTTCTTCTTGTATACAATTGTTGACATTTTGTGTCTATAAAACAACCGGTACATATTGGCTGTGCAGGGCCCACACCCTGAGATATTGTAAAAGTGTTGTAATTCTTATATAACTAAATAAAATGTTTGCACTTTCATAGATATGTGGCAGAGGGTACTGGGGCAGCGGACTGGCAGGCTATATACTGGGGGACAGGGAACTGGTTGGCTATATACTGGGGGCTGGCTGGCTATATCCTGGGAACTGGCTGGCTATACACTTGGGGCTGGCTAGCTTTATACTGAGGGGTGGCTGGCTATATACTTGGGGGTAGCTGGCTATATACTTGGGGCTATGTACTGGAAGCAGAGGGCTGGCAAGCAATATATTTGGGGCTGGATAACTATATACTAAGGGTAGGGTGCTGGCTAGAAATATACTGTGGGCATGGGCTGGCAGGTTATATATGCTAGAGGCAGGGGGCTGGCTATATACTAGAAGCAGGGGGCTGTCAGGCTATATACTAAGGGCTAGCAGGCTACATTCTGGGGTTGGCAGGGGCTGAGAAGCTATATACTGGGGGGCTGGCTAGCTATATACTGCAATGAAGGGGGTTGCTAGCTATATACTGGAGGGCTGAGGTCTGGCTACCTATGTAGTGGGGACCTGGCTAGCTATATTCTTGGGGGAGGCTTTAACCAATCCAATTCCCACCCTAGGCTTATACTCAAGTCAAAAGATTTCCCAAGGTTTTTTGTGGTAAAATTAGTTACCTTGTTTTATATTTGCCTCAGCTTATACTCAAACATATACAGTAACTATTGTAAATGTGATTAACCTGAGTTATTAGATAAAGTTGTATTTACTCCACATGATTTTTCAATAATGTCAACATATGCATTTGGAATTGTTTTCCAGCTTTGCAGTGCATTGCATAGAATATTACTTACTGACAGTAGGTAGGAAGTAAATTCTCATGCAATATACTTAAAGGTTGATTTAGCTTCTTATACATGAAGCCAAATATAATAAACATTGAATCTGTCTAGACAAAAAAGCATATACTTGAATGATGCTGGGATAGGCTAAAAAAAGATTAAAGGGTAGTCACATTTTCAAATTGGTTAGTCAGTAATTGGGTTAAAGGAAAAATGAAATGTAATATGTAATATTTTCTTCTATAACAGTATTGAGATAAACCTTACAAATTCATTTACCCTAGTGTCAATTTTTTCATATGGATCTTAACTGCCTGAGCAATCCATTGGGTTTGTATAGGGTTCATTATAATGCAGTACAACAAAGCTATTCCGGATTTTATATAAAAACGTCTTCAAAGCTCAAGCTTCACTGAGTTTGGATAAGAATTTCAAATTCCAATTTGACATGTTCAAACCAAGTGAGGTTTGACTATTAAGAAACATGCTTGCAAACTTACCAGCCTTAAAATTTGAACTTACAAACTGTAAGTACCGTATAGGAACAAAAGAGATGAAGAAGGAAATAACCTCCCATATGTTCTTTTTAATAGAATTGTAAACCTTTCTTTGCAATTTAATGTTAGCGAATTGGAAACAGAAGTTAAACACTGTTAGTTTAGAATATTATTGCCAATGTCAAAGGTATTTTACATGATATTTACATTATTGGCTACTATTCTTGTCTCTTACAACTGATAGACTAACAGTATATAGGAATATTATAGTGATACTATTATGGTCTGTTACATAATTTTACAATGCCTTCATCTATCCATAGGGAAAAAGGCAATGAGGCATCAACAGAAATAATATGATATGAGAGTGCACAATCACTATTGTTAAACTGCAGCAAATTCTAATTTCTAATTTCAAAATTTAATTTAATCCTATTAGATTAAGTTATTTGAAATGAATTCTACCACCAGGATCAAGGACTGTAAACCAAGCACAGTGACATGCTGGTGTGTGTCCTATAGCAGGATATGGTCTAATTTTAGCTTCTTATGCCCTTGTTTTTATGAAAAATAATCTTTAAAAATCATGGGGGGGCTCCAGGCTCAATTAATACCTATGGAATCCTAAGTCCCTCAGGCTCAGGCATTATTTTAAAAGCCAGGTTTTTGTAAAAACTAGAGCATAACAAGAAAAATGAAGAGTGGATCCTGCCAGAGGGGGCACATACCACTAGGTACATGTGCTTAGTTTACAATTCTCCATCCTGGTGGTTCTTTTAATACAAAGTAATACATAAAATAATTAAATATTAAGTAGAATCATGCTAAATGCAAATTAATGACTGTACAACAAGTATGCTTGTTTAGAAGAAGAAATTATTTTCTTTCCTAAAAGAACAGGACAATGTGGCTTAAATTTCCAAAGTTTTATCTGATCAAAACACAGGACTTCTGGTTTGAGTGGGCCTTAAAGAGGACCTGTCAGGTCAATAAAGCACTTTAGCTGCTTAAACTAAAGGCAGCTCCCTAGCCCTCCCCAATTATAACATTGTTAAATCTGTAGCCTTATTGGAACCTACGGAAAAGTTAGGAAACTCTCCACTACGTAGCAGTCCGATTGTTGGAGATAGCTTATAGCAGTCCTGTGTATTCATGAGGGGGCAGACTGAGGAGGCGGTGACTGCAGCATCGAGCCAGGCAGTCACCACCAGCATATGGTATGGAAGTAGCACCCCCTGAGGGAAGCTGAAGAGATGGGAAACCCTCGGACCGCCCCCTCATGAAAACACCGGACCCCTGTAAGCTAAGTCTGACGATTGGATCGATACGGAGTGGATTGTATTCTAGCTTATCGGTATGTTCCGATAAAGTTACAGATTTAACAATGCTATAACCGGGGGAGGGCTAGAGAGCTGCTTACTTTAGTATAAGCAGCTGAAGTGTTTTATTGACTTGACAGGTCCTCTTAAAGTAGCATGGTAAATGTTAAAATTTATAACTGTACAATAAGAAAAATACTTTTCTTTCTTTAAGGAATATGACAGCACGGCTTTATGAAATAACAAGCTTTGTATATTAGATTATATATGTTATATCTTCTAATCAAAGAATCAAAAAACCTCATGCAGACCTGGCCAGCCATGACAGTTTTGCCACAAGTTTTAGCAGCAGTTTCTGTGTGACTGACCTAGCGTTCAATGTTCATATTACACATTGGTTTCCACTTCTGACCTACATGGCCCTGCATTATGTAGTCCTAAAAGCTTTCTTTTTATCAAAATATTTTCAGTTATAGTATTTGCTAATCTTATTTCAAAACATAAGCCATTTTTGTAAGTATTGTATTAGAATTGGTAAATCGGTAAATCAAGTCTGTTTAACTCGAAAACACTTTTCCATTTCCCACCTTGGAAAACGTGTTTGCATATTTCCCAGAATTCCCTAGTGGAGCATTAATTGCTTTAAGTTTCCACACATCTATAAGGCGTCCTTAATTCGTAGACTCTCCATAAGGGGAACTCTTACCTCCTGACCCTAGAAAAGGCTACAAAGTAGCAATACATGAGCCAATGCACATAATGCAAGTGTGTAGTGGATAAACTAGAAAAGTGTGACTTCTCATTATGCCATGTTCCGAATGGGATACTTCTTTTATATATTATATATTTTTGAGGTGATCTTAACTAGGGATTGACTTGGTCTAGTAAACCATTTAGGTTACAGATAAATAGTTTTTTTTTTATTTCTATAAGGCATTTAAAAGCATGGATTTAAAATGACTATTCTTCTCCATGCTGAGCTTGCTTCTTTGTCATTTTAAATAGCTGAAAGATGCCAGATCGAACAAAAGGACAAAGTACAACTAGAGAGGAAATCAATAATAGACTTTTTAAGTGGTATAGCTCTGCTACTAAAAATGTCATACAGACAGCATCAAGATTGTATCGCTGGTGGACATCAACTGAGAGGCTGGAAATCAGTAAATGAAAAATGACCTTTCTTACTACAGTGGTTTTTTAACAAGTCTAGGATGAAAGTTAACATATTTAATAAGATCTCAATAGTATTAATCTGGGACAGTGTGAAGTCTAATTTGCCTTAATAATTGCCCAGTGGATTTTTTTATGACAAGAACTCATGTTTCAATGTAAGATATAAAGATTAATCAGTTAATAATGAATTCCATTACAGATACTTCACAGTTTCCCACTTCTTCTTGAAAAATGTTCTGCATTATTTTAATTTGACATCCAATACATCTCGGCATACAAGATGCATATAATCTGTTATGTGACCATTACACTGGTGAAGACACATGCAATAGCAGATTAAGCTACCACTGGCTGTGGATTGTATATACATTGAAGCACCCCCACCTGTTTTAAGATTAAAATACATAGATACAATTTCCTACTTCTGATTCTTTGTAATATATTGTCTGTTGAAATCCCTTCCAAAATCAAAAAATACTGACAATATTACAATAACCATCCAATTAGTAGGGCTTCTCCACACTACGCTTCTAAAATTATTACAGTCACTTATAACATATCAGTGGTGGTAAACCTATGGTAATGGTGCCAGAGGCGGCACTTAGAGCCCTCTTTGTAGGCAAATGGACCCAGCACAGAGTTTACCTGACAGAACTCAAGGTATTCTCCGGCAATCCCAGGTAGCCCAGGACATTTCACCCTGAGAAATGTACACTCACTGGCCACTTTATTAGGTACACCTGTCCAACTACTCGTTAACACTTAATTTCTAATCAGCCAATCACATGGCGGCAACTCAGTGCATTTAGGCATGTAGACATGGTCAAGACAATCTCCTGCAGTTCAAACCGAGCAACAGTATGGGGAATATAGGTGATTTGAGTGCCTTTGAACGTGGCATGGTTGTTGGTGCCAGAAGGTCTGGTCTGAGTATTTCAGAAACTGCTGATCTACTGGGATTTTCATGCACAACCATCTCTAGGGTTTACGGAGAATGGTCCGAAAAAGAAAAACATCCAGTGAGCGGCAGTTCTGTGGGCGGAAATGCCTTGTTGATGCCAGGGGTCAGAGGAGAATGGGCAGACTGGTTCGAGCTGATAGAAAGGCAACAGTGACTCAAATAGCCACCCGTTACAACCAAGGTAGGCAGAAGAGCATCTCTGAATGCACAGTACGTCGAACTTTGAGGCAGATGGGCTACAGCAGCAGAAGACCACACCGGGTGCCACTCCTAAGAACAGGAAACGGAGGCTACAATTTGCACAAGCTCATCGAAATTGGACAGTAGAAGATTGGAAAAACGTTGCCTGGTCTGATGAGTCTCGATTTCTGCTGCGACATTCAGATGGTAGGGTCAGAATTTGGCGTTAACAACATGAAAGCATGGATCCATCCTGCCTTGTATCAACGGTTCAGGCTGGTGGTGGTGGTGTCATGGTGTGGGGAATATTTTCTTGGCACTCTTTGGGCCCCTTGGTACCAATTGAGCATCGTTGCAACGCCACAGCCTACCTGAGTATTGTTAATGACCATGTCCATCCCTTTATGACCACAATGTACCCAACATCTGATGGCTACTTTCAGCAGGATAATGCGCCATGTCATAAAGCTGGAATCATCTCAGACTGGTTTCTTGAACATGACAATAAGTTCACTGTACTCAAATGGCCTCCACAGTCACCAGATCTCAATCCAATAGAGCATCTTTGGGATGTGGTGGAATGGGAGATTCGCATCATGGATGTGTAGCCGACAAATCTGCGGCAACTGTGTGATGCCATCATGTGAATATGGACCAAAATCCCTGAGTAATGCTTCCAGCACCTTGTTGAATCTATGCCATGAAGAATTGAGGCAGTTCTGAAGGCATGGTGTACCTAATAAAGTGGCTGGTGAGTGTATGTTAAAGTGACACATTATTGATTGCCTGAGACTGCAGGAGGATGTGAGGTGGTGTGGACAGGTCACGATTATCATTAGAGCACCTATCATTGTATTCTACAATGATAATACAAATTAGCGCTCCTTCTTTCAACGTTTTGGTGTCTTCAGGGCACTTATATGATTTAAGGCCAAGGCAGAGCAGTTAAAAGTAATTTACTGCATAAATTGCCATCTTAGCACTTTATGATAAATACATAGGTTGTGATTGTAGTTTAGTTTGCCATCACTGCAATATAGTGTCACATGGATAACACTGTCTAATTACTATATACCCCTCACAACTACCCAGTAAATTCACAATATATTCAGTGCCACTTTTAATTATAATAAATACAGTGCTCCCCAATAATGTGATTTACAGTTCTAGCACTAATGATATTTTGTACAACATGCCCTAATTAACCCTTCCCTTACATTTTGTAATGTATGTTATAGAAAATGTATTGGGGAGAGGAGGAGAGCTGGGGAATTTGTGAATGTATGATTTTATTTTTTTTTAAATAGATAATCTTTATTAACAACAATATTCCAAAAATTTACACCAGGCAAAAACACATCAACAATGCAATTCATTACATAGAAGGATGGCATACACATTATTATCTTTGTATCTTTACCGGACAAAGATCCTTACACACTTATACACATTCTTTGTATCCCCCCCCTCCCTACACCGACCGGATGAGAATAAAAAAAAAATACCTTTATTGCTTTTCCTTTTTCCGCCCTGGAGTTACAAAGCTTATTATTTAATGCACCATTACCTCCAGTTTCCCCATATATATTCCCACTTCCTCATACCTTCCCCACCCTGCTTGGTGAACCATAATTTTTCATACAACTTAATCCTGTTAACCATAGTTATCCACCCAGATATAGGAACAACCTCTGGATTCCCCCAATTTCTTGCAACACACACCCGTCCCACTTGCATAACTCTGTTCAGCAATTTTTTAGTTCCCTGATCTACCCCCAAACCCCCCATGTATGATTAAATAATTAAATTTAAAAAACAGAAATAAATTAAAAAAAATAAATTACTTTTTTTATTTACAACATGAATTTATTATTAAAGGACACCTGTCGTAAGGTCTCTGTCACTATTTCTTTCACCTCTACATGTTGGTACAGCTCACAAGGATCCCATCCCAGCCTTTATCTAGTCAATTCATACATTAATCATTATAAAATCATATTTTCTATTATTATATTCATAATTATCACATGGTCAGAGGCAGTGATGTCAACCCTGTTACCCCTCCGCTCTCCTCCACCTGCTCATTTATGTGTGTATTGTATAGTAAAGCATTGCTAGTGTCTGTGCTTTATCTGCTGACATACTCTGTCCTCCTAATATACATGTGTGAGACACAGACATCAGCTACACAAGTACCTGACATGTTCTGCTATAACATAGCTGCATCCTGGTGCTGTTGTATCTCTCCTATACACACACAGGCTGCAGAGGCGTGGTCACCAGCACCAGGACGCACATGGAAGAGCCAATACACCATTATACCTCACATCATTATACAGGCTGTCGGTCAAGCAATTGGGGTGTGGCTGTGCTGCCCACTCATGAATAAACTGGACAGCTGAATATGATAATGACTCATTGGACATCTCACTGGTCATTTGCATACAGCTTTAGGACCTCATTGCTTAGGTTTAAAGGCATGTAGAGGGACAATGAAGGGATAGGGACAATGCTTTCTAATGGCAGTTTATAAAAATATATTAAGTTTAAGGGGGTTATTTTTCCTGACGGGTTCTCTTTAATTTAACTAAAGACATACAAAATTCAATGGTGTATTGGCTTAAGGTTTATTACCTCATAATAAATCTGTCCACTGTGTTTCATATTGTAGCAGCTTGGGAAATAACTACTACACATGTTCTAACCTAACTAGCCAGCATAATTGCTTACTAGCATAACTAGTGATGTAGTTTTTTTTAATTTCTAATAAAATATTTCTAAAAAAAAAAAAAAAATTGGTGGATGCAGTAGGGACAACCTTAGCAACAGGCACAACATCCCTTTAAAAAGAGAAAGTATGACTAACTGCTGTAGAAAATGTTCTAAATGCTTTCTAAATATAGAGTGTGGCATGTGTTTTTATCCTTCTGGAACATTTTATTAGTAAAATGTTGTCTGCAGACCACTACTGTAAGGCTAAATTCACAACTGAGCTGTTTGTATTGAATTCACATTTTCGCATTGAACCTGCAATGGTAAAGTACATAAATGGCACTTTCCTTTTTCTAATAATGCATTCCCTTTAAACTTGAAAATAAGCTTGTGTTTGTAGATGCCCTATCCCAAACTTGAACATAAGAGATGAAAAATATACACATTCCAAGTTTAAAAAATGATAAACTTTATTGATCGCTAGATACAGATAGTATATATTAAATAGCAAAGATCAGAAACATCCAGTTAAAAATGTACGTCCAATTTATAGAAAAAGATAATGCAAACTAGTAGCATAAACAGTTTAAAGGTATGGATCAATTATCAAGGAAGTGAGGCAGTATAAACAAAAAATAGTGCAGCATGAATTGAATAATGAGAAGTACCTACAGCCTAAGATATATTACCATACCAAGCATGTGGACACACACTCCGAAAGCCCATGTTTTTCACAAAAGCCGAAAACTTCATATATTTTAGTTAAAAAAAAATATTCACATCACTATTCATTGGTATTTTAGTGATACTATTATAATGGGTTGGCTGTAGAGATGGTAAAGCAATTTGAACAAATTTTAAATTCTTTTTGAATTTCAGCAAAACTTTGATGCAAATGCAAATTTCAGAGCTTTAAAGAAAGGTTTCATTGAATTGGTATCTAATATGAGGCTAAATGTGGAAATGAAAAGCCTGGGAAAACTACATCAATAGTCAAGATGTGTAGATAACCAAACAGAATCCCCATATGATGTCACTGGCCGCTCCAGCCGCCGCTCCAGCCGCCGTTCCAGCCGCTATAAATGCCTCATACCATGTCATTAACTGATTATTGATACACTGAGACGCTGTGTGCAGGGACAGAACAGACTCTGGGGACAGTGGAAAGATAGAAAAGGATTGTCTTGTGGCAAACAAAACTGGGTGTGATTGTTCAAAAAAACCTTTTGATTCCTGCTGCTGCAGAATTTGCTGCCCGTTATATTATTGGTTCTAGACACCCTGATGGCTTCTGTCAGGTTGTCTGCTGTGTGCCTGGAACATTTTTATCTTCTGACACTTGACTCATAATATCTTTTGGGATCACTTTCCTTTTTAGTTAATGTGAAACACACTGCATTATCTTGCTGTTTACAATGTTTCATGGAAAAATATTTTATTGGAGTCAACTTCCCCTTTATTCTTTGTGAACTACATTACATTAACTTGCTAATTGTATTTGCTACTGGGAGCTGTGTGACTGATTGATTAGTGTGCGCTGCATAACTATTGGCTAATGGCGACTGCATGGCTTCTAGGGGTTCTGTGTCTATTGGCTACTGGGGAGTGTGTAACTACTGTGACTGTTTCAAAAAGGATCAAAAAGGATAAGGGTCTGCATGTTGCAGCAACATACAGTGAAGGAAATTCACATACATTCACTGCTTAAAAATTCATTCTCATATTATAAAAGAAAAGAAGAATAATTTAACATTTGTTTCTACCTATGAAAAACATGCTGATCCGTCAATATTGCACCATTGGGACATTTTACTGTACAATCTGATCCCAAACGTGGACATCTATTTAAAATACCTCCTGTTTGTCTATTGCAAGGGTCATTCTTTTGGCTGATAAACTCGTTCATGCTGACATTGGTCCAAAAAAGAAAAATCATCAGAGTTTTCTGCAAACAAGAAAAAATGATACATGTCGTAACTGCAAGAATTGCAAAACTGTGATCAAAGGATTGAAAGTTTATCATCCTTTGAAGGGCCATGCAATAGTGATTCATGTTTTTTTTTTTAACCTGAAATACATAAAATCTAGTTTTTATGTTAAAATACCCATGTGGTACGTGGGGCAAACTGCTAGAACAGTCAAAATAAGTTTAAATTAACGCAGATCGTTTGTAAGAGTTTTTGAACAAAATCTTAAAAAAGATCAAGATAAAACAGATCAATAAAAATAATTGAAGGAGTGAAAGAAACAAAATTTGGTGAGACTACAGAAATAGATACTAATGATGTTTGGCAGCTGATGACTGAGTAAACGTATTGTGAGACACTGAAGGGGTTAACTGTGGATGGGCGGTATGTTTCCCCTAGGTTTTGCTATTATGCAAGGCCTTAGTGCTGAGGTTGTGTTGTCCAGCACCTTGGACACAGGTGATGGTAGCAGCCTAATCAGTGTGCATAAAGTGGCTGAGCAGAGCTAAGAGTGTTGTCTCTCTCTGGAAGGAGGCTGGAGAGCACACAGCACTGACCTCTGTGCCTGGAGCAGCCAAGTGATTTTGTTAGTGGTGAGTCAGAGAACCATTGTTTAGTTAGCACCCTGACGGGTAGGATATTATTTTGTTTTGATGCCTGAATGTGAAGGCTGTTTTATTTTGATTCCTGCTGAAATAAACACAGGCTAGACCTGTTTTGGACTAAACCTTGGTGTCACTGTCCTGAACTGCATCACAGCACCCCGCTACCACGGTCTCTACTGGGCCAAATCTCCCACATATGGTGGAGGATGCGGGCAGTTCAAAAAAGACACACACCTGAAAGGCTGGCTACATCCTGCAACATTGCATGGCCTGGGTGAAAGTGCAGGATAAAGCCAAGATGGAGGACTTTATTAAATACCTGCAAGAGGAGGCCAGGGCTAATCGACAGCTGCAGCAAGCCATGCTCCAGCAGCAGGAGGAGAGGTCCCGCCAGCAGCAGGAAGAGTCCCAGGCTAATCGACAGCTGCAGCAAGCCATGCTCCAGCAGCAGGAGGAGAGGTCCCGCCAGCAGCAAGCCATGCTTCAGCAACAACAGGAAGAGTCCCGAGCCATGTTCCAGCTGATGATGGAAAAATTTTCTGGCGTTATGGCAGCACCACAAGCGACGACTATGTCCTGGCACCATTCCTGACCGGCGAGTCGCAGAAGGCTTACTACGACCTGAGTGAAGCGGAGGCCCGTAAGTACCCCCAGCTAAAGGCGGAGATTCTGGCTCGTTTTGGGGTCACCGTTCAAGTTCGCTCCAGCCGGGTCCACCAGTGGGCTTACTCAGAAAAATTACCCCCACGCTCCCAAATGCATGACCTGATCCATCTTGTCCGGAAGTGGCTACAACCAGAGGACTGCACCCCAGCACAGATGGTAGAGAGAGTGGTCCTCGACAAGTTCACCCGTTCTCTGCCCTCTCGGCTCCAGCGGTGGGTTGGACAGGCATGTCCCACAAAAGCTGAGGAGCTCGTGTCCCTAGTAGAGAGGTATTGGGCTACTGAGGACCTTCTACTTACCTCTCCCACACGAAGCAGTGCCAGTGACAGGGTCACCAAACCATCTGGTAAGACTGCTACTGCGGAAAAGGGGAGACATGTCAGGTTGGGAGGGGGTTCATTGGGGGGCGTGGATTCCCAGAAACCCAGTGAGGCTCGTGACAGAGGTCATAGCCGTATCCAGTGCTGACGATGCCATGAAATGGGCCATATTGCTGCCAACTGTCCACTGTCAGTGGAGCCAATGGACTGCAACCAGACCCGGCGAGTGTCACTGTTTGCCCGGCCGGTTCTGGCAGCCGAGTCGATCACGGATGCAGAACCCCAAGTGTGTATGGTCACAATCAGGGGTCACACAGTGGAGGCCTTGCTAGACTCAGGGAGTCTGGTCACCCTGGTGCGGGGAACTTTGGTTGATCCTGGACTATACAGTGGGCGGAAAGTGGGAGTGTTGTGTATACATGGGGACACTCGTGAATATCCCACTGCTGTCATCAACCTACATACCCCTTGTGGTACTATTACCCATGAAGTGGGGGTGGTGGGGACCCTGTTTCATGAGGCTATTATCGGCAGAGACTTACCGGTGTTTTGGGACCTCTGGAGACGAAGACCCACCGCAGGTGCTGTTGCAGATAATGGACGTCACGTGTGTCCGGCCTTGGCCCCTGAACCCTTTGAGGCCAATGTACCCACACCAGCAGTAGGGGTGACCCCATGTGATGAATTCTCTCCCCTAGAGGTCCTAGCTGGTGAGGTCGAGGGCCACGAGGAGGTGGTTGACATGCCGGACCTTGAGATTTCCCGTGAAAATTTTGGGGCTGCACAGCTACAGGACCCTACCTTGTTTAAAGCACGGGAGAATGTTAAGGTGATAAATGGGGTGCTCCAAATACCAGGGGCTGACAAAATATACCCCCGAATGGTGATTGTTGGGGAACTGTTGTACAGGGTCGACCAGATACGGGGTGAAGAGGTTGAGACACTTGTAGTACCCCAATCTCACCGTAGGCTGGTGCTAGAGTTGGCACACAAACATGTGCTGGGAGGGCACTTAGGTGCTGAGAAGACCCGAGAGAGGATCCTGCAGAGATTTTTCTGGCCCGGGGTGTGGGAGGAGGTAAGCCAGTATTGTAGCTCCTGCCCTGAGTGTCAACTTACTGCCCCGGTGTCCCACTTCAGGAGTCCTTTGGTCCCGCTACCAATCATAGAGGTGCCATTTGAACGGATTGCCATGGATCTGGTTGGCCCCATAGTCAAATCCTCAAGGGGGCACCAATACATCCTGGTTATCCTGGACTACGCTACGCGGTATCCCGAGGCGATTCCATTAAGGAACACCTCCTCCAAAAATATTGCTAGGGAGCTGTTCCAGGTATTCTCACGCACAGGCCTCCCCAAGGAAATCTTGACTGACCAGGGTACCCCATTCATGTCTAGGGTAATGAAGGAGATGTGTAAGTTACTGCAGGTTAAACAGCTCCGCACCTCTGTGTATCATCCTCCGACAGATGGCCTGGTCGAGAGGTTTAACAAGACCTTGAAGGGGATGCTAAAGAGGGTGGTCAGCAAAGATGGGAAGGACTGGGATTGTTTGTTGCTCTATTTGATGTTTGCCATACGTGAAGTTCCCCAGTCCTCCACGGGTTATTCACCCTTTGAGCTGTTATATGGCCGTTCCCCACGTGGGCTTTTGGATGTAGGCAAGGAGACCTGGGAACAGGAGAGGACCCCCCACCGTAGTGTGATAGAACACGTCTCCCTTATGCAGGACCGCATAGCGGCGGTAATGCCCCTTGTAAAGGAGCACATGACAAGGGCACAAGAGGCCCAGTCTAGGGTCTACAATAGGTCAGCCAGACTCAGGACCTTTAACCCAGGCAACAGAGTGCTATTTCTGGTGCCCACCGTTGAGAGCAAGTTCTTGGCAAAATGGCAAGGACCATATGAGGTCATGGAGAAAGTGGGGGAGGTAACCTACAAGGTATCTCAGCCGGGGAGGAGGAAACCCGAACAGATATACCACGTGAACCTCCTAAAGCCATGGAGGGAAAGAGAGTCCCTGATGGCCGTGGGAGTAGAAAAAGCATCTGTCCCCAAGAAGGGGACACCGGAGGTAGGTGTACCCGATGCCAAGGTGCCTGAAGTACGGATCTCGGAGTCCCTCTCCAGGGCCCAGATTCAGGAAGCGAAGGAGTTTGTGCTCCGAAATGTGGATGTGTTCTCTAAGTTACCGGGACGTACTTCAGTCATCAAGCATGACATCATAACCGAACCCCACATCCGGGTACACCAAAAACCCTACCGGGTCCCTGAAGCGCGCCGGCTTGCCATATCCGAAGAAGTCAGGCAGATGTTAGACCTGGGGGTTATCAAGGAGTCTAAAAGTGACTGGTCGAGTCCTATTGTGTTGATTCCGAAACCTGATGGTTCCCTACGGTTCTGCAATGATTTTAGGAAGTTGAACGAGGTGTCCAAATTTGATTCTTATCCCATGCCCAGGGTTGACGAGTTGATAGAACGGCTTGGACAGGCTAGGTTCTTCTCCACCCTTGACCTGACGAAAGGGTATTGGCAGGTTCCCCCTTACTGACAGGGCCAAAGAGAAGACCGCTTTTGTTACCCCTGACGGGCTTTTTCAGTACGTGGTACTCCCCTTTGGGCTACATGGGGCTCCCGCCACATTCCAGAGGTTAATGGATCTCGTGCTAAAACCTCACCGGAGATATGTCTCGGCCTACCTGGATGACATCATAGTTTATAGTAACGATTGGGAGAGTCACCTGGCCAAGGTGCAAGCAGTGGTAGACTCCCTGAGGGCAGCAGGGTTGACAGCGAACCCCCAAAAATGTGCACTGGGTCTGGAAGAGGCCCGTTACCTGGGGTACCATATTGGGCGAGGTGTCATCAAACCCCAAGTAAATAAAGTGGAGGCGATCCAGCAGTGGCCACGACCTATGAGCAAGAAGCAAGTGAGGGCTTTCCTAGGCATAGTGGGCTATTATCGCCGATTTATCCCCGATTTTGCTACCATAGCGGCACCCCTGACTGACCTGACCAAGGGTAGCAGGGTGGTGATGGTAAAGTGGAGTGAAGAGGCTGAGGGGGCGTTTCAGCGACTTAAGACGGTTTTGTGCGAGGGACCGGTACTGATCACCCCTAACTTCACCAAGACCTTTATTGTGCAGACTGACGCTTCTGACGTGGGCTTAGGGGCTGTCCTGTCCCAAGTAGTGGAGGGTGAGGAACATCCTGTGACATTCCTGAGCCGCAAGCTCACACCCCCTGAGAAGAACTATAGTATAGTTGAGAGGGAGTGCTTGGCGATAAAATGGGTTCTGGAATCCCTGAGATACTACTTGATAGGGCGACAGTTTACACTAGTGACCGATCACTCTCCCCTCACCTGGATGAGTCAGGCCAAAGAGAGGAACGCCAGGGTCACAAGGTGGTTCCTAATGCTGCAGAATTTCAAGTTCACGGTGGAACATCGAGCAGGAAAGCTGCATGGGAATGCCGATGCCCTGTCTCGTACCCACTGTCTGATGGCCAAAAGTGTTCGCCCCCACAGGGTCAAACAGAGGGGGAGGGTATGTGAGACACTGAAGGGGTTAACTGTGGATGGGCGGTATGTTTCCCCTAGGTTTTGCTATTATGCAAGGCCTTAGTGCTGAGGTTGTGTTGTCCAGCACCTTGGACACAGGTGATGGTAGCAGCCTAATCAGTGTGCATAAAGTGGCTGAGCAGAGCTAAGAGTGTTGTCTCTCTCTGGAAGGAGGCTGGAGAGCACACAGCACTGACCTCTGTGCCTGGAGCAGCCAAGTGATTTTGTTAGTGGTGAGTCAGAGAACCATTGTTTAGTTAGCACCCTGACGGGTAGGATATTATTTTGTTTTGATGCCTGAATGTGAAGGCTGTTTTATTTTGATTCCTGCTGAAATAAACACAGGCTAGACCTGTTTTGGACTAAACCTTGGTGTCACTGTCCTGAACTGCATCACAGCACCCCGCTACCACGGTCTCTACTGGGCCAAATCTCCCACAGTATGCTAAGCTAGGCCCAGCTAAGAGCTTGTCATTGTTTCTCATTTGACTACATCTATTTAATTCACTAAGAAAGATGAACCACACAAGT
Organism: Engystomops pustulosus; assembly: GCF_040894005.1. Taxonomy (NCBI): domain Eukaryota; kingdom Metazoa; phylum Chordata; class Amphibia; order Anura; family Leptodactylidae; genus Engystomops; species Engystomops pustulosus. The sequence goes on along the minus strand of NC_092411.1, from coordinate 106,484,880 downwards.
GTTTCAATTGTGACCAAACTAAGTTACTTCCAGATTAAGTTATTTCCTGGTTCTCTTCATGCTTGGCATGTTCGTAGTTGGCTTTAAACAAGTCCAAAACCGTCTATTCTTTTCTACGTATACCTCTGGCTACCACAACTTTCAAAACCAATGCTATACTTATGACTCCCAGATTTCTGGCACATAAATCCCCCAGACTGTCTTTCAACCATATCTATATTCTTCTCTTCTTGTTATATTAAACTTAACTTGGACAAAACAGAACACATAGGGGCACATTTACTTGCCCGTCCCGTTGACGCCATCAACCTGGAATGTCTGATGAGGATTTGGAGCTGCTGGGATTCACTAAGATCGTGCGTCCAATTTCCTGCATGTGTCGCTTCCCCCGCTGAGGACCGCCGGAGTTAACCTTCTTCATCCCGGTGCATGTGAGTGCTGATCTTGTGACACATTTTCATTTTTAAATTCTGCAGTTTGTCCAAATCAGTCGGGTTGTCCGATGGCCACCCCCCCCCCTGATTTGTGTCCCATGAAAGCCGGCGCCGTTGTATCACAATCTGATCGCATGCGCCAAAAACCCGGGGCAATTCAGCGCAAAACAGAAAAATTCAGGAAACCCAACAGAAATGTGTCCCATGGACCCTTGGTAAATGTGCCCTATAGTCTTTCCTCCCTCTTATGCAGTGGTTCTCAACCTTTCTAATGCTGTGACCCCGCAATACAGTTCCTCATGCTGTGGTGACCCCAAACCATGCAACTCGCAGTAAAAAAAAACTGTAAAATTGTGGCTCCGATGGCTTTAGGCGACCCCCGGTTTTGGTCGTTCGACCCCCACTGGGGTCCCGACCCACAGGTTGAGAACCACTGCTCTTATGCATCTTACCCACCAGACCTAATCATCACAATTAATGGTTCCACATTCTCCTCAGTACCATGGAATATACTAAATCACTATAATTTAAGATGCACATCCAAGACACCACCATTTCCTGTCACCTATGCCTCAAGATCATCTCCTGCATTCCATTCTTCCTCAATATGGAATCTAATAAATTGCTTGTTGTTGTCCTCATTATCTGCCACTTCCAACGTTGAAGCTCTCTACTCTTCCAGATAACTTTATAAAACCCCTACAATCCATCCTCAACTTTATTGCTGGGGAGATCCATTTCCATCCATTTCTGCTCTTCTTCTCTGCATGTCCATACATCTACATAAATCTCTTTCTATATTCTGGGAAATAGTACAATATGTAGTAAAATTACTTTGAATGTGGCAGTCATAATTGGGGACAGGGACTGATATGGCAAGCTTTGTGCAGTGCTGAGTAATCTGTGTGTGCTATATAAATAAAGAATTATTATTATTATTATTATTATATGGAGTCCCATGGGATGGACAAGAGTCATGCTGAAATGTCTCCTCCTACCTAAATTAATAACACATATGATCTCAAGTCTAGATGAAAGATACTGAAGGTAGCTAACAATGTACTTGTCCTAGTATTCAAAATTATGTTCCTCCTAATGCTGAGTCTTACAGAATATAGAAGCACATTATTGTGAATCTGTTTCTGATCTGGATAGCAGATTGGTGGCACTTTTGTGGATGACAGGTTTCTTTTGAGTTAAAATAAAAATACAAGGTGCCCAGTCAAATTTTTTTTCCCAAATGGGCCCTTGCTGAGAGTGTGTCCATCATATTGGTTGTTACTTAGCTGTAAATAGTATTTACCAACCTTACCAACAGAATCTACTTAATGTAACATTTTTTTATGTTAATTGTGTCCATTTTGACACTATTTGCACACTTAAAACAATTACTTGATATAGATTATATATTCAGGTGGTGTTTGCAGTAACTAGATTTATCTCTCCATTTTTCTACTAGCTATCTATATATTCTTTGTGTGCATGCACTATGAATTTCATGAAATGACCTTGTTTTCTAGCATACATTGAGATTTCAAGTCAGCGCAGACACCCTGATTCATTATTATATGTTCAGAAATGCACATTATAAAAGTGATGATCCATGATGCTTCCACAGCAAATAGTAATTTCATACATTGGATGCTACATCACCATCAATCAGCTTTGGGGACTACCTGAGGTGATTTGTAGATGCAGTATGCTATATTCAGGCCTAGGGAATTTGCTCTATTATCTCGATTGGCAATTAAGTTTTCCTTAGTGCCTTTCCTCCATTTTTATTTTTCTTATTTCCATATAAGAAAAATATCCAGTGGAAATTTTTCAGGAAAACAACCCAAGACATTTGTATGTGTTATTTTACCCTAGGGTCTTGTTGTACTTCAGATTTTATGCATGTAACCATCATCTTGATGTATGCCTATAATTTAGGTTTAACATTGAAAATGAAGTCCCATAAAGGCCATAAAATAGATTTCAGTTTTATCCTAAATATGGCTACATATGAACCTGCTTTAAATTATACTGTAGTTTAATGATGAAATATAGAAATACATGATCACAGACCTTTTGTTTTTTGAAACGCTGCCAAGTACTGAGATTGCTAGCTTCATATGGATGTTCCTAGAAAAAGATATTGTTAAAATAAAGCACATCTATACCAGGACACAAGCCTCACAAATATGTCATCTGCATTACAACAGCACTGAATATTACATACCTGATGGGCTGAATTGTGAAACAGTGTAAAATGAAAACATAATGAAGTCTCTATTGGATCTTCAATTGTTAGCAATAAAATGTATAAAGTGTCCGGAACACAAAAGCTGAGATACAATGGATGGATTATGCATTACATACTTAGTCAAATAAGTCATTTGTATTTCATACATAAGAGAATACAATATGCTTCTGGTGTTTTGCTTTCTGCCGTCGAATTTCTGGCTTTTAAAATATGAAAAGATTCTGAACATTTTATTGTTTTTGATGACACCTGGTATTTTGATTTTTTTAGAGGATTTTTACATAATCTGGGATTCATGAATTAAATGTAAGTATACACAAGAGAAACAGGTTTATTTTTTTTTGTATATAGGAGATATTTTAGTGGTTTTTAGTGGTTTGCATTACAGCCTTGGTTCATGTCCCAAGTGAACATCTGCAAAGAGTTTGTATGTTCTCTCTTTGTTTGATTGTGTTTCCTCCAGGTCCTCCGGTTTCCTCCCACACTCTAAGGCCCCTTTCACACTTGCGTTTTTCACGCGCGTTTTCTGCGCATGCTTTTGATGCGCAGAACTTGCATTGCACTCTGACCCATTGTAACCAATGTGTCTTTTCAGACTTGCATTCTTTTTCACGCACACACGCACGTTTTTTTAACACGCGTTTAAATCTCGACATGCTCTACTTTTGCAAGTCACGTGCGTGAAAAACACACCATACAAGTCTATGGAGATGCATCAAAAACGCATTGCACTCTGAGACACTTGCAAGTGCAATGCAAGTGCAATGCGTTTTTCACGCATCAATTGCCATATAAAAGATAGAACTCAGTCCTGAGTCCATTTCACGTGCATTTTCTGCGCGTGAAAACGCATTGAAATTGCATTGAAATTGCATCAAAAACGCGCGTGAAAAACTGAGACACTGAACAAACACTGACTGAAAACTGATTGCACTCTGATACAAAATGTGCGTTTTTCACTGACCAAACCCTGATCATACCCTGATCAAACTCTGACGTGATCTGCAACGCGAGTGTGGAAGGGGCCTTAAACATACTGGTTGGTTAGATTGTGAGCCTCATTGGGGACAGGGATCAATTTGCCAAGCTCTGTACAGCACTGCGTAATCTGTGTGCGCTGTATAAACAACAGAATTATATTTTTATAAAAAGGAATGTTTCACACCACTGCGAAAATTTCCTTTATGCTCTTCCTTTATAGATAAGCATAACAGAAATTAAATATGAATGGTGAATGCAGGGTTTTCGGGTGAACTCCCATTCCCTGTAGGGTAACATGCATGGTGGGCTTCCTTTTGCCTTGTTTGTGTAAATTCTACCAGCAATAATTACAAAGACTGATGCACCATTTTTAAATTAACAGACTGTAGTGACAGAAGGGCACTAACGGTGGTGTAAACTTTGCTAAAAACTTTTAAAATTAGTTTTACAAGTGATTATCTGACAGTAAAAAATAAATGTTTGCCCCATACATTCTAAAATTCCCATAAAAGCTTTAAAAAGGGAAAATTACCACAAAAATTACACATCCATAAAAATCTGTAAAATAATATTTGATTGTTACTGATTCTGTACATTGAACACTGAATAAAAAAGTAAAACCATGCAACAAATTATGATTTTTATGCATCCTACCTAACAAAAAATGCAATCAAAAGTGATCAATAGTCAAATTTACCCCATCTTCATGCCAATAAACAAAGCTACTTACCCTACAAAAAATAAGCCCCAACAGCTCAATTGAAAAAAAAAGTTACAGCTCTTTGAAGATGGCAATGCAAAAACAAGTGATTTTCTGTCCACATTAGTTTTAATTCAACCCCCAGAAACCAATAGACGCTCGTTCTCTTCTGAGTGACACATACACAGTGCGCCCTCTCAGATATTTCAGACCATTTGTGGAGTATTACTGCATTTGAGAGAAACTCGGTAACAAACTATGGGGTGCAAATTTTACTTAACCCCTTATAAAAATAAACATTTGGAGACCAAAGAAACATATTTAGGAAAAAGAAATTTCACTCATAATCACCCTCTGGGGTGTTAAAATAGTTATTATACTCTGTGAGTGGTATAGTTTCCAAAATATGGTACCGCATTTACTCAAGTATATGTCACCCCGAGTATAAGTAGAGGCCTCTAATTTTGCCACAAAAAATTATTGACTTGAGTATAATCACAGCTTAACCGAGTAATGAAATGCCAGGCAGCCTGCCCCAGTTATGAAATGCCCCATGCAGCCCCCCTAATAAAATCCTAATAAAATACCCTGCAGAAGATCCCCTAGTAATGAAATGCCTTTCAGGCTCCTGTTACATGTGAAGAGAAGGAGGAAGAGGAGCATCCAGGAGGTGAGTATAAGTTTTTTTTATACACACTTGTATAAGCCGAGTTGTGGGTTTTCAGCGCATATTTTGTTCTGAAAATCTAGGCTTATACACAAGTATACAAGGTACTTTGTGGGTGATTCCACTGTTCTGGTTGGTCAGGAACTTTTCAGATGTGTCATGGCACCTGAAATCAATGTTATCAAAAACTGCCCTCCGAAAGCTTTATGGCCAACCTTCCCTTGTGTGCCCAATTGTAGGCCAATACAACAGTTTACATCCACATGGGGAGAGAAACTGCACAACAAATAATTTGTAATAAATAGAACTTTTAAAACACCTATAAATATGAATAGGCCTCAAAAATAATTGAATCTGAAATTTTCTTGAAAATTTGGAATATTGCTGTTAGATTACTGCAAGTTTTATCACTTAAGAAATGGGATGACACAAGTAGATCAATAGCCCTTTAGGGTTCCTATTGGTAAAATTAGTTTGGTAGAAACTACACTTATACTTTTGTATACGTCATGAAAGTTTACAGATATCCATGTAATAATAATAATGATAATAATAATGTTTATTTATATAGCGCCATCAAATTTGGAAGCACTTTACATTTATGTTTAAAAAAACACCTTTTTAAAATACATTTTAAGGAGCTATGAGTGGCATGCATTAAATATTTCACATGATCAACTTCTATTTATTACAGGATGCTGAAACTGTAATAATATAAGTCTCTATAGGTTACAATTTGCAACTTAGAGCTGATAGCAATCTTAATTTTTTGCTGTAGTGGTGTGAAGTCAGATAATGAACCCAGTGCAATAAAGAGCAGTCATCAAATTCCTTTACTTCAAAGTCTAAACACAGAAGGAGATGTTTGATGAGATGAAGGCGATGATTCCCCATCATATGATGAAGTCAAGAACTGGCATTGTTAATGTGGTTGGTGTCAAGAGCTCCAATTGCACTCTGCTATCGATGAACACACCATCTAGCAAGTGGAGGTCGCCATTTTGGAAAATTGCTGTGTAAACATTCATCAACTAGCCCAAAATGGCAAGATAAGTGTAGCATCCATGAAAAAAAATCATCCAAGAACTTCTTCACATGCACAATGTATCCACTGTCTGGGTTTCCCCGCAGCTCATGCCTTTCCAGATGTAGGAACAAGTTGAATGCTCTAAGGCTTTATTGGCGGTGTTCCATAGTAATCAGGAGGACTTTATCACCAGACTGATCACACAGGATGAAAGCTGGATTCATCAATATGATCCTGTGACTAAAGTCCAATTCATGCAATGGAAGCATCATAACTCACCTCCTCCAAAGAATGCACATGTCCAACCCTCGGGAGACAGGATCATGCTCACAGTATTTTGGGGGACCAGCATGGAGTAGCATTGAAGGACTTCCTAGCAAAGGGTACCATGATTACTTGGGCATACTATGCTTTACTGCTGCAAAAGTTGTGGGAGGCCATGAAAACTAAGAGACATGGCATCCTCACAAAGGTGTCCACTTTCTGCAAGACAATGCACCAGGCATGGTGACTGTAGTAATCTTCTTACATTTTTTATCCATGGCATACTTCCTCAAAAAAAATATTTTTAAAATTGCTTAAAATAATTTTTAAAAAATGCTTATAATACTGAGGGGCTACCCTAGACCTTATACAATCTGGCTTTACAGGCTGTTACACTGTCGCACCTCCCCCCCTTTGCACTTGTGCTATGAGCAGGAAGTCTGTAAATCCAGCTTAGAAGGAAGGAGGCCTTGGATAACAAATATAAAATTGCCAGCCTGACCTTTATGGTGGATTTTAGGCAGTCATAGATTTGAAACTCTACCATAGCCATGACTAGTTAGTCAACATCCCATTGCAGCATTTGCTTGTTGGTACACATACTTATTAAAGTGTTCCTATTAGTCCATGAGTTATGATTTTCAAAAATTCACTTTATCTATTGCCCTTACAGATGCAAAAGAGATGTGGATATGGCAAGATTAACTGCTGGCATTTAAACATTGATGGTGAAGAAATGTAGCTTGTATCTATCTAGCAGACTCTTTGATAAGAAATATTAGCCTTCATAGTTTGAATTGTGTTGACTATCTTGAAAATCCAATTGGATAGATCGGTGACAACCATTCCTGCATTACATTTCAGAGCCAGCTTGAAAATGTGGGAGCATTAATTATTCTAGCTTACAATAAATCTATGTTAAGTATATAAATTCATGAACTACCAAAGTACATAAAGTGATATAAATTTTCGGATTTAGACACTTGCTGATAACTTTGCTGAATGTTTCTGAGCTGCTGAATCTTAGTACTGACTAGTGCACTAGTTGATTTATGAGGGCTGTCAGTGTACGTAATGTGAAGTTAATTTGATGCATTCTAGTAAAATACTGCAGCTGATAAAAACACTTTTATAAGAAAGTCAAACTTTCTATGTCAAGAAAGCCCCTAAGCTCTGAAAATGTCAGAATATTCTTAAACATTTATTTTATCATTTTCTAATATCGGCACCTATGAGAAATTTTTATAAATTTTTTAGTTCTGTCATATTTAAAATGCGTCATTGTGTGTGGTAAGAATCACGTTGAAGCTACTTCGTTACTATCTATAATACAGTTTATAATTTTTATTTAGGGCATAAAACATGTAATTTATAATATATAAAACAACTGTGTAAGAATACAGATCATGTATCATCTGAAGTACAAATAGATGTTAGAGCTATAACATAATTTTAATATGCTTAAAATATATCTATTAAAAATAAATTTAGAATTAAACTTACAAAAAATTCTTAATCATTTAATCATATATTGAAAGATCCATCATGCAAATTCTTCAAATGGGTAGATAGCACCAATTCCAGGATTTTATGGAATAATTGGCAAAATAAGAAAGGATGAAAGAATTCTGAAAACTGTTGGAGGTCTGCAGAGACCTTGTAATTTTACTCCATTGCTTGAGATTTCTGTAAGGCTTTCTGAAATATATTTAGTTTCTGGAAGACTGTCTTATCTCTATAATTCATTGTCTATTTCTGATTAAACAATCAAATTTCACGGGTTATATTATCTTATTTTGATTTTTCATTCAATTACTAATTATATTCATTAAATTATATTTCATCTATGACTTTTTCTAAAGATACCTCTGATTATATAATCTACACAGAACATTGTTATTATATTTTAATTCTTTTACACAAGGTCATTTGGAACATTTTAGAAAACAAAATTTTTTTCAATAAAAACAGTAGGAAGCGTTGCTCAGCATAGGTGATTAATGTTTGATCGTTCAGTGCAGACATGATTAATAAAACTGGCTGTCACATCATTCTAGATTCTCAGAGCCTTAGTTGTGGCATTGAGGAGAAATGATAGTCTCAGATTTCCAACTCTAGATATGCTAAGGCATCCAAGATTCAAGCTTCCACTACCTTTCCCTTTGGAAACATTGAACGCCCTTCAATCTCTATATCTCTTACTATTTCTATAACTCAACAAGTTGCATTTATATCTTACAAACACAGTGGGGCACATTTACTTACCCAGTCACCGGAGTTGACAGAAAGTACTTCCAAATTTGATGGCGCTATAATGCACTGTGCCGCAATTCACTAAGATTGTGCTCCCAATATCACAAATGTGTCACTTCCCCACTCAGGTCCAACTGAGTTCACCATCTTTTTAGTGGTGCATCTAAGTGCTAGGGTACAATTTGAAAGTTAAATCCTGCGCTCAGTCCGAATCAGTCGGACCATCTGATGGCATGACCCCTAAATTGTATTGCATGGAAGCCAGCGTAGCTGCACCAAAAATAGGCTGACATGTGCATTCTCTACTTAAATACCAGTGCAAGCTACTTTGACATTAAAGAACAGGCACAGTCCAAAAGAGAAACAGCACCATCCAACTCAATGGCAGTGCCATGGCAGTTGGTAGAATAGGAAATGAAGTCCATCCATTCCAAAGACAAAAGGTGAGTTCCAGGAAAAATATCATAGTCAAAAGTTGGCTTATCACAAGGTCTATCAGTTCTGGAACAACAAACATGTAGGTGGAGGTGGTTTTCATGCTTTGTAGTAGGGAGATGGCAGACCTCCATGCATTGTATAACCTACAATACCTTTATTCTGTTTGGTCACTTTGCTTTTCCAGCAATAATTACATAGTCTCTATCAATAACAATGCTACAAAACCTGGTTTTATATGGGTGTTTTCTTAAGAAGGCACAGCAATAGGTGGCTGCCTGTGTGCCGCACTCTAGAACTTTTCCCCTTTTTCTCCTACTTGCCCTCCTTTCCCCTACTTTTTTCCCTGTTTATCCCCTCCTAATCCCCCTCCCTGCATACCAGGGATCCTCAGCCTACTTTCTGATGGCAATTGAGTTTCAGAGGGTTTGGTGGTTGCTGTAGGGAATCAGATTGCGGGCTGAAGCCCATAGGCCTCTCAACACCAGATGCCATAACCAGCAATCTTGAGGGCAGAGGCTAACAGATGATGTCACAAGTTGAGGCTCCCTGTAATCTGGCATCCCGAGCAGTTCGGAACATTGCAGAGATGTGACAACCACTCCGGAAGCGACTATCTCACTACCTATCACTCCAGCAGCGTCGAGGCACCCCTGGTCCTTGCCTGGCTGCATCCTGAAGTGGTCCTGCATGGCCGGAGGATGCACATGGTGAGAGCCACCCCTGGAGCAGTTGGCGGCGAGTAAGGTGCCTGTGTTTCATAGGCCTGTCTGCACAGCCGGTGAACCTCCAGTGGGTGCATTTGTCTGACAATATCCACTGCCATACCAGAGACCCCTGTGCTTCAGCCCCAACCTGTTTGGTGGGTAAGAGGAATTTCAATCTGGAACCTCAAATGTGGAGCACAGAGTCTGATGTAATCAGAGACCCAGCAGTACCCTCAAGAACTCAGGTACCCAGACGCAAAGGATCTGAAGCTGCACATGGTAAGGCCTTCACCACACTCCTGATGCCTTCACCATGCACCTGATGGAACCCAAATCCCTACAGCACTAGGCACCACCACCAGACACGGACTACTGACATGTGCTGCAGCCCATACCATTGATGCCGCATGACTACTTCACCACCAAGGCCCCCATTTATACAACCATGGTCATATCATAGGGTCATACCATCGTCTCCAGTCTCTTCCAACCCAACACCCGACTGACCACCTAGAAAATAGAGTACATTGGAGAGTGTGATTTCAGGTGCATCAGAGCACTGAAACAATGGCCAAAATATCAAGAACTCTTCCACTCCCTCACTTCCCAACTTTACCCCAGTGCAGAACACTGTAATAGATTTGTTAGTATTGTCTACAATTGTATGTGTCTATATTGTATGTATGTAAATAATAAGCTTAATAATAAGCAAGTGAGCAACAAGCAAGGAATCTTAGTCTGCGTAATGTGCATGTAACAGTATGGAAGTGTGCTGTATCCCTACCTGTTTTAACAATATGCCGAGCACTGAGTACAAAAGAATTCCACCCCAGGGGATTAATAAAGTTGTATTGTATTGTATTGTTTTGGGATCCATTGTGAACTGAAGCCAGTTGGTCATTCAATGTCTGTACAATATTAGAAAAACCATGGCTGCTTACTTCCATGTCTATTTTTCTAGTAAAATGTCACTTGGTGTCAGTGGTGTCAACAGAATAAAATAAAATGAATAGGATAAAAAATATATGTAATAAAATGGATGCATTGACTGGTTTCCTGTACTGCTTTTTGAGGCATTTCTGTTTAAGTTGAGATATTTTTGTCTCAGTTGAGCCAAGAGATTTCTTATCTGAGACAAAAGAGTCTCAAAATTGAAACATGAAACCAGAGAGCATGGCGATAAATCCCCTCCAGTATAGGAATGGATATGTTGGGCCAGATGTATCACCGCTCTGCCTTTAAGTGTAGTAGTTGTGCCTTAATTCTGGCGCAGAATTATCACAAGCTACAACCATCTTTAATGAGTTGAGTTCCTGCCTCTTGTTAATCACTTTACTTTAGGCTCAATTTAGTGCAGTTTAGGCGCAATGTTAGATTCGGGCAGTTACATGTGAGCCTCCTACAAGCTTCTCTTTGCTTCTCTCCAACACCGCAGCATGAAAAAAAACACTCACAGCAGAACCCAGGTGTGTGACACCCTGCACCCAGTGATCTCCTCTGCAGTGGCTTTGCCTGGAGGGGATCCCCCAGTGCTGATCTCCTGCTGCACCCCTGTAATTCTGCCCAGTACTCCTCCTCAGACACCAGTGAGGTGATCCTACTACACGGGGACACTTCTCTATACTGTCTGCAAAATCCTATAAACTTCTCTTCCCTCCTGATCTGAGTTGCTGCTTTTGCAAATTGTTTTCTAAATAGAAGTTCATGAACTGAAACAGAGGCTGCGCATAGTGACTGTAGTGTCTGCTGAGTTCTTCTGCTAGGGATAAGCTGCTTTGCACAAGAGCTCAGTGATTGCTTCTCTGTTTATGCAACCTTCAGGCTGGAGCCTTTTTCCGCCTAATAAAAAGTTGCTACTGATGAATGATTATTAGGAGCAACTAAACATCTGGATGGGTAGGATAAATGAGTAAAACATTGCTATTTTTGTTAGACAGCTAGTTTGGTGTTTAGTCGCAAAACTGGTTAAAAAACACTGCAACACTATTAAAAGACGCAAAAACAACAGAAAAAACAAGTGATACATCTGGCCCGATGTGTGAGAAAAGGCAGATAAAAATTTAGTAGTTATAATAATAATGATAATAATATTTGCATAGTGCTAATGCTTTTCACAAACATATGCCTATATTTCTTTCCAAGTACAGTATATGTTGCTAAACCCAATTTTGTATAAAATATATGATATTAAGGAAAAGTCACACAAGGTTAAACACTGAACAAAAATGAAATGACCTTGGAAATAATCTTTATGTTCTAATTTTAGAAAATAGGCAATATGCAGGAAGTCATCAAAATATTATGAGATCCCATTATATTAAACGCCTGCTGTTTTAATGATACTTATGTGAACAGTATCTATATTTTCAATGAGGAATTTAAGAATTCCAGCATCTGCTTTTGTCTTGAGGGCAACGCTTTAGGCTCTTGAAGCTCAATACTATATTTGTGACCTGGAGCAAATATAACTTTAAGATTCCATTTTCTGTAAAACAAACAATACATTTACAACATTTTGGTGTCATTATGAAGAAGACAAGCGATGTAAACATCATTTCTTCCCCATATAAATGCAAAGAATAAACTATGTCAATTTGTTTTTAAAGCAGCTCCCAAACCGATAGGATCGGATTGTATTTATTTTGCATGTCCTGCAGGTGATCGTAAAATGTGATTATATGTGACTCCATTGAAAGGAGGAACATGATAATAACATCATGCACAGCTCTGATGAAATTCATATGTCACAATACCTGCCAGGACAAGATGCTTCATCTTCCTCTCCTTGTACATTCAGCTTTATCTTCTAATATGAAAACCTAATGAAATTGTCTTTCTATTCAGCTGTACAATGCCACAGAAATGAATTGACTGCTAATGCACATTTCAAACAGAGAGCAGAGAATGAAAAGTGCAAGGGCATTTTCTAAAGGTCTAAAACAGTTACTTGGATAAAAGACAATAACAATGAGCTACAATTGACAAGGTACTTCCCGTGAGATTCCATAATAACCCATTAATTTCATAGATAATTAAGGGTTTGTTTAAATGGTTTGTGCTGAAAAGGTGATAATACAAAGATAATGGTGATGTTTGGCCTGAGACCTGAGTACAAACAGTTATGCAATTCTCATATTTATAGGGATGGATGAACAGTACGCTACCTAAGATAGATAGATCGATTAGATAGATAGATGATATATACATAGGTAAAGTTTGAGAAAGGTTGTATTGCTCAAATAAAACTTTGTTATATGGGGAATAAATCTTTGCATTTTCACTTTGGAGTGCTGGCTATTTTTTCACGTATTACAACTGAACTAGCTGGATTGTGACCTGCTGAATTGTGGGATGGCACCCATAATTACTTTGCCGTGCTGCTATTTTCCAATTTTTACAAAGATAGATAGATAAACAACTAGAAGCAGCCCAAGTATAAAAAATAGAAAGCAAGGCAGGACTCAAGATTTTCTCTGAAACAAAGGTGGTCTTTTATTTCCGCTCCTGCAACCCTTCAACCGCATAGCAGCCTTTGTCAAGTATGGAAAGGGTGTACATTAGAGATGAGCGAGCACTAAAATGCTCGGGTACTCGTTATTCGAGACAAACTTTTCCCGATGCTCGAGTGCTCGTCTCGAATAACGAGCCCCATTGAAGTCAATGGGAGACTCGAGCATTTTTCAAGGGGACCAAGGCTCTGCACAGGGAAGCTTGGCCAAACACCTGGAAACCTCAGAAAAGGATGGAAACACCACGGAAATGGACAGGAAACAGCAGGGGCAGCATGCATGGATGCCTCTGAGGCTGCTTTATCGCACCATTATGCCAAAATTATGGGCAACAGCATGGCCATGACAGAGTGACAGAATGAAGCTAGATAGCATCTAAAACATCCAATAATTGACCCTGACACTATAGGGGACTTCATGCAGAGGCAGCGGCAGCAGCGGCAGGCTAGAGAGTGGCATGGCGACATACCCTAAATGGACTCAGGCTTCAAACCAATGGGTGGCAGAGAGGAACCAAAGGAGGTGAGCAAGAACCGCTCAAATAATATCGGTACATGATAAAAGTTTGCCAGTATATTTTGTGGATTACACAGCAGGGTGGCAACAAAGTTAACATGGAAGCCATGAAAACAATCCAAAATTCTGCCTGACACAGCTCATTTGATAAGGGGACCATGTATGGAGGCAGTGAACTAGTAGTAGATTAAAGGTGCTGCAGTTAAAACTATGTTAGTTGGATCTTGGCATGGAGCTGGCGCTCCGCTGCCAGGCGAGCTTTCGCCAATCCAAGCTCCTGTCTCTAGGCTACTCCCCAAACAGCACTTCTAAGAACCTTTTGTATAAGATCAAGTGTAGTAGCGTTCTTATAAGTTTGGGATATGGCGGGTGAGGGGAATGTAAACAGATGCGCAAGAAGCGCTGAAATAATATCGGTAAATGATAAAAGTTTGCCAGTATATTTTGTGGATTACACAGCAGGGTGGCGACAAAGTTAACAAGTTTGATGTAGAATGCCCTGTAATAGCTCTTGGGCGGTGTGCCTTTTATCGCCTAGGCTCAGCAGTTTGAGCACCGCCTGCTGTCGCTTAGCGACGGCACTGCTGCTGTGCCTAGAGCTACCGACTGATGGCGCCATGCCCACGGATGGTAATTCGGAGGAGGAGGAGGTGGAGGAGGGGTGGGAGGAGGAGGAGGTATAGTAGGCCTTTGAGACCTGGACCGAGGTAGGCCCCGCAATCCTCGGCGTCGGCAGTATATGACCAGCCCCAGGGTCAGACTCGGTCCCAGCCTCCACCAAGTTAAAGGTAGTAGCGTTCTTATAAGTTTGGGATATGGCGGGTGAGGGGAATGTAAACAGTTGCGCAAGAAGCGCTGAAATAATATCGGTTAATCATTAAAGTTTGCCAGTATATTTTGTGGATAACACAGCAGGGTGGCGACAAAGTTAACAACTTTGATGTGGAATCCATGAAAACAACCCAAATTTCTGCCTGACACACCTCGTTTGATAAGGGGACGATGTATGGAGGCAGCTATATGGACGACTTTTGGAGGTAGCAATGAAGACAACGTGTGGAGGCTGCTATGGAGGCAATTTAATTTGGATAGTGCCTGTATGTGGCAGTCCAAAAAAGTTTTCAAACCAGAGGAGCAGGTAGGTGGCCCTCCAGAAAAATGAAATAGATTGAGTGCCTGTATGTGGCAGTCCAAAAAAGTTTTCAAACCAGAGGAGCAGGTAGGTGGCCCTCCAGAAAAATGAAATAGATTGAGTGCCTGTATGTGGCAGTCCAAAAAAGTTTTCAAACCAGAGGAGCAGGTAGGTGGCCCTCCAGAAAAATTGAATAGATTGAGTGCCTGTATGTGGCAGTCCAAAAAAGTTTTCAAACCAGAGGAGCAGGTAGGTGGTCCTCCAGAAAAATGAAATAGATTGAGTGCCTGTATGTGGCAGTCCAAAAAAGTTTTCAAACCAGAGGAGCAGGTAGGTGGCCCTCCAGAAAAATTGAATAGATTGAGTGCCTGTATGTGGCAGTCCCAAAAATTGTTTAAAACAGAGGACCGGGTAGGGGCCCTCCAGAAAAATTAAATGCATAAAGTACTATAGCTAGAGCCAGTGGGCCCTGTCAAAAAATAGCCAGTTTCCTCTGCTTTAGTGTACAAAGAGGAGGAGAAGGAGGAAAATGAGGAGGAGGAGTGCATAAATAATTCAGGTTGAGCTTCCTTCACCTGGTGGAGATTGGAAATTATGAGAAATCCAGGCTTTATTCATCTTAATAAGCGTCAGCCTGTCAGTGCTGTCAGTCGACAGGCGTGTACGCTTATCGGTGATGATGCTACCAGCTGCACTGAAAACCCGCTCGGACAACACGCTAGCGGCAGGGCAGGCAAGAACCTCCAAGGCGTACAGCGCCATTTCGTGCCACATGTCCAGCTTTGAAACCCAGTAGTTGTAGGGAGCTGTGTGATCATTTAGGATGATGGTATGGTCAGCTACGTACTCCCTCACCATCTTTCTGTAAAGATCAGCCCTACTGTGCCGAGACTGGGGACAGGTGACAGTGTCTTGCTGGGGTGACATAAAGCTGGCAAAAGCCTTGTAAAGCGTACCCTTGTCAGTGCTGGACAAGCTGCCTGCTTGCCTACTCTCCCTCGCTACTTGTCCCACAGAACTACGCACTCTGCCGCTAGCGCTGTCAGAAGGGAAATACTGTTTCAGCTTGTGCACCAGGGCCTGCTGGTATTCATGCATTCTCACACTCCTTTCCTCTCCAGGGATGAGAGTGGAAAGATTTTGCTTGTACCGTGGATCCAGGAGAGTGAATACCCAGTAATCGGTGCTGGAATAAATTCTTTGAACGCGAGGGTCACGGGATAGGCAGCCTAGCATGAAATCTGCCATATGCGCCAGAGTCCCAACGCGCAAGAATTCACTCCCCTCACTGGCCTGACTGCCCATTTCCTCCTCCTCCAACTCCTCCAACTCCTCTTCTTCTGCCCATACACGCTGAACAGTGAAGGACTGAACAATGGTCCCCGCTTGTGTCTCGCCAACATTCTCCTCCTCTTCCTCCTCCACCTCCTCCGATATGCGCTGAGAAACAGACCTGAGGGTGCTTTGGCTATCAACAAGGGAATCTTCTTCCCCCATCTCTTGTGACGAGCGCAAAGCTTCTGACTTCATGCTGATCAGAGAGTTTTTCAACAGGCCAAGCAGCGGGATGGTGAGGCTGATGATGGCGGCATCGCCACTGACCATCTGTGTTGACTCCTCAAAGTTACTCAGCACCTGACAGATATCAGACATCCACGTCCACTCCTCATTGTAGACTTGAGGAAGCTGACTGACCTGACTACCAGTTCTGGTGGAAGTTGACATCTGGCAGTCTACAATCGCTCTGCGCTGCTGGTAAACTCTGGATAACATGGTTAATGTTGAATTCCACCTCGTGGGCACGTCGCACAACAGTCGGTGAGCGGGCAGTTGGAGGCGGCGCTGCGCTGCCCTGAGAGTGGCAGCATCTGTGCTGGACTTCCTGAAATGCGCACAGATGCGGCGCACCTTCGTGAGCAAATCAGACAGATTGGGGTATGTCTTGAGGAAACGCTGAACTATCAGATTTAACACATGGGCCAGGCATGGCTCATTTGTCAGTCTGCCGAGTTGCAGAGCCGCCACCAGGTTACGGCCGTTGTCACACACAACCATGCCTGGCTTCAGGTTCAGCGGTGCCAGCCACAGATCAGTCTGCGCCGTGATGCCCTGTAATAGTTCTTGGGCGGTGTGCCTTTTATCGCCTAGGCTCAGCAGTTTGAGCACCGCCTGCTGTCGCTTAGCGATGGCACTGCTGCTGTGCCTAGAGCTAGCGACTGATGGCGCCATGCCCACGGATGGTAGTTCGGAGGAGGAGGTGGAGTAGGGGTAGGAGGAGGCATAGTAGGCCTGAAAGACCTGGACCGAGGTAGGCCCCGCAATCCTCGGCGTCGGCAGTATATGACCAGCCGCAGGGTCAGACTCGGTCCCAGCCTCCACCAAGTTAACCCAATGTGCCGTCAGCGATATATAGTGGCCCTGCCCGGCAGCACTCGTCCACGTGTCCGTGGTCAGGTGGACCTTATCAGAAACGGCGTTGGTCAGGGCACGGATGATGTTGTCTGACACGTGCTGGTGCAGGGCTGGGACGGCACATCAGGAAAAGTAGTGGCGGCTGGGGACCGAATACCGAGGGGCGGCCGCCGCCATGAGGTTGCGAAAGGCCTCGGTCTCTACTAGCCTACTGGGCAGCATCTCCAGGCTAAGCAATCTGGAAATGTGGACATTAAGGGCTTGGGCGTGCGGGTGGGTTGCACTATATTTCCTTTTCCGCTCCAGCGTCTGGGGTATGGAGA
The DNA here is from genome assembly GCF_040894005.1 of Engystomops pustulosus. Classification (NCBI taxonomy): domain Eukaryota; kingdom Metazoa; phylum Chordata; class Amphibia; order Anura; family Leptodactylidae; genus Engystomops; species Engystomops pustulosus. Next base: position 106,467,275 of record NC_092411.1, on the reverse strand, counting down.
GCTGAACGCTGGTGGATGCTGTGGAGGATCGTGGAGGCGACGATGGGGTTTTTGTGGCAGGGTCCTGGGCAGGGGGCTGACTATCAGCTGACACAGGGGAAGGAGCAGTGGTGTGCACGGCCGGAGGTGAACGGGCTTGGTGCCACTGAGTGGGGTGTTTAGCATTCATATGCCTGCGCATACTGGTGGTAGTTAAGCTAGTAGTGGTGGAACCCCTGCTGATCCTGGTTTGGCAAAGGTTGCACACCACAGTCCGTCGGTCATCCGGTGTTTCCTTAAAGAACCTCCAGACTTCTGAAAATCTAGCCCTCGCCGCGGGAGCCCTCGCCACGGGAGCTTCACTACGTGACACATTTGGCGCTGATGCACCAGCTCTGGCCCTGCCTCTCCGTCTGGCCCCACCACTGCCTCTTCCAACCTGTTCTGGTCGAGGACTCTCCTCCGTCTCAGAAGCACTGTGTTCACCCGGCCTCTCAACCCAGCTTGGGTCTGTCACCTCATCATCCTCCGATCCCTCAGTCTGCTCCCCCCTCGGACTTCCTGCCCTGACAACAACTTCACCACTGTCTAACAACCGTGTCTCCTCATCGTCGGACACCTCTTTACACACTTCTTCCACTACGTCAAGAAGGTCATCATCACCCACAGACTGCGACTGGTGGAAAACCTGGGCATCGGAAAATTGCTCAGCAGCAACCGGACAAGTGGTTTGTGACTGTGGGAAGGGTCCAGAAAACAGTTCCTCAGAGTATGCCGGTTCAAATGCCAAATTTTCCTGGGAGGGGGCAGACTGGGGGGGAGGAGGCTGAGGTGCAGGAGCTGGAGGAGTGCCGATTTCGGTGACATGGGTGGACTGCGTGGAAGACTGACTGGTGGACAAATTGCTCGAAGCATTGTCGGCAATCCACTACATCACCTGTTCGCACTGTTCTGGCCTCAACAGTGCTCTACCACGAGTCCCAGTAACTTCAGACATGAACCTAGGGAGTGTAGCTCTGCGGCGTTCCCCTGCTCCCTCATAAGCAGGTGGTGTCTCACCCCGCCCAGGACCACGGCCTCTGACCCCTGCAGTAGTTGGACGCCCACGTCCCCGCCCTCGTCCTCTACCCCTAGCCCTCGGGTTAAACATTTTGAAAATGAAAGTTATAACTTTAATTTTTTTTTTTTTGTGTTTTTTAGTTTTTAAAACCAAACGATGCTATCCTATTGCTATGGCTATTTTCTAGCACACTGCTATGCCAGATGAGATGACGCTGAGTTATGAAAAAATAAACGTAAAATAAAAAGTAAATGGCAGACGGTGCCTAATTGAAATCCAACCCCTAATAAATTGTCCCACTTCGGTCTTTGCGATGGATATGTGCGTCACTAAGCGCTAAACACAACGGTCGCAAGTCTCACTGCAAATTCCTCACAATATGGTAGTAGATGCACTACAGCAAGGCCAGCCACCAGCAGATCAACCAGAAATAAAATATATAACGCTATTGTAGGCCCAAGTAAGCCGTTTGGATTCTCCTATGGCTATTTTCTAGCCAAGTATGAAAGCACACTGCTATGCCAGATGAGATGACGCTGAGCTATGAAAAAATAAACGTAAAATAAAAAGTAAATGGCAGACTGTGCCTAATTGAAATCCAACCCCTAATAAATTGTCCCACTTCGGTCTTTGCGATGGATATGTGCGTCACTAAGCGCTAAACACAACGGTCGCAAGTCTCACTGCAAATTCCTCACAATATGGTAGTAGATGCACTACAGCAAGGCCAGCCACCAGCAGATCAACCAGAAATAAAATATATAACACTATTGTAGGCCCAAGTAAGCCGTTTGGATTCTCCTATGGCTATTTTCTAGCCAAGTATGAAAGCACACTGCTATGCCAGATGAGATGACGCTGAGCTATGAAAAAATAAACGTAAATTAAAAAGTAAATGGCAGACTGTGCCTAATTGAAATCCAACCCCTAATAAATTGTCCCACTTCGGTCTTTGCGATGGATATGTGCGTCACTAAGCGCTAAACACAACGGTCGCAAGTCTCACTGCAAATTCCTCACAATATGGTAGTAGATGCACTACAGCAAGGCCAGCCACCAGCAGATCAACCAGAAATAAAATATATAACGCTATTGTAGGCCCAAGTAAGCCGTTTGGATTCTCCTATGGCTATTTTCTAGCCAAGTATGAAAGCACACTGCTGTGCCAGATGAGATGACGCTGAGTTATGAAAAAATAAACGTAAAATAAAAAGAAACTGGCAGACTGTGCCTAATTGAAATCAAACCCCTAATAAATTGTCCCACTTTGGTGTTTGAGGTGGATATGTGTGTCACTAAGAGCTAAACACAACGGTAGCAAGTCCCCCTGCAAATTCCTCACAATATGGTACTAGCTGCAAATAAAAAAAAAAAAAGTATAACGTGATTGTAGCCCTAAGAAGGGCTGTTGGGTTCTTGTAGAATCACTCCTGCCTAACACTATTCTAATAGAACAGCCTAACGCTTTCCCTGACCAGCAGCAGCTCTCTCCCTAGCGGCATCCAGACACAGAATGATCCGAGCAGCGCAGGCAGGGGCTAGTCTATTCCAGGGTCACCTGATCTGGCCAGCCAACCACTGCTATCGACGTGTAAGGGTACCACGTCATGCTGGGTGGAGTGCAGAGTCTCCTGGCTTGTGATTGGCTCTGTTTCTGGCCGCCAAAAAGCAAAACGGCGGGAGATGCCATTTTCTCGAGCGGGCGAAGTATTCGTCCGAGCAACGAGCAGTTTCGAGTACGCTAATGCTAGAACGAGCATCAAGCTCGGACAAGTATGTTCGCTCATCTCTAGTGTACATATGTAGGTATACAAAGCTAAATAGTGATGACATAATAGTAAAAATATTTAAAGTAATCAGAGATCAAGGCAACGACTTTGGTAATCTTTTTATATTTGCCTTTCTTCTTAAATAAACTTTTAAAATTATGCTAATTACCCTAAAGAGCTCCTATACTGCAGCTTTATGGGCTATTAGATTGTCACTCCTTTCCCTCTGCTTCCTCAGGATTTCTCCCCTCCCTCTGCCTGATGTAATCTCACTGCAGCAAAGGAAGGTTCACCACACAGTGGGATGGGGAAGTGCTCCTGAACACTGTGACAGCCTGTGAATCTGCAGCACAGGGGGGCTCAGTTAACGCCCCCAGAGCACTTCAGGCTCATTAGTATAATTTTAAAAGTTTAGATAACAAATATTAAAAGATTACTGCATTGATGGTACGTGGATTAATGAGTAAGTGTCCCTGGTTTATCATGCTTGATTTTGATGGTAGATGTCAAACAACTTTTTGAAAAATGTATAATGCAGAGTATAATGTAATTTTAAAAAGTGCTAAGATATGCATAGTATAGAGTGTCATGATGTGCTTCACATTGGTATTGATTACAATATAGTGTCAATTGATACTTAATTGGCATAGAAAGACACTTGGGTAAATATCTTCAGTAACTGGGGGCAAACATGCTACACTGACATGTAACAAGAGCTCGTGAGCATGTCCTTATTACTACTGCGCACTGCTGACTCCAATGAATAGTGTGCAGTCCACAGTTACACGCCTTAATGCAGTCTAACTTCTGGGCATATCATAAATATTTTGCAAGCAAAGTGCGCTTCAAAGGAGTGGGGCAGAAGATAGTTTGTAGACAGCACCATGGTCACTAGCATATCTATCGCATAGTGCTGTGTGTCAAAGGAATTAACATAGAAGGTTACCAACCTCATCTAGAGACCTAGTCAGTGAGTATAAAATACAATCCTATTGCTGATAAGGACCAATAATATAACTCTATTGGACAAAAAATAAATGACTATATAGATCGAAAGATAGATAGATAGATTTGAGATAGAAAGTTGATAGATAGATAGATAGATAGATAGATAGATAGAATATGAAAAATGTATATACAAAAAACCTTGTACTTACCTCGCCTGTCGCTCCTGCCTGGTCTTGGATGGCACGCCCTCCATGCCATGCCCCTGTTTCCTTACCCATCACCATATCAAGCACTGGGACAGGGGATGAATGTATATGCCCGGCCACCTTGAAGCTGTCCAAACAGCGCTTCTGTGCCCCTGTAAACAAACAGGGGCACAACACAGGGAGACCGGGAGTATCGGACAAAGATGTACAAGTTTATTTTTTTGTGCAGCTCCTCCACAACCATCTCACTATTTTTATTACTCTCAGACTACCCCTTTTACCTGTGTAGTGATAGATACACACTAAATGAGTGTGGGCTATAGGCACTTTAAAAATAATAGTTGAATTTTTTTTTTGATTGCTTGGTGTATCAGGGTGAAGGATTTTAGGGTGTTATCCCTGGCCTCTCTAGTGGGTATGAACCCTACCTGATCCGAGTGAACCAAATCTCCGAGAAGTCTAGAAAGCCTACATGCTATCATTTTTGCATACATTTTTGTATCCGTGTTGATGAGTGAGATTGGTCTGTAACTAGGGCAGAGTTGAGGATCTTTCCCCTCCTTAGGGATAACAGTTATATGGGCATGAAGGAAGGAGGATGGGAGAGAGTTATGTTTGGAGATTTCATTAAATGTAGCTAGGAGGTTGGGGGAGATATCCTGTAGCATAGTTTTATAGAAAACCCCTGTATACCCATCAGGGCCTGGACTTTTGCCTGTCGGTAAGTTTTTAATCACTGATTGGAGTTCTTCTAGAGTAAAGGGATTCTGTGTCCTCCTTTGACAAGGTTGGAAGAGCTGTGTTTTTTATGTATTGTTTCAGGGATTGTGGGGGTTGTGGAGGGGGGAAGGATGATGAGGGAGGGGGTAGGTTATATAAAGAGTGGTAGTAAGAGGAGAAGGCCTCAGCTATTTCCTCAGTGGTCTAAACTTGGGAGCCATTACTTGTCTTAATTGAGGGTATATACGTTGAAGCTCTATGGCCTATTTCAAGACAGGTGGGCAAATGTTACCCCCCCAAAAGCATATGAGTTATGCCATAAAGTCTCTATCTCAGGCAAAGCACAGGAAACCAATTTTAAAATTCTGTCCAGATGGTACTGGACCACAGCTAAGCTTAGCACTATTTACCCCGCCTGTTCTTCAGAATGTTGGAGATGCCGACAAAGTGTAGGTAACATGCTCCATATTTGGTGGGAATGTCCAGCCTTACAATCTTTTTGGACACGTGTAGTCGACCTGACAAACAAAGTGACAGGACTAACATTAAGCAACGACCCTTCCCAACTACTATTATCCATACTCCCAATGTCCATATCAAAAGCTAAAAGATCCCTAGTTGGTTTCCTTCTAATAGCAGCCCACTCTCTGATCCCAAGACTGTGGAAATCCACAAGAATACCTTCTATGTCTGACTGGTTTGCAGAGATTTTACATTTACAGAGGATGGAGGAACTCACCGCAGACCTCCACCACACTGCGGATAACCATGCTGTGAAGTGGTCCTCCTGGTCAGACTTCGTGAACTCCCCCGAGTTCGAGACATTGACAGATTAGATTCCTTCCCCCATACACTTTTCCTCCCCCTTTATCCTCCCCCCTCTTTCCTAATATATCCCGTAGTTTGTAGAGTTCAATACTACTTGTTTAAAGTAAATATGGTTCAAGAATAAATTAAATATACAATAGATGATAGTTAAATTGGATGACTATTTGGCTTATGTAAACGCTTTTGATTTGTGCATCTAAATACACAGTTTATCCTAGCCTGTTAATACTTGTCTTTCACTTGACTTACAAAAAAGGAATTAGAAAAAAAAAAAAAAATAAATAATAGTTGAAAAAACAGCATTCAAAAAGTATTGGTATAATTGGAAAAAGTAGTCCTTTTATTCCATAACTCGTCACGTTTTGGCTCCATGAGCCTTTCTCAAGCAATACTTTAAAAAGTGTTTTAATTAATAATGAACATAAATATTCTATTACAGTATTTTAACATTTTAGATAAAAAGTTACACCAAAGTCGCAAATTTGTTGCAGCTAATTCTAATGTCTTTTCAATGGCAGAAGGGAGGGAATTTGTGCCTTGCGACTTTTTAAGAAGTCATATTTCATAAATCTGTCTACCACATCTGGAATCACATGATAAATCTTGCAAACTTGTTATTGCAACTTCTAGACATCTATCTTGAAAGCTGCGTGTTTTATCAATTTACAGAACAGTGGTCAATGGTAAAAGAACTATACATTCATGACATTTCTTGAAAAAGTTTTTTTCTAAGGCAAACGTTAAAAATATTTTAAAACAAAAATACGAAAATCATATGTTTAAAAATCATAAAAATCATAAAAATCATAATTTTATGGGATTAACAATCAGTAACTGTATCTTTCACTCAGGCTGCAAGCTGTCATTTTTTTTAACTGATTTCCCAAAGAAAACCATAATATGATTATAAGCCATAAATAAAATGATAGATTGGTTGTTTTTCTAACATTTTTGTTGATTATTATCAGAATGTTGAATTGTTAACTTCTAATCAACATCCTAAAATGGTAAAAGTCAGAATATATCAGAGGATGAAAATACTTCAGTTAAAATATGAATTTTTATCCTGATTGGCAAGAGGTTGACTGCAAGGCGCTCGCAGCTCTAATCACAGTATATGATTGATTTGATATCATTTAATGATAAAACTGATGATTCTAAAGTGTTTTCAATAGTCATGAAATGGTGTGCTTGGCTTACAGTGGAAAAATCAGAATTACATTATCATTGTTTCTATTTGCCATTTCTCCTTAGGAGAGGTGCATCTTTAATTATCTCATCTATAGTTCTCAGTGGCTACATTTAAAAGATTCAGGCCATTTACCACTCATGTTGGAATTAATTTACAACTAAGTGAGATTGGATTAAATTAAACCGAGCTCTTGCAGGTCAAGTCAGGATTCTACTTTGCAATCAGAAATGACAAAAAGATTGCACCCTGGGCAACAGAGAAGAAAAAAAAATCTTCAGTAATTACAGGAAATGCCAGGTAATTGAGTGCAACTGATGTGACTCTGTTCTCTGGTGGCTTTGATTGAGGCACTTGGTGGAAAAATGCATCACAAGGAGCAAACGTTGACATTATAACTAGCTTTTTTTTAAAACTATCAGATTAATTTAGCAGTATGTTTTTGGTAAAAAATAAAACTTATGGACTTAACAGATTCACATAACAATGGTGTCACTATGATAAACACAAACATGCACATTTTAACCCTTATAGGATCCAGCACTTTTTCGTTTTTGCATTTCTGTTTTCTACTCCCCTTAATCCAAAACCGATAACTTTTTTATTTTTACGTTTACATAGATGTGTTAGGGCTTGTTATCTGTGGGACAATTTGTTCTTTTTAGTGGCACCATTTAATATTCCATGCAATGGACTGGAAACCTGGAAAAAAAATCCAAGTGCAGTGAAAGTGACAAAAAAAAAACACATTTGAGGCGTTTTCTTGGAGCTCTGTTTTTAATGCTTTATTCTGTGCTCCAAATGACACTTCCTCTTTATTCTTTGGGTAGACACACAGGGATACCAATTTAATTCTGAGGCCAATAACTTTTTCACACTTTGGTGTACGGACTTATGCAAGGTGTCCTTTTTTTGTGGCACATGATGGTCTTTTAACTTATATATGACCATTTACTCATTTTTTATTGAAATTTCCATGAATAGAAAAATGGTACATGGTGATGCCTAACATTTTTATGATGTTTACAGTTTATTTATTTTTATGTGTGTTCTAGGGAAAAGGGGTGACTTAAACTTTTAGATTATTAGGGTAATGGGGGGTATTAGAATACAATGACAGATTACAAAATTTGGGATTATTCAGTTTAGAAAAAAGATGACTGAGGGGAGACCTCATAACAATGTACAAATACCTGAACGGACAGTACAAGGATCTCTCCAAAGATCTTTTTATACCTAGGCCTGTGACCAGGACAAGGGGGCATCCTCTACGCCTAGAGGAGAGGCGATTCTACCATCACCATAGACAAAGGTTCTTTACTGTAAGAGCAGTGAGACTATGGAACTCTCTGCCGCAGGAGGTTGTTATGGCGGACTCTATGTGCATGTTCAAGAGGGGCCTGGATGCCTTTCTGGAGAGCAAAATTATCATGGCTTACGGAAAAAAAAACATTTGTTTAGTTCTTAAAGGTTGGACCTGATAGACTTGCATCTTTTCCAGCCTTATATACTAAGATATCCTGATAAAATGTAACAGACTGTCCTGCTCTGTTACCATACTAATGATGTGTGTAACTGCCATCACTGCACATTACATCACTGAGATGGGCCTCCCCACAACACTAGCCATACTGGATGCACTGCAACCATCCGATTACGGCCAAACATAGTGATGATTACATGATCTCCCCAGGACATGTGATATGGACATCTGACCAGAGACCATCTTCTACCCTGTGTCTCCGCCAGTGGGACAAAGTCACATGACTGATTAAAGGCCCAGTAGCATCTTAATTCTCCATTATAGTGTATGTCCACAACATTTTTCTGCTAAGGGGAGAAAAAATGTAAATAACAACTAATTACATATTAGTTTAGATTGTAATGATCCATTTGAATGTGAATTATGCTATCCCTGGAATATCCATTTTAGTGTATACATAAATGAATCGTTTGTGAACATTACATGTTTGAATGATATCACTTTTCTAATGTCTAACACTTTAAAATAAAGCTTAACTAAGTGCACATTTGTTATTTTACTTATGCAGCTATTTTGTATTTTTCAACATTCATGAGCTCAACAAGCTTAAAATCCAATCACAATTTTTAATTGTAAAAAATATACTTTTCATGAAAATGTATGAGGCGTTGTTGTTATCTTTACCACTAGCATGATTGAGCAGTAATATAACCGTGTCTACAACTCTTACCCATAAAACTCTACAAAATTAAGGGATAATTCTACTCAAAGTAATTCTTTACATCTCTGCTTTCAAGTTCAATCAGAGAGTGATGACAGATTAAGTAATGTTCATTATTTGTAATATGCTTTAAACACAGCTGTCTTTCAGAGTCTCTTTTACAGTGTATCTTGTAGCCTTGGGTGCTTTTTACACAAAAACATCTACACGTTCTTCCCCTTATGTCACCAGAGCTCACCAGATTCCTTCCTCATTGCAAAAAACATATTGGGGGTAATTTAACATGCCTTTCATGCAGTTTTCTGGCAGACAAGACATGTATAAGGCCCCATTTCCGACAGTTTGCCAGTTCTCTGCCACGCACTCCACTTTGGACATGGCAAAGTCTCCACTGAAATCCCTGCCAAGTGAGACCAGGTGTAACCTGGCAGAGAGTGCTTCTAGATACAATAAAGACTGGCATTTAATATGTCTGTCTACATGAATTACTCCACTTAGAAATATGCCTCCAATGGAACTGGTCGTAATATGCAAGCTTAAAGTCAGAAAGTGAGCCCAACTTAGGATAAAGACTGATGCGATTGGCAACATTCTCTGTACAATATTGTGATGTATGTTGCTGCTATAGAAACAACAGAGATTAATAATAGTATGTTTTTCCATGTCACAATACAGTCCCACTATATACAACACATGTCAGGGGTAAGAGTAAGGCTATAATCACACAAATGTATGGGGGACCAATATATGGTTGACGTATATACGACATATATATTTCCCCCATGCGCGACAATGGGCTCACGGCGCCCTAAGGGAGCGGTACCGTGCAGCACATGTGTGGCACCGTATCGTTCCGTAGCTGAGAAAAAGATAGGACATGTCCTTACTTTCCCCGTAATACGGCGCCGCAGCCCTATGGAGAGGGGTGGGGGTGAGCAGCACTCATCCCCTCCTCCTCTCCCAGGCGCTGATGTATGCCCGCCGTACTACGGTACGGCAGGTGTACATCATGTAAATGTATAATTGTTACCATGAAACCACAGATACAATTTAATAAATCTACAAATAAGAACATGCCATAAGAACATGCTGAGATGACGCATTTTTGCCAGAATCCTTTGTTACTCTGACCCCTGTCATTATAATACTACTTATTAATCTCAAAATGTATCCTCATTTTTATTTTATGGTTGCCCCAGTCAAGCCTTTGGAATTGATTCTTATGAACTGCTGCATTTTAAAATATGTATTTATGTTTTTAACATAATGAGGAAATATTTAAGTATGTTTGTCTTGCAGTTTGTTAGTATTTCTTTTTGTAATTCGAGTAATGATAAGGGGAATAATACTTTATTACATACAGATCTTTATAGTAAAAATAGAACATCTGTGTTTCCCATAAATAGTTGTCATTCTTTGGTGTACAAGTGCTTCTTAATAAATTAGAATATCAATAAAAAGCTTTTTTTGCAGTTATTCAATTCAAAAAGTGAAACGCTAATATTATATAGAGTCATTACATAAATGATTATGGCTTACAGCCAAGCAAAACCCAAATTTAGCACTTATATACATATTGTAATTACTTGTACAGTCTGCAGAGTATTTTTAATTTATATAAATTTTCTTTTATTGAGTATCTGTCACGTGTTGTTAGTCTGGTATTATGTAGAGCTAATAGCAATTGTCATTGTGTGGCAGTATTATTCAGTCACCATGTAGTGGTAATGGTAGCGGTCATGGTGTAGTGGTATTATCTCAGTCTTGTACAGATGTATAATTTTTTATTAATGTTACATAGCTTATATTGTTGAAAAAAGACACATGTCCATCAAGTTCAACCAAGAAAGGCAAGAGATTGACTGAGGAAATGATTTAAGGGAAACAATTCTTTACTATAACATACCCATCAATGTTATTTAGATGTAAAAAGGTATCTAGACACTTCTTGAAGCTCTCTGCTGTCCCTACTGTGACCAACACCTGAGGCAGGCTATTCCACAATTCCAGTTCTCACAGTAAAAAAAAAACACTGTCGCCTCTGTCGGTGATTAAACCTTGTTTTCTCCAGACGCAGACAATGCCCCCTTGTCTTTTGATTTGATTTGACCACCTAGAACAACTTTCCACCATATTTTTTGTATGGACCATTCATATACTTTTATTTCAATTACTCATGTCCTCTCTTTACAAGACTAAATAAATCAAATTGCTTTAATCTTTCCTCATAACCGAGACCCTCCATACGCGGAACCGGACAGCATACTCCAGGTGAGGCCGAACCAATGCCTTGTACAGTGGTAATATTACATCCTGAGAGTCCATACCACTTTTGATACACGACAAGATCCTACTGGCTTTAGAGGCAGCTGATTGACATTGAATGCTGTTATTTAATTTATGATCTACTATTACAACCAGGTCCTTCTCAACAAGGGACTCTCCCAGATTTATAAGGATGGGTTGGCTAGATTCTACGGGCGCTGACCACCGACTGAGAGTATCAGCGAATGTATCACTGGTTACAAATCCAAATAATTTATTGATAAAACCAGAATGGTAAAACAAAAGTACAGAAGTACAGAAATGTATAGTATATCCTCCTAACGCGTTTCGGGTCGGACGACCCTTTCTCAAAGATAGGAATGTTTTGTTTTACCATTCTGGTTTTATCAATAAATTATTTGGATTTGTAACCAGTGATACATTCGCTGATACTCTCAGTCGGTGGTCAGCGCCCGTAGAATCTAGCCAACCCATCCTTATATATTGTATACCGCTGACTCCGCTTCTTGGAATTGGCGTCTTCGTTTTTGGGCTAGAGGAGCAGCAGACCGGGACCGCGTCCATTCCCTTGCTACCCTGTTAAAGGGCTTGATGCATACTAGCCAAGGTGGCTAATGGTGAGCACCCAATTTGGGACTTTCTTTACATTCACTAATTGCCTTACGATATCACCCGAGGCGCCGCCCTCCGTTGTCTCTGTTTTTTGTCTCCCAGATTTACTCCACCAAGGACATATGTTGCCTGTGGATTATTAGCCCCCAGATGCATTACCTTACATATACCTAACAATGAACCTCATTAGCCAAGTGTATGACCAAACACTCAGTTTGTCCAAGTCACCTTGCAGCCTCTGAACATCCTCTATAGACTGTATTACACACAGCCTCCTACTTCTAGATTTAAAAATGATAATTTGAGCACTTGGATGGGGCCATTACACACTACAACTTTTCTAACAAGAAGCCCCCATAAAGTGACATTGACTGAAAAATAGTAAGCACTGGGAAAAGCAATGAAAGCAAAATGCAAAAAGATATTTTAATGATTAAGCGTTGAAATGGCTGGTCATGAAGTGGTTACATCTTTTTAAGCCAAACTACAGTATATAGGAAATAAAAACTATATTGCAGAGAAGAATATTGCATGTTTTAAATATGAGCAGTTTTGGCTTCTATATTGTGTGCAGGTCAATGTAAATTGCATTTTATGTTTGCCCAGGGTTCATGTAATACAACAACAATTTCATTCATTCCGCTGCTTGTTTCCAATTAATGGATTTCTAATCGTATCAGAGTCATTATATTATGGTCCAGAAATAACCACTCACTAGAAGAACTAAGCAGCTGCCACCCAGCATTGGAATATAAAGTGCTCAGCTTCATTTTTGTTTTCAGGAGAAGATGTTCAACACCCATGTAAAATTGATCTTCCCTGTGTGCCATTAACTTTACTTGATATTTAATGATCCAGAGCTCTGTAAAAATCCATGACATGAAACTGCTCTAAGAAACGTGGTTCTACAGCTGTTACACAGTACAGCACATTTTATTAGCCCAGATAATTATATTTACAGTGACTTTAAAAATAAAGATGATTAAATATATGAAGATTGAAGGCGAGCATTGTGTGTACAGTCTGTTTTCATTGAGCAAAGCATAATTGTCTGGTCAGTACTTAAAATGATATTTAGAATTTTTATAATAAAGATGTAATGAAATATAAATCATGCAACACAATAACCATAGCGCTGCATCTGGATAAACTCTTTGTAATGCAAAAGTTATTATGGCCATCAAAAAGATTCATTAGAATTGTGGCCAAGGGATGCAAGCACATTATTTGTGTTCATAGATTGTTTATGAAGTCTGTAAAGCTAAAGACTTTCATGGGCATTATAGCTTCATTTGCTATTCTATTGAAGAATAATAATCATTTTTATTAATCAATCTTCCTTTTTTCACATAATTCAGACAATAATTGTAATTGTACTGTAGTGCCCTATAGCTCAGTATGTCCCAAGATAGTGCCCTTAAATGACACAGTTAACCACATGAGATGCGTAAAATGTGTCAGATGTGTTTAACCTTTTAATTTAATTTGAAATACAATACATGATCCACTTTTTTTTTTTTTGCTTGATTTTTCTGCATGGTAGAATACTACATTTGTCTTTTGCTGTAAATGTGTTAAAGATGAGGCTATTCGGGGCGGAGCTTGACCGCGATCAACGATGGCCACATAGTTCCGGTGCTCCTCGCACTGCTCGTCTCGGGGCCTGAACAGCTCATATCTGGCGTTCTGAAAATGGGCAAAGCTTCGAAAGACAGAGGCAGAGAAGTAAGGTGAACCCCAAAATGCAGAAAAATGCAAGTGGATTTAGAGAAATACCTGCGGAAGAAACTAACCTCTCCTTCCCGTGCTTCTGCAAGTGCGAGAGACGAGAACACAGACACAGAAAGCATAGTGGAGTACGCAGACACCAGAGATGAAGGTACTGTTGCACCTGCCTCGAGAGGGTTCATTAAAAGGATACTATTTCAAGCCCTTAACCCCATAGGTAAGGACTGAGTTGAAATGAAAACTGACATAAGACATCTGAGTCTCTCACAATACATTATAACTAGAGATGAGCGAGCACTAAATGCTTGAGTGCTCGTTACTCGAGTCGAACTTTTCCCGATGCTCGAGTGCTATCATAGGTGGTGACTAAGTTAAACGAACTTTTTTTTTTTCGTCCCCTTTTTTATCTGGTACTTTAATAGTTTTTAAGCACTCACTTTGTGTTTTATTCACATATTTTTGATATGCTTGCTTAATAAGATTCCTTGGATATTTTTTCTCACTGAAACTCTTTTTTAAAATGGATGACTGTTTCTCGTAGTCAGCTTGATGTGTACAATTTTTTCGTATCTGGTGAAATTGGCTAAAAGGTAAGTTTTTCAACCATTTCGGATAGTGTGCACTAGAAAATTCTAAAAAACGATTGCTGTCAACAGTTTTAAAGTGAGTGATCGACACAATTTTTTCGCCTTCTTTTCTCAATTCAAGATCTAAAAAAACAATACTGGTCTTATTAAAATTCATAGTAAACTTGAGGCCCCAGTTGTTATTGTTGAGTTCTTCCACAAAGTTTTTAGCCTCAGATTCATTACCACGCCAAATAAAAAACAAATCGTCGATAAAACGTTTAAAATATATAATATTATTCGACCAGTAAGAGGAATTGTAAATGGATAGGGACGCAAAGCGGCCCATAAATAAATTTGCATAACTGGGGGCAGCCCGAGTCCCCATCGCTGTTCCACGCAGCTGATGATATATATGGTCTTGGAATTCAAAAATATTGGGGGTCATTTACTAAGGGCCCGATTCACGTTTTCCCGACGTGTTACCTGAATATTTCCGATTTGCGCTGATTGTACCTGAATTGCCCAGGGATTGTGACGCGCGCGATCGGATTGTGGCGCATCGGCGCCGGCATGCGCGCAATGGAAATCGGGGGGCGTGGCCGAACAAAAACCCGACCTATTCGGAAAAACCGCCGCATTTAAAAACCGAAAAAGTGTCGCTTGGGGAGCGCTTACCTTCACCTGGTCCGAGGTGGTGCATTCCGGCGCGATGAGATGACTTTCAGCGCAGCAGCGCCACCTGGTGGACGGCGGAAGAACTACCTTCATAAGTCCCGGCCGGACCCGAATCCAGAGCAGAGAACGCGCAACTGGATCGCAACTGGACCGGGTAAGTAAATCTGCCCCATTATGTTTTAATACGAATTCCATACTTGTCAATAAGAACTCAATTTGTCGTTGAGGTAGAGTTGTGTATTCAGATAAATACCACTGCATCGATTGTAATCCTAAATCGTGCAGGATGTTTGAATAAAGGGATGAAATATCCAATGTTAGGAACAGAACCAAATATAGAGATGAAGCAGCACTCCGAAAAAGTTAGGTGAAAAAAGTGATGTTTATTCCACCAGTGATGCGACGTTTCGTCTTTTCCATAAAGACATTCTCAAGCATGGAAAAGACGAAACGTCGCATCACTGGTGGAATAAACATCACTTTTTTCACCTAACTTTTTCGGAGTGCTGCTTCATCTCTATATTTGGTTCTACTGCTAGAGGGGTGGTCGGAACCCTACGAAGACCTGCACCCTACGATCTTCCGCACGGTGCCGTTCCAACCCTTGTGTCTTAACCAATGTTAGGAACAGGTAGTCATCTTTCCATTTGAATTCTTCTAGATCTACAATCAAACTGCTTGAGTCCCAAAGATATGAGGGTAGCTTGCTAACGATGGGTTGCAAGAATAAATCTATGTAATGGGATAGATTACATGTTAGAGAGACACAATGCAACCCTGGCCAAGAGAAGATTGCTTTAGCCGCTCTTGGAAGCACTCAGAGCCGCTAATTTACTGTTTAGATGGTTATATCCATTTGGTCTGGCAGTGTTAAAAGAGCGGAAACCTGCGACTACCCTCCTTACCAACAGCCCACTCATGGAATGCGGTAACGAAGCACAAGTCACCTAAAATGAAGAAATACTCAAGAGAGGGCACCTAACAACAGATCCAAAGGAGGACTTCTATCTCTCCCACCGCCACTGTGGTGCTGTATCAGGAGAACTGATGAGTTTGCGTATTGTTAAAAGGGTATTATATACCTAGTAAATTAATACTGTTGACATGATATAATGTGATACCAACAGTTAGTTCTATATACCCGGTAGATAACAAAACAGTTGCTATGTATTAGTTTTAGTTTTAAGCAATTTGAATTTTCAGCTATATAATAATAAAGTGACAGTTAGGACTTTCACAAGACCCATACAAACTCTATAAAGGGCGCCGAGACGACTCCTAACTGAAAGGTCATTCTAGATGGTGGGAACCCCCCCCCCCCCCCCACACACACACACACTCTCTCCAGTCAGTGGAGAGGAGAATGAAGGCCGACCAACCAGGGCATTACCATGTCATAGTACCATCCTAGAGAAATGTCTAATAGTTCATTGTTTTATTCTTTTTCTTATTCTTTGTTTTATATATGTTATGTGTTGATGTGGTTACAGTAGAAATGGCTACAAATCAGCTAAAAACAATGGTGTACAAAAACACAATTAAAAAAGTGCATACAAACCCATATCCCCCCCACCCCAAGGCAGTTCACAACCAAGCCTTTCCTAGGACTAAAACTTTTGACAATGGCTTACCTCTTAACCTAAGATGACAGATATTAATATAATGACATATGATGTTTGCGGTCTGGGTACCCCTCAAAAAAGGAGTCTGATTTTTAAAATCTTGAAAAAACACAAAACTAGCATAGCAATGCTCCAAGAGACCCACTTCAAAGTGGAAAAAATACCCCACCTACCAACAAAAGCGTACCAATGGTGGTATCATAGCCCTGTCCTAAATGGATCCAGAGGAGTGAGCAACTAATAAAAACATACCCTTCACCTTTAGATCAGAGGTCATAGACCCAGAAGGGAGATTTTTATTTGTAAAAGGGACTATAGGCACGGAAGTAGTTACGTTGGCGAACCTATATACAGCAAATAATAAGAAACATTTGTGAGTTGCCCAGACTGTTAGTAAACTGAAAATGTTCACAGAAGGAATATTACTGGTAGGAGGAAACCTAAATGTAACACTCCAACCCTCGATAGATATCACCAATCCAATTATCACCACAAATAAAAAGTTAGCACGCATCTCCAAAGCTCTAGCAGACCTGGAATAAATAGACATATGGCGCACTCTCAATCCGAATATTAAGAATACACCTTTTTCTCCTGAGCCCCTGGCTCATACCATAGGTTAGATATTTGTTTACACAAGCAAAATATACCCCCATGATAAGATCCACTGACATAGGGTTGGTTCATATCTCAGATCACTCCCCGGTAATGGCCACAGTGAACTTTAGAAACGTGACCAGAAACCAATGGTGCTGGAGATTGAACAAAACAGCAATAGCTGACCCCACAAAGCAATACTATAAGAGAAAATTAAAGAATACTTTAAAAGCAACCATACAGCTGACATTACACCAGCTGACCACTGGGAAACACAAAAAATAGTGGTATCAGGCAAGATGACCTCACTGGGCACATTCTTGAAATGTCAGAGTTCAGCTAAACTAGATGATTTATATACACACATATCCCATCTAGAAGCTTTACATAAAAAGAGAGCAGACCCATCGATTCAGACAGAACTAAATGGCTTGAGACATCAAGTTAAAGACTTAATAAATGCACTCTAGCCTTTAAAGCCCTCAAAGCAATAAAATATAAACAATATGCTTATGAAGACTGAGGCAATGAGATGATGACTGCACTTCCTCGCAAACAGAGAGAGAAATCTCACATTCATACGATCCAAGACAATGTAAAAGGTCCAATACACAAGTCTGAGCTTTTCTGTGAGGCATTTCAGAAGTTTTATGAGAGTTTATATAATATCCCTGAAACAACCAAAATAACAACGCCAGAAGCTTGGCAATATAAACTAAATGAATTTCTCCAATCTTGTCAAACATATCTCACCAGAAGAGGCAGATACCTTAACCACACCATTCACAGAACAAGAACTTGACAAAGTTCTTAGATCAATTGCCTCCGGCAAAAGCCCAGGGCCAGATGGCCTTCCCATTTCGTATTATAAAACGTTCAGACATATTTCATTACCGCATTTCACAATCTGTGTAACCACTTATTAAAAGGGGCACACCTTTCCCAAGCAGGCCCAAGAGGCACACATAACAATAATACCCAAAGAAGGCAAAAACCCAGAAGTATGTCGTATATCCCTTCTCAATTGTGACCTTAAATGGTGGGCAAAAACCATGGCTGCGCGACTAAATCCGACTTAACCAGGAGTTATAGGCAGGGAGCAAAACGGATTTGTGCAAATAAGACAGGGAAAAGATAATACCTGTAGGCTAATTCGACTTATAGAATATGCTAAACAGACACGTCTGCCATTGGTCCTTCTCGGCAAAGATGCTGAGAAGGCCTTTGACAGAGTCAGTTGGCCATTTCTATATGCTACTCTGGAAAAATGTGGCATTCCACCAGCCTTCAGGCATGCTATATCAACATTAGCTAGAGTTAGGGTCAATGGGCTCCTGTCAGCTCCGTTTTTGATAAAAAATGGGACCAGACAAGGTTTCCCACTGTACCCCTAACTGTTCATTATGGCAACGGAACCCTTAAATAAGATTGACCCCTGAAATTGAAGGCTTAACAATGGGTGATTATACTCATAAAACAGCGGCATTTGCTGATGACCTCACCACCAACCTGTCTTGTTCCTTGCCTGTAACAACACAACTGTTCTCTGAGTTTGGAGAGCTCTCTAATTTTAAAGTGCACTTTTTGAAATCAGAGATTCTAAACATCACACTACCCCCAGAAGTAGCTAGATCACTGCTGCATGGTTCATCATTCTATTGGCCCAAAGACAGTATAAAATATTTAGGTATACAACTTCTTGCAGACCCTCAGCGATTATATCAAATCAATTATGTTCCCCTAGTCACAAATATCAAAAACCAATTAGCCGAACTGAAAATTCCATTTATGTCTTGGTGGAGAAGGAAAAATCTTCTTAAAACCTACATCATGCCCAAACTACTCTATTTCTACCAAACAGCCCCAATATGGTTGCCCAAGTCCTTCTTCACAAAACCGACAGGGGGAGGCATTGACTTGCTGAATCCTAAAGCTTACAACCAAGCTTGCCATATGGTCAGATGGCTGTTGATCACCCAGACACCTGACCATAGCTAATACTCAGCAGTAGAAAATGCATAAACACCACCAGAAAGTAGAGCTTCACTATGGGCCATCCAACCAACAACCCCCCAAACTAAAGTAAATACTATATTACATGAGGGATTATGGCATACTCTCTGGGAGATAAAAACCATAACCCTGATTCATTCCCGTAAACTATCCCCTACTGCTACTGGACTTATTGCCCCGCTTGGTCTATCCACTTAGGAAAGAGACACACTCCTTTTGGGATCGCCTGAGACACATCTCATTGCAGAATTCTTTGAAGGGCAGGACCAAACAGACGCATCCTACCTAACACGAAAAACAGGTCTTATACTTACAAACTTTCTGCAACATAACGATTTTTCAACAGCATGTCCTAAGTTGACTGCACATAGCTGGAAAAACTTGAAAAGCTACTAGCTGAAACAAGCTGCTTACACTAAAAACCCTAAAAAAACTAATTTTATACAACAATGGGAGAAGTAATTACAGGAAAAATTTTCAGAGGAAGAGTGCAAGCAGATCCTAAAAGCCTCGAACGGTCTTTCAAGGTGTATCAGAATCAGAGAGAATTCATACAAAATAACCGCTAACACTGCAATGGCTTCACAAAGTGTTTAGAAATGTTTCAGAAAAATGCTGGAGATGTGACAAAGATGTCGGTAATATGCTACACATCTGGTGGTCCTGTACAGCTATTCAAACATTTTGGAATGAGGTTATGGATGAGATTGAAGAGTTAGGTGATAAATCAGTACCCCGCCAACCAAGCGTAATATTGTTGGGAAAACCCATACCTGAGTTCACCCCATGGAGCAATGACTAACAGACTATCCTGTTAACGGAAGCTAAACTCTTAATCCCCCGCCACTGGAAAACGATTCGGGTCCCAACCCTCTCCCAGTGGAAAGACATACAATATATAGGTTTGAGGAACTAGCCCATTGGGAGAGGGATACTCGTTCTAAGTTCTTACATATCTGGCACCCATGGATAAAGTTTACTAATGGTAATGCTGCAATCTAGCCCACCCCCTAATACCTCTTCACTCAGTCGAATCTTGCGCCAAATAATAATTCTAACCTATCTCTATCAGTCCTTCACTGTATCTGTCCATACATTAGAGGAAACTTTAGATGTAATATAATATAACCCACTTTTGGTTTCATTGCATTTTACAGCTATAATTCAGATATTGAAATTTTACATAAAGCATATTGAAAAATAGTCCGATACTAAGCTTTATAATTTTCCACTGTTGACCATGATTCACTTTGAGTGTTAAATAAATAACTAACCACACAATTTTCACCAGCCTTAGTATTCTATTCTTCACTCTACAATTGCAAATGTAAAAATTTGTATTCCTTAATGGTATATCTATTGTCTTCAGCTGTACTCATTAAGATACCAGTCATTTCATTGCCTTGAGTTACATATCAACTCACGTTATTCTGTTTTACCATTACAAGAACTGACATTCTCCAATTAACTTCAATGGAACCCTGAATCCTAAAGGTTGAAGCAGAAGTGAAATTGGAATAATTTATCTTCACACACTGGGGACATTTAATTTAAATGAAGAAGACCCAAGTCTTCTTCTTTTTAGATGCACATGAGTTTTGGTCAGAAAATACAAGACTGAATTTGGATATAAGGTAATAGCTATTTTATTGCATTGTATGACTGTGTAAATGCATTAAACAATGTTAAAAAAATGTGTATGCTGACGGTGGATTGGCAACTTTGCTCAGAAATTAGTACCATAAGTATTATAAGAATATTGGGGGTCATTTACTAAGGGCCCGATTCGCGTTTTCCCGACGTGTTACCCGAATATTTCCGATTTGCGCCGATTGTACCTGAATTGCCCCGGGATTGTGGCGCACGCGATCGGATTGTGGCGCATCGGCGCCGGGACGCGCGCGACGGAAATCGGGGGGCGTGGCCGAACGAAAACCCGACGTATTCGGAAAAACCGCCGCATTTAAAAACCGGAAAAGTGTCGCTTGGGGAGCGCTTACCTTCACCTGGCCCGAGGTGGTGGATTCCGGCGCGATGAGATGACTTTCAGCGCAGCAGCGCCACCTGGTGGACGGCGGAGGAACTACCTTCTTAAATCCCGGCCGGACCCGAATCCAGAGCAGAGAACGCGCCGCTGGATCGCGAATGGGCCGGGTAAGTAAATTTGCCCCATTGTCTTTAAGCAGGCTTCTTGTCCCAGTATATAACATTGTCTTAGAAACTTTTTATGTCAGATTAATCCAGGTGGCCTGAAATGCTTGATTAATGTTGCATATGAGTTGTATTTGAGCACCTAAATATTTAACTTTTTGAAAAGTCATATATAATAAATCTGGCCAGTTAAGTTGAGACAGTTGTCTCAAATGACAAAAATCATCAGTTGAGGCAAATGTGAGTCATATAACTGACTTAGGCCACATTCACACAACCATTGTGGGGACGTATATCCTATAACTTGCGTCCGGATATATGTCCCCATAGACTGTTATGGCGATCTGGCAACGTTACAGCGCCACACATGTGGCACCTTACCATAAACAGCATACTCTATCTTTCCCAGCGTTTACACCCATGTGGCGCTTGTTCCTACTAAGAGGGGAGGAAAAGCAGTGCTCATCCTTCCTCCTTTCCAGGGCCAGCGTGTGCTTGCCCAGGCAATGGTCAGACGAGCACACATTCGTGTGAATTAACTACAATTTTAATTTCCCCCTAAAGAGTAACAGTGAGCAAAACTGTTCTAGTGGAAACTGTTGTAGGGAAATTAATAATAATCAGATTTGCCTTGTTTTAGGAAGGTTGGTGTTTGGTAGACATTTTGTACAATCGGTGAAACTACTATATGCTGGTTCAGCTGCTAGGGTGAGTATAAATGGGAGGACTTCTTCTGTCTTTTCCCTCTATGGGGGACGAGGCAGGATTTTCCTCTCTCTCCCTTGTTATTTGCAGTAGTTCTGGAACCCCTGGCATGTGCTCTTAGATCTAGTAGCCAGATCAGAGGTTTTATACGGGGTCCTAGAGTGGATAAAGTTATGTTGTATGCCGATGACCTGTTACTATTTTTGGAGACAGTAGTACTTTGTTTGAGCTACATGGGAGAATTAACTCGTCTAAGTCCTCATGTATTGTTCTGGATGTATTGGAGGGTACTGGATACAATATGGGATAGCAATACGGGGTAGCTAACAGTGTCAGAATCTTAAATATTTAGGTATCATAGTTAGCAAGGATCCAAGAGAATATGTTAGATTAAATATATATACTCTAATTAATAAAATAAGGTCCAAATTTGAGGTATGGGCAAAGCTAAATCTTTCAATGGATGTTAGTTCTGTATTAATAAAAACGGTAACACTCCCTCAGGTTTTGTTTATGTTACAGAATTGCATGGTTTTATTACCAATAAAGATTTTCAAATTACTTGAAACAGTAATAAGAGTTTTTGTGGTTGTGGAAAAAAGCATGAATGAAATTGGATACACTATACTTAACATTAGCAAAAGGTGGGCCAGATCTTCTTAATGTAAGAAAATATTTTCTTTCTGCACAATTGCTGAATATAGATGATGAAGATCCATATATGATTCCCTATTTATTGGGAGAGAACTATACTTACTGGCACATATATTTTTTTATATTGGAAAATCTTGAGTCACAAATATTCACAAAGAAAACCCTGAAGGGCGTGTCACCCTTGCTGGAATTATTTCAATGAGTGTGGGAAAGTGTGAAAACTATGGGGAATGGGAAATGGTCACTGGGTCACCCCTTGGATAACTTTGGATAACTTACTTGCTTGGCGCACAAAAGGGATTCTATACATAGAACCGGTTTTCAAAAATCACTCAATTGTACCTTATGAAAAACTGTAAGCCAGTCAGCGACCGGCAGGCTTATGTGATGTCACACAGCCCGATAAAACCCAGCCATTTTCTATCTCAGTACTTCACACTTCATGTTGTAGCGTCCAGCTGCTGCTATTGTGCTGTGCGATTCTTGCTGCCATCCCTTGCTGTTCTCTAAGGGTTCTTTATACCCCAAATAGCAGTTCTATTTAGTGACAAAATCAAATAGGAAGAAATCTGTTTGACTTTCATGCATCTGCAGTAGCGATTGGTGGACCAATCCCTGGTTGTTCTTTAAGGGAGATCTGTATACCCCAAATAGCAGTTCTATTTTGTGACAAAATCGAATAGGAAGAAATCTGTTTGACATTCATGCATCTGCAGGAGTGAGCTGTCAGTTGTGGGTTATCTGTATAACGCACATTGCCATACCTTTTGGGGGCTCTAGTTTACAGCCATATTTACGCATGAAATCCACATAGTTTATAGTGATTTTCGCTGAAATTACACTGTCAGTTGTGGGGTATCTGTATAACGCACATTGCATACCTCCGAACTTTTGCGGAGGAGAAAGAGGGACAAAATTTTTTACCCACGAAAGCCACACTCTAACCACGCCCATAACCACACACCGTAACCACACCCTGGTCACGCCCTCTAGCCTCACCCTGGCCACGCCACTGCTCATACCTCCAACGCATCCACTGACACCAATGTACATATAGCAGCATTATATATATATCTACTGATTAACCCCACTGGCACCAATGTATTTATGTATATAATTGGGGGGCATATTCCACTCCCCCTAGACAACGAGCATGTCCCCCCCCTAGACAATGAGCATGCTCCCCCCTAGACAACGAGCATGTACCCCGCATAGACAACTAGCATGTTCCCCCCAGACAACAAGCATGCCCCCCCCAGACAACGAGCATGTCCCCCGTAGACGAGCATGTCCTCTCCTAGAAAATGAGCTTGCCCCCTCCTTAGGCAACAAGCATGTCCCCCCCTAGACAACGAGAATGTCCCCCCCCTACACAACGCGCTTGTTCCCACCTAGAAGACGAGCATGTCCCCCCCTAGACAACGAGCATGTCCCCCGCCTTGACAACGAGCATGTCCCCCCCTAGACAACGAGCATGCTTCCCCCGAGAGAACGAGCATGTCCCCTCCTAGACAACAAGCTTGTCCCCCCCTAGACAACGAGCATGTCCCCCCCATGGCTGCGTGTCCTTTTTTTGTCTAGGGTTTTATTTGTCTAGGGGGGGACAATCTCGTTTTCTAGGGGAAGACATGCTCATTGTCTAGGGGGGTACATGCTCGTTGTCTGGGGGGGGCATGCTCGTTGTCTAGGGGGGGACATGCTCGTTGTCTAGGGGGGAGCATGCTTGTTGTCTAGGGGGAGTGGAATATGCCCCCCAATTATATACATAAATTCCCGGTACCACTGGTGGCGGTGTGTACCGGGGTAATGGTATTGGCATTAGTGTGAATTTTCAAAAATTAAAGCAAACACTAGGGCCAACCCTTAGTAATGAGCACCGTCATCTAGCCGGCACCACTAATATGGCAAACTATGAAGAGTGTCGCAAAAAAAGAAATCACACCGTTTTTAACCAATATAAATTTAATTGAACAAAAAACTCTGACACACCCTTGTTGACCACTTTATTTGTTAGAAGTGTCTGTCATCGACGTAATCCTTCGAATCCGAAGTAGTCCACAGCAGGCACGATCCTGGAAAACACAAATAACACAAACACACAGCCATGGGGGGGACATGCTCATTGCCAAGGGGAGTGAGGTACATGTTCGTTGCCAAAGGGAGTGAGGCACATGCTCGTTGCCAAGGGGAGTGAGGTGCATGCTTGTTGCCAAGGGGAGTGAGGTACATGCTTGTTGCCAAGGGGAGTGAGGTACATGCTCGTTGTCAAGGGGGTTGCGGTACATGCTCGTTGCCAAGGTGGACTAAAATACTGCGGCATGATGCATATATATACAGGCAGTCCCCGGGTTACATACAAGATAGGGTCTGTAGGTTTGTTCTTAAGTTGAATTTGTATGTAAGTCGGAACTGTATACTTTATAATTGTAAACCCAGCCAAAAATTTTGGGGTCTCTGTCACAATTGTATTTTAAAAATGTTGGGTTGTCATAAGAACCAGGATTAACACTAAAGCTTCATTGCAGACATCATTAATAACTATTATAGCTGTTTATTGTAGCCTAGGACTAGTAAATTACAGTAAATTACCAAAATCCAGAGGTACGTTTGTAACTAGGGGTCGTCCGTAAGTCGGGTGTTCTTAAGTAGGGGACCGTCACACACACACACATATATATATATATATATATATATATACACACACACACACATCTATATATACACATATATATACACACACATATATATATATATATATATATACACACACATATATATATATATATATATATATATATATATATATACACACACACATATATATATATACACTCACCGGCCACTTTATTAGGTACACCTGTCCAACTGCTCGTTAACACTTAATTTCTAATCAGCCAATCACATGGCGGCAACTCAGTACATTTAGGCATGTAAACATGGTCAAAACTATCTCCTGCAGTTCAAACCGAGCATCAGTATGGGGAAGAAAGGTGATTTGAGTGCCTTTGAACGTGGCATGGTTGTTGGTGCCAGAAGGGCTGGTCTGAGTATTTCAGAAACTGCTGATCTACTTGGATTTTCACGCACAACCATCTCTAGGGTTTACAGAGAATGGTCCAAAAAAGAAAAAACATCCAGTGAGCAGCAGTCCTGTGGGCGGAAATGCCTTGTTGATGCCAGAGGTCAGAGGAGAATGGGCAGACTGGTTCGAGCTGATAGAAAGGCAACAGTGACTCAAATTGCCACCCGTTACAACCAAGGTAGGCAGAAGAGCATCTCTGAAAGCACAGTATGTCGAACTTTGAGGCAGATGGGCTACAGCAGCAGAAGACCACACCGGGTGCCACTCCTTTCAGCTAAGAACAGGAAACTGAGGCTACAATTTGCACAAGCTCATCGAAATTGGACAGTAGAAGATTGGAAAAACGTTGCCTGGTCTGATGAGTCTCGGTTTCTGCTGCGACATTCGGATGGTAGGGTCAGAATTTGGCGTCAACAACATGAAAGCATGGATCCATCCTGCCTTGTATCAACGGTTCAGGCTGGTGGTGGGGGTGTCATGGTGTGGGGAATATTTTCCTGGCGCTCTTTGGGCCCCTTGGTACCAATTGAGCATCGTTGCAACGCCACAGCCTACCTGAGTATTGTTGCTGACCATGTCCATCCCTTTATGACCACAATGTACCCAACATCTGATGGCTACTTTCAGCAGGATAATGCGCCATGTCATAAAGCTGGAATCATCTCAGACTGGTTTCTTGAACATGACAATGAGTTCACTGTACTCAAATGGCCTCCACAGTCACCAGATCTCAATCCAATAGAGCAGTGATGGCAAACCTTTTAGAGGCCGAGTGCCCAAACTACAACAACGATCCGCTTATTTATCGCAAAGTGCCAACACAGAAATTTATTTTGTGATTTATACTCCCTTCTCTGTCAGAGTTTTCATTGATACCAGCACCCTGAGAACACCAATAAAGCAGAAAATAGTCCCAGGTACAGCTGTCACTTTAAAATACCTCTGCACAGCAAGTCCTGGGCTGTCTGGGACTGCAGGAAGATATGTGCAGTCCTCTCTGGTGATGGCCTGAGTGCCCACAGAAAGGGCTCCGAGTGCCACCTCTGGCACCAGTGCCATAGGTTAGCCATCACTGCAATAGAGCATCTTTGGGATGTGGTGGAACGGGAGATTTGCATCATGGATGTGCAGCCGACAAATCTGCGGCAACTGTGTGATGCCTACACAACGCGCTTGTTCCCACCTAGAAGACGAGCATGTCCCCCCCTAGACAACGAGCATGTCCCCCGCCTTGACAACGAGCATGTCCCCCCCTTGACAACGAGCATGCTCCCCCTGAGAGAACGAGCATGTCCCCTCCTAGACAACAAGCTTGTCCCCCCCTAGACAACGAGCATGTCCCCCCCATGGCTGCGTGTCCTTTTTTTGTCTAGGGTTTTATTTGTCTAGGGGGGGACAATCTCGTTTTCTAGGGGAAGACATGCTCATTGTCTAGGGGGGTACATGCTCGTTGTCTGGGGGGGGCATGCTCGTTGTCTAGCGGGGGGACATGCTCGTTGTCTAGGGGGGAGCATGCTTGTTGTCTAGGGGGAGTGGAATATGCCCCCCAATTATATACATAAATTCCCGGTACCACTGGTGGCGGTGTGTACCGGGGTAATGGTATTGGCATTAGTGTGAATTTTCAAAAATTAAAGCAAACACTAGGGCCAACCCTTAGTAATGAGCACCGTCATCTAGCCGGCACCACTAATATGGCAAACTATGAAGAGTGTCGCAAAAAAAGAAATCACACCGTTTTTAACCAATATAAATTTAATTGAACAAAAAACTCTGACACACCCTTGTTGACCACTTTATTTGTTAGAAGTGTCTGTCATCGACGTAATCCTTCGAATCCGAAGTAGTCCACAGCAGGCACGATCCTGGAAAACACAAATAACACAAACACACAGCCATGGGGGGGACATGCTCATTGCCAAGGGGAGTGAGGTACATGTTCGTTGCCAAAGGGAGTGAGGCACATGCTCGTTGCCAAGGGGAGTGAGGTGCATGCTTGTTGCCAAGGGGAGTGAGGTACATGCTTGTTGCCAAGGGGAGTGAGGTACATGCTCGTTGTCAAGGGGGTTGCGGTACATGCTCGTTGCCAAGGTGGACTAAAATACTGCGGCATGATGCATATATATACAGGCAGTCCCCGGGTTACATACAAGATAGGGTCTGTAGGTTTGTTCTTAAGTTGAATTTGTATGTAAGTCGGAACTGTATACTTTATAATTGTAAACCCAGCCAAAAATTTTGGGGTCTCTGTCACAATTGTATTTTAAAAATGTTGGGTTGTCATAAGAACCAGGATTAACACTAAAGCTTCATTGCAGACATCATTAATAACTATTATAGCTGTTTATTGTAGCCTAGGACTAGTAAATTACAGTAAATTACCAAAATCCAGAGGTACGTTTGTAACTAGGGGTCGTCCGTAAGTCGGGTGTTCTTAAGTAGGGGACCGTCACACACACACACATATATATATATATATATATATATATATATATATATATATATATACACACACACACACATCTATATATACACATATATATACACACACATATATATATATATATATATACACACACATATATATATATATATATATATACACACACATATATATATATACACTCACCGGCCACTTTATTAGGTACACCTGTCCAACTGCTCGTTAACACTTAATTTCTAATCAGCCAATCACATGGCGGCAACTCAGTACATTTAGGCATGTAAACATGGTCAAAATTATCTCCTGCAGTTCAAACCGAGCATCAGTATGGGGAAGAAAGGTGATTTGAGTGCCTTTGAACGTGGCATGGTTGTTGGTGCCAGAAGGGCTGGTCTGAGTATTTCAGAAACTGCTGATCTACTTGGATTTTCACGCACAACCATCTCTAGGGTTTACAGAGAATGGTCCAAAAAAGAAAAAACATCCAGTGAGCAGCAGTCCTGTGGGCGGAAATGCCTTGTTGATGCCAGAGGTCAGAGGAGAATGGGCAGACTGGTTCGAGCTGATAGAAAGGCAACAGTGACTCAAATCGCCACCCGTTACAACCAAGGTAGGCAGAAGAGCATCTCTGAAAGCACAGTATGTCGAACTTTGAGGCAGATGGGCTACAGCAGCAGAAGACCACACCGGGTGCCACTCCTTTCAGCTAAGAACAGGAAACTGAGGCTACAATTTGCACAAGCTCATCGAAATTGGACAGTAGAAGATTGGAAAAACGTTGCCTGGTCTGATGAGTCTCGGTTTCTGCTGCGACATTCGGATGGTAGGGTCAGAATTTGGCGTCAACAACATGAAAGCATGGATCCATCCTGCCTTGTATCAACGGTTCAGGCTGGTGGTGGGGGTGTCATGGTGTGGGGAATATTTTCCTGGCGCTCTTTGGGCCCCTTGGTACCAATTGAGCATCGTTGCAACGCCACAGCCTACCTGAGTATTGTTGCTGACCATGTCCATCCCTTTATGACCACAATGTACCCAACATCTGATGGCTACTTTCAGCAGGATAATGCGCCATGTCATAAAGCTGGAATCATCTCAGACTGGTTTCTTGAACATGACAATGAGTTCACTGTACTCAAATGGCCTCCACAGTCACCAGATCTCAATCCAATAGAGCAGTGATGGCAAACCTTTTAGAGGCCGAGTGCCCAAACTACAACAACGATCCGCTTATTTATCGCAAAGTGCCAACACAGAAATTTATTTTGTGATTTATACTCCCTTCTCTGTCAGAGTTTTCATTGATACCAGCACCCTGAGAACACCAATAAAGCAGAAAATAGTCCCAGGTACAGCTGTCACTTTAAAATACCTCTGCACAGCAAGTCCTGGGCTGTCTGGGACTGCAGGAAGATATGTGCAGTCCTCTCTGGTGATGGCCTGAGTGCCCACAGAAAGGGCTCCGAGTGCCACCTCTGGCACCAGTGCCATAGGTTAGCCATCACTGCAATAGAGCATCTTTGGGATGTGGTGGAACGGGAGATTTGCATCATGGATGTGCAGCCGACAAATCTGCGGCAACTGTGTGATGCCTACACAACGCGCTTGTTCCCACCTAGAAGACGAGCATGTCCCCCCCTAGACAACGAGCATGTCCCCCGCCTTGACAACGAGCATGTCCCCCCCATGGCTGCGTGTCCTTTTTTTGTCTAGGGTTTTATTTGTCTAGGGGGGGACAATCTCGTTTTCTAGGGGAAGACATGCTCATTGTCTAGGGGGGTACATGCTCGTTGTCTGGGGGGGGCATGCTCGTTGTCTAGCGGGGGGACATGCTCGTTGTCTAGGGGGGAGCATGCTTGTTGTCTAGGGGGAGTGGAATATGCCCCCCAATTATATACATAAATTCCCGGTACCACTGGTGGCGGTGTGTACCGGGGTAATGGTATTGGCATTAGTGTGAATTTTCAAAAATTAAAGCAAACACTAGGGCCAACCCTTAGTAATGAGCACCGTCATCTAGCCGGCACCACTAATATGGCAAACTATGAAGAGTGTCGCAAAAAAAGAAATCACACCGTTTTTAACCAATATAAATTTAATTGAACAAAAAACTCTGACACACCCTTGTTGACCACTTTATTTGTTAGAAGTGTCTGTCATCGACGTAATCCTTCGAATCTGAAGTAGTCCACAGCAGGCACGATCCTGGAAAACACAAATAACACAAACACACAGCCATGGGGGGGACATGCTCATTGCCAAGGGGAGTGAGGTACATGTTCGTTGCCAAAGGGAGTGAGGCACATGCTCGTTGCCAAGGGGAGTGAGGTGCATGCTTGTTGCCAAGGGGAGTGAGGTACATGCTTGTTGCCAAGGGGAGTGAGGTACATGCTCGTTGTCAAGGGGGTTGCGGTACATGCTCGTTGCCAAGGTGGACTAAAATACTGCGGCATGATGCATATATATACAGGCAGTCCCCGGGTTACATACAAGATAGGGTCTGTAGGTTTGTTCTTAAGTTGAATTTGTATGTAAGTCGGAACTGTATACTTTATAATTGTAAACCCAGCCAAAAATTTTGGGGTCTCTGTCACAATTGTATTTTAAAAATGTTGGGTTGTCATAAGAACCAGGATTAACACTAAAGCTTCATTGCAGACATCATTAATAACTATTATAGCTGTTTATTGTAGCCTAGGACTAGTAAATTACAGTAAATTACCAAAATCCAGAGGTACGTTTGTAACTAGGGGTCGTCCGTAAGTCGGGTGTTCTTAAGTAGGGGACCGTCACACACACACACATATATATATATATATATATATATATATATATATACACACACACACACATCTATATATACACATATATATACACACACATATATATATATATATATATACACACACATATATATATATATATATATATATACACACACATATATATATATACACTCACCGGCCACTTTATTAGGTACACCTGTCCAACTGCTCGTTAACACTTAATTTCTAATCAGCCAATCACATGGCGGCAACTCAGTACATTTAGGCATGTAAACATGGTCAAAACTATCTCCTGCAGTTCAAACCGAGCATCAGAATGGGGAAGAAAGGTGATTTGAGTGCCTTTGAACGTGGCATGGTTGTTGGTGCCAGAAGGGCTGGTCTGAGTATTTCAGAAACTGCTGATCTACTTGGATTTTCACGCACAACCATCTCTAGGGTTTACAGAGAATGGTCCAAAAAAGAAAAAACATCCAGTGAGCAGCAGTCCTGTGGGCGGAAATGCCTTGTTGATGCCAGAGGTCAGAGGAGAATGGGCAGACTGGTTCGAGCTGATAGAAAGGCAACAGTGACTCAAATCGCCACCCGTTACAACCAAGGTAGGCAGAAGAGCATCTCTGAACGCACAGTATGTCGAACTTTGAGGCAGATG